>NC_056729.1:232583284-232763284 GCF_019279795.1 Protopterus annectens | reverse complement strand
CATTTTGCAGTTCATGTAGTACAGAGCCTGGGATGTCTTCTGGTCCCATGAAATGCTGTATTCTTACCTTTGGAGAGTGCAGTTTTTACCTGTGTGGACATTATTACCAGAATTTGGCAATCTTTCAGTATTACGATAGGCCCTTTACTGCGTGAGAGGGGGGGTGAAGTTTGCACTGAATCGATCTGCCAGGATATTGGCAATATCCTTGGGATCAGTATATTTAATGTCATTCTGTTGTATCTCAGAGCAGATCTGAGCAGTGCCATTTAGATTCTTGACATAGCTACAGAATGCCTTGTGGTTGTCTTTGGAATCTTTGGCAATTTTATTTTCATAACTAGCACTGGAGGATTTTATGAGGGATCTCAGCTTCTTACTGAGGCTGGGAAAGGGAGTTTTTTGCATCCTGGGATTTTCCTCTTTTCTGCAACAGTTTCTTCCTTTTATTGTAAAGTTTGTTTATGGCAGGGGACCGCCAAATTGGCTTCCTTTTTTTGTAGGAGAGCATATTGGTTCTATTGGGGATGGCACGATTCATACACAAGTGGATGTGCTAGCACAGTGCCTTAGTGCAGGATTCAGCAGTCAAACATTCAGTTCCCGTCTGCATGGGTGTCATGAAGTTTGTCACTTCTGATTTGAATAGCATGAAGTTGGCTTTGGAGAAGTTTTTTATGGATATTTCCTTACTGAAGGGGTGGGGGTGGGGGTGGGATGTGGATGTCAAGGGTGATTAGCTTTTGGTCAGACCTGTCCAACAAGGGGGTGCCCACACGTGTGGAGCATTGATTTCCAATGTTGGTATTCACCAGGTCTAGGATATTGGAGCCCCTGGTGGGACTAAGGATAAGTTGATCCAGGGTGTTGGAATTTATGAATTCCAAGAACCACTGGGGAAAAGTTTTGGTACATGAATAGTTTTCCCAGTTAATGGCTGGGTAGTTGAAATCACCCACTATTATGGTGTTTGGTTGTATCTTAATATTTTCCAGTATGTTTAGAAAGGTGTAGTGAGAATCTTGAGGCATGGTGAGGGATCTGTAGCAAGCTGCAGTTTGGATTGCAGTCTTACCTAGTGTTAGTTGCACCTGGAGAATTTCAGATGCATTGTGTTGGGCAACTAGCCTGGTGTTGTGCATATCCTTGGTAAATATGGACACTCCTCCATTTTTAGTGTTTTGGTCCTGGTTTGGTGGCCGGAAGGTGTGGTAAGAGCTGTAGCCTGGTATTGCAGGGGTGCTCTCTGGAGCCTTAAATCAGGTCTCAGTTACTGCACAGATATTGATGTTCTCCATTTTTAGGAGTGCCTCAAGAGAGAGTGCATTTTGAGGCTTAGACTTCTAGTATTGAGTAGCATTACCTTCAGATTTTGCATGCTTGTACCTGTTACGGAGGTGGTTTTGTCCTTTGAACTTTGCCTAAAAAGGCACTATAGTGGTGGCAAGATCCTTAACCAGTAACCTGAATCCCAGGGGCAACAGATGCAGACCATCTCTGGCAAAGCATTGTGGTCTGTCGATCATGTTGTCCCAGGCAGACAGATACTTTATCCCCTTTGAATGACACCAGAAGCTTAGCCAATTGTTGAAGTCAATCATTTTATCCGTGTACTGTGGTATCATTCTGCATGAAGGCAGGATGCTGCTCAGGGCTAGGGTCATATCTGCCTGGGCCACATGATCCGAGAACTTTTCCATGTCTCTTTTCATGTAGTCCAGGGAGGTACATCTCAGGTCATTCACTACAAAATGGACAATGACAGAGTCATATTTGTACTTGTTGTGGAGTGATTTGAGTACATGCGTTATTTGGCAGATACTGGCACCCGACAGGCAGCTGATTGTAATTTTCTCCTTGTTCAGCCTGGTGAGTGGGACATCAGTGTGCCTGACTATAGAATCACCTATGACTAAAGTGTTGGGTACATTGTCTTGCCTTAGGGGCTGTTGTTGGGTGGCACACTGGTGTTGTGAGCTATGTGACACTTTGGTTGTGATTGGTGTTTGTTTTCATTTCAGCTTCAAAGGTCCTTGTTGCTTGGGCAGGTTTTTGTTAAGGGCCTCCACATATGTGGGTTTAGTGTTGCTATGTGTGGCTGTTGGTGTGGGTTTAGAGGTCTATGTGTTGCTTGAGGTGTAGTGTGGGTGTTAAACTTCTCCTCTTGACTGTCTAGCACAATCTTGGGTGGAGAGAGCTTTTAGTTTGGCTATGTAAGTGCATCTCTCACAGGTTGTAGTGTTGGGTGGTAGGAGGAGTGGGTTTTCTGTGTACATGAGGCAATTGCTGCATTGCCCTAGTATGCCCAGATTCACCAGGTGAGCAGGAGAAATCATCGGAAGCTGACTCTTGGACATGCCTGGTTTGGTGCTTTTTTTGTAAAGTACAAGATCTGTTTTCTCTTACCTTAGCAAGGTACTTTGCAATTATAGGCTGCTTAGTGCCTACGATTCATTTCTCCTTATTGACAAGGAGAGTTGAGTGCTGGTATCAGTTTAAGACTTCCTAGTGCTTTCCAGCAGGTTTTAAAGCAAGTGCTAGTCACAGGGATGTTTAAAGGTAAGATGGAAAAAAATGGCTTATCCTAAACACTGCAGTGTGCACTAGAGGATTTAGATGTAAAACTAGGTAACTTAAGTTTTACCTGTCTAAATGGTCAGCATAGGGCATCTGCTTTAGGCCTGTGATTCTTTTAGTGAGGTATTTCAGCGTCCTTTCCAGTTGTTGCAAATGTCTTAAGAGGTACATACCAAATGGAGTGTTGTATTCTATAATGGGTCTAATGAGGGACGAGTAAAGTGGGACAATGACCTCCTTTTTTCTGGATGAAAAGCCCTTAGTGATAAGGTGTGCCACATAGAAGGATTTCCTGACTGTTGTGGTGATGTGGTTATCGAAGATGAGACCACTGTCCACCTGTGTCCCTAAGTCTCTTATCACCCTTTCAGTGTTTAGTGTACTGCCACCTATGTGGTAATTCATGGGTACATGTTTTTTCCCAAAGAGGATAACTATACATTTCTTGGCATTGAGCATGAACCCATGGCTCTGGCACCAAGCATCCTGCTAAACAGCTGCTATGCATAGCATCTGGCTCTCTCTGTAGTGGGAGGTATCACAGACATACCTCTGAACCGTATAGATCCTCACAGAATGTCCACATTCATGTATTTTTGTCTGTTCCTCCTGATATCTGTACTTTGCTGGCAAATAGCTGAGGATTGAAGTCATCAGGTAATAACAAACACTTGAGTTTAAGACTCCACATCCATAAGAATATTCACTGTAATGGCATTGTAACATAATAGCCTACTTATGACTGTTGGACATCTTTCAGGTTATCACATTGATGTCAAACCCTACTGTGCAATCAACATACTAATGTATGGTGCAGCTATATGAATACAGTATCAATACTGAAGTCCCTTTTGACACCCATTTATGTGTGCCATTGTCCAGATGTACTGCTGTAACAGGTCGAGAAGTATGAATTAGCAGCAAGACTGTAAATACAGTGTGCCATACTTACATTCAATAGAAATGTATACCAGGTATCCCCTGAGTACATGCATGTATGCATATGTTCAGCTGGAAGGCACAAAACAATAATCACATGTGGTTCAAGCACTCAGGTACATAGGTTGTGCATGTTGCACATGTGTGTTATATTAGTGTTATACCTCTCAACCTCTTAGAACAAAAATTCTGGACAAAGCCTAAAATTATGGGGGGACAAATAGGGACAGATTTTAATTATTGCTCTTAGAAATTTAGAAAGTTGATGGAATAATAGGTTTTTCATTAGCATGAATTTTCTGAAGGATGTGGTCTTAAACTCAAATGTTTGTCATTATTACATTACTTCAATTCTCACCTATTTGCCAGAAATGTACAGATTTTAGGAGGAGCACACCAAAAATAAGAAGCAAAAATCTGGACATTCTGTGAAAATGTGTACAGTTGAGAAGTTTGATCAGTGTCAGTGCATACAACAGATATATATGTGATTGAATTGCCCTGACACTGATGTGGGTACTAGACTAGACATGATTATCAGGTATTAATCAGAGAAGTGTCCACCTGTGTTATGAGCCTCTGTCCATGTCTACCACTAACAGCTATATCAACACCTATATGCAGTGGATATCACAAGGGCACACACCCCTGTTGGAATGCCAGGTTTGTGTGCTGTATGACAATCAGACCTCAGAAGATCATTTGATAATGATTCTCATCTTGAATGTGAACCCTAACCTGTCCAATTCCATTGCAATACAATTAAAGGTGTTTCTAGGAAGGTGAGCAACTATTGCCAAGTGAAGAAGTGCCATGATGTTAGAGTCCAGACCAAGACGGACGAATGCTGTAACCATCTCAAGAGGTGCATGCACAAGTTTAAGGGTGTGCACACTCATTCAACTGGCTTATTGTGCTGAGTGTTATTTCCATATGTTTTCACAGACCAGATTTTTATGTTTTCAATTGAATTGTACAGGCTATAGGTCACACTACAGGTTCATAGGTTCATAGGTAGGTACTAGGCTATCGGCCCTGGGGCCTATACAAGCCCAGCCAAAAAGGTACCCTGGCTTTTGCCACCCAAGAAAATTATTTTCCTGTGCCACTGTCGAACAGAGCCACATAGGTAATCCCTGGGGTGAATTTCCTATTTCCCATCCAATCATCAAGATTTTTCTTGAAGAGTGCTAATGAGGAGCTTTGTTTGATATAGTTATTGTGGTGTCATGTTCCAATTGCACAAATACTAGGCAGTGTATCAGGGCTATGCAGCCTTTATACCACTGTAGCTAAATGGACACAGCAGTACCTGACCTGTATATCCAGCCTCTACCAAGGTAGAGTAATCCCTTTTTGTGGACAGCAGCAATACACAAACCACATAATAGATTCCTACATTAACTGTACAGGGGCACATAGGTGCAGGCAACAACTTTGAAGCTAGTACACCTATATTTGAGCAAGCAGGTAAATTCACAGGTGATGTCCTGTAAGGCTGACTATGACTATGAATAGAACATATCCACACCACCAAGGACAATTGCAACTGTGTCTCCACATACATTGTAAGTCTCAGATATAATAACACAATTCATCCTGTACTGGGGTAAAGAACACCTCATACACACATTATGTGGATATAGGCAACCTGCATCACACAGATTAGGTGGGAACATCACCACCCTGTCCACCCCAGTCATACGTGGAGATATATACATAAACCACACTCCTCCCCACAGCAATGGTGAGCATATACATATTGCCTACTGATGGCAACAACAGCATATCTCTATGGGGCATAATAACATCAACGTCTGCCTCCTACATGAACTCAGGCATGTGCTCAGAGCTCCATCACACACCACGGTCAAACACAGACCTGCCGCCATACGCACACCATCCACATGGAAGATGACCACTGTCAATGCTCTACACAGAAATGAATGGAGGATAGAGGATTATGCAATCAAGTGTCCAACATTTGGGGGAATAAGATAGCTAAGGGACAGGCATGTAATGCAAGCTGCTATAACCATGATAGCTTGGAGGTTTCAGGGGTAGTGATAGCTTGGAGGTTTCTGGGGTAGTCTGGATTATTTGCAATTAATATCCACTGTGGATGAGCATTTTGACAACCGTATGAGGCCCTGTGACCTTTCCCTGTTCATGTTTTCCAGGTAACATACAGAGTGCTTGCCTACCAGCATTCTCTGTTGGGGAAATAGACATCATCACTCAATATGTGATTGGACATTATGCCCTGTCATGTGGATGGAGAGCAGAAGATGTACGGGGAGGACTGCTCTATGGAACAGTGTGGTCGACAGCGTAAATGATGCCGGTCAGCACAGCAGAAGTTACGTACATGTTCAACATAGGGCCACCGACCTCAAATGCCATGCCCATCAATTGGCTGCTACTGCTGTAGCAAGGGACCGGCTAGACACAGGTGGGGGCCCAGTCATCCATCCCCCACTGATACCCACCGAGGAGCTCCTCACCACACTTGGGCCACACGCCAAATGCACAAGCCATGATGCTGAGGAAAACATTGTGGGGATGAGTTGCACACACACACACTGGATGAGGAGTGTGCAGGTAAGGGCCAAGTGGGGATTAGCACACTAATGTATCAGACATACATGTATCTGTATTGTATCTACATGCATGTGTCATGTCCAATTGCAGTTGTGGATGGGATTTTCTAATGCACAGAGGTGCACATTTATGGTGAGGACAAGACATTGTGTATTATTGTGGTTAGTACTGTAGATGTGCAGATATGCTACATCCATTGTATACCAAGGCCACATGTGCATCTGCTGACAATAACCCCCTCTCACAACTATGTAGGACCCTCTGGTCTGCATATGGGAAAGCAGCCTGAAGCTGGTGGGTATTACATTGTTCTGTTGTTGCCTGGCAATACCCCAGCATGTGAAGCACATGCAATTTACCATGCACACAACCATCAGTAATAGCTATATTGATTTATGTAATAGCTATATTGCTTGTTGTGCATGTTCACTTGTGCTGGGGTTAGCTGTGTTGCATCACAATGGTCACCACTGGGGCCTATCTCACGTGCATTCAACATTTCCTGTAGCATGCCTCACAACTTGTCAGTGTTAAGACATCTGGGCAGAGGCCATCAAATTGTGCTGGACAAACGTCCTAAGGTAAGGTCATATGTGACACATTGCTGGTATACAGTGGATATAAATTGTGTACTCACCCCTCTTAAGATGCAAGGTTTTCCTGTTACATACTAATTAGGACCACAATATGACAGTCCACACCTCTCCCAGCCTTTAATGTGACACATAACAGGTACAGTTCACTTGTAAAACCAAGCATCTGTACTCATTGTATTGCACCTACAAGGCAGGCCACCTGTGAGGATGGAAGACATCCTATCAGCATGATGTTTCAGTCAGGTATGATACCTCATGCTGTCATATGTGTCAGTACACTCACTGTGGCCTATTTGGCTGTAATATCACATACATGGGCATTGTTAAGATGCACAGACCACTTCTTACCATGTATAGGTTTCAAACATATGGATATTCCAGACACATTTTTACATAGGATTGTACAATGGTTTTAACCTGCTGAATGCGAGGCAGATGCTGTCACCACACTATATAAAGTAATGGCAGTGGGAGGTGGTCATCAGCTGTGTATGGTATACACATGAAATGGAATACGCAACACATGATATGATTCTCACACACACTGTTGCCAGCATTAGAACTCCTGCCTATCTAGACATTCCTACTATAGTACTATGCAGTTATCAGATCTGCCACAGAGCTTATATATTTCCATTTCTTCCAAAGGTACGTCTAAGGTGGATAACATCAAGAGGTCTACTAAATTGGAGTGAAGGGAACTGTAAAGGTTAGTACACAGGTCAAAAATGGTATGCGCTAGATAGTACATGATTCATACACACATCCACCTGTGAGTATTGGGATTAAAACTTCTGCCTGTCTAGGTATGTTTACTTTAGTGTTACACAGTTACCGCACATGCTACAGAGCTTACTGAACTTTCACATGGGCCAAAGCTGCTGATAACTGCACAGCTGTGGTAAAGTATTACAGGTAGCAGCCAGTCTGCCTTCTGTTCCACCCATACATCATGCTAGTTCTTTCTGTCTTGCATGTCAACTAGCATTATGGCTTGGCACGTCACCAGGTTATTGCATCATGAAGTGTAGTACACCTGTGAGCCATCACCAGTACTCATTCATCACAGATGTTGCCCTAGTATTTACTAGTTATGCCCACCCCTCCTGGCATATTTGAAGGGCAGTTATTTGTGCTTTCACACATTGACCTGGTGCACATGTCCATTGTGGTGCACTGTTGCAACTGCCATATGTACACACACAACCCTTCCCTCTAAACTCCAAACACTCAGACCTGTGAGGGTTACCCGTATATCACCCAATGTAGACACATGCACTCTCCAGCAAAAAATGGACTAGCAGCTCAAGAGGATAAGATCAACACCTGCACCACACCATGTGGAACACGTAGCTCACCATGACACCCACTTTGACAGCCATGACATACAGTGAAAAGCCACACATCCACCTTAACAGAGGCACTCAAAGGACATCTATCCAAACAGCACAGACCAGCAAGGCAGACACCCACTCAGGCACTGCAATATGGCACATGCCAAGGGGCACACATTTAACCTACACAGTGTGCCCCCATCTTAGCCCCTAAGGCTAACCACCTTGCACAATACAGTGACCATGGGTAACTCAGTACTGAGCCACACACATTCCACTCACTAGGCTGAATATGGAACAGGTAACAGCCAAATATCAATCACATGCCAGCATCTAACACATGACATAGCCAGTCATGTCACTCCACAACAAGTATCACTCCATATCCATGTTGGTGTGAATGACTTGAGACACACCTCCCCTGGACTACATGGCAGGAGACATGGTTGAACTCTCTGATTATGTGGTTCAGGCAGGTGTGACAGTAGCTCTGGGCAGTGTACCACTGTCACCCAGAATGATGCTGCAGTACTATCAACAGATGGTTGACTGCAACATTGGCATACATGTTATGTGTCATTCTCAGGGTATCCAGGACCTATCTGCCTGGCATGGCATGATTGCAGGAAGCCAATGACTTGCTACAGATGTCATACATCTGTTATCACTGGGTTGCCAGGTACTGGCTACGTGTCTTGCCACCCCTATGGTGTCTTATTAGGCAGTGTTCCTAATGTTATTACCAGCATAACAGCTACACATGTATGCAATCTGTGGGTCATGCTCCTCAACAGTCTATCATCTAACTGTCAGGATGCAGTTAATTATAGCAGTTGGAGGGGAGGACACATGTCTGTTGTAATGGAGAGGTTGTTCACAGCAGCAGACAACAGACCTGCAGTATCAGGCTATGACGCATTCCATAGCTGTCAGCCCCCAAATATGGACCACATCATACCTGCTCAGGTGGTGTTATCTCCATATTCATTACAGATAGTAACACCTCCAGACTAGCATCCCCTCATAATGCATTGGAGATACTTCCGGTACAACTGCCTTGGGGTAATGGTGCTATCCAGACTATAGCCTGCTATGGGTCCACATCTATGTCTCTAGACTGTCAATGCACATTCCTCAACACCCTGCCATCTCTGATGGTCCAATGCAACACTGGCATAGTACGCGTCTTCAACTACCCCTCCATCACCTGGGGAATGTAGTCAGTCGCCAGTACAGTGGCCCAACACTTTTGGAATTCATCGTTTTCATTACCCTAGACCTGTTCATACTGACCTCTGGTAGAGGATGCAACAACATTGATCTGTGTTGAACACTTAAATATGGGACCATTGCTCATCCCCAGATGTCAATCCCTGCATGATGACATTCACACAGGCTGTAATCAACATGGAACTCAACATGTCAGCTACATAGGCACTGTACAAACAGGTACATAAATGCATAGTACTAGCGAGAGCCAACAGAAACCAGACACTGTCCTCCAAACACTGAGAGACAATGTGATGGTCCCTGTTATTACTGAAGTGCACATCAGAAGGAGGACACTGCAGGGAAAGGTGGTGTCCCATGACTGTTGAACTCCCTTATTAGCTTCAAACTCAACTTTGGATCCCTTATGGAGTCCTTGACAGGCATCTATAGCAGCAGAGATGCAGCAGACACTGACGACAGTCACAACAGCCTTGATAGTTACATCAACAACCTCCACAGCAGTAAAGACAAGTGCTGCGAGTTACTGCACAAAGCTAATACATATCCTGAGACAACAAATATTGGCCACAGTCTTGGCAACACATTCAGTGCCAGCTTTACCCCTTTCTCCCCTGACAAGTGAAGTGCAGAGTGAATGTGTTCTCACATGCTGTATCCCATGTCCATTTTATGCATATGTATGTCACCAGGATGTGGACCTGCAGCAAGGCCATGGGGTATGGCAGTGTTGATACATCCACCATATCATGTGCAGGGTACAGTATGTGCACAGTAATTCCCTGTCTGTAACTCAGTTATTGCATATGCCTCACAGATTATAGGGCTGAGGGTTGTACATAGGTACATGTTGATGTACAACATCTGTTGTAGAAAGGTGAATGGTACAGGTTCTGGTTTAGACACACCTCCAATTGCTAATAACCACAGCCACAGGGGATATTCATCAATCAAACACACTGGGATTACTATTCACACAAATGCACACACACACGCACACACACGCACACACATGCACACACATGCACACACACACACACACACACACACACACACACACACACACACACACACACACACACACACACACTTGCCAGTAGTGAGATCCATAGGTTAATTGCTTCATAGGTGTGTAGTAGGTGAATGGGTCTGAAGGCTCTACAAGGCTAGCCCAAGGGAATACCTTGGCATCAGGCCACATGACAATAGTCCCCAGTGTGGCTCAGGAGTATAGTCACTGGGGTGGTCCCCAGGGGTGGGTATTGTATTCCCCTTCTACTCATCCAGGTTTCTATTGTGGGTGGTCAGTTATGTGCACTGCTTCCCATGTATGTAATCTATATTCCATGACATGGACAGTGTCTGTGTTGTGCCCATGTCCCACATGCATGTTCTTTGATGTGTGGAAGTGTGCTTGAGGTCTCTGGGGTATGTTGTGTGGACAGACTGGTATCTTCTGATGTAGCATTACTGACCTCATTTGGTGAGACCTGGCTATGTAACTGAGGTAGTGATTGCACCTACATTGACAGTATGATACAGGTATTCGGTGGAGTTAGTGGCATTTGTCCATACCAGGCATGTGAATAAGGCATGGTATTCCCTTTGTGGGGTACATTTGTGGATTCTACAGTTGTTGCAGGTGTCCAGTGGGAAACATGGCAAAGGAGCACTGTACACATTGATTGGGCTACTGAGGGGATAGAACAGGATGCCATGTCCTTTTACTTGCTGGATAACACGCTGGAGCTGTAACATATTAAAGTACTTTCTAATGTCAGTGGCACTGCTGTGGTCAACAGGCATGTAGTACACTGCAATCACACCTTGGGTACTATCTGTGAGGCAATAGGCAAGGGAACTACCAGTATAGAGGTTATTGCCTAGCCAAGTGTGTTTGTGTATGGTACGTGGGTGGACAGTGGTCTCTAAATAGAAGTGTTGCCTATATTGTTCACTAATCCATACTGTCACATTTAGGGTTGTGGATTGTCTACACCAACCACTCCAGTCTTTCACAACTGTTGGCCTTGTAATGTGGAGTGTGACATATACTAGGTCCTCAACATAATAATTTAGCAAAACTCATCCCCCAGGGGATCCTGTTATTACACAAAGACACCGACCCCCATACAGGATACTGATGACAGACACACCCACCCACCCACACATACTTGCCAGTACTGAGTTTCAAATCCCTACCTAGCTATGTATTGCTACTATAGTGCACCACATTTATTGCATGCACCATGGAACTTATAGGATGGATGTTGTCCCAAGGTACTTACAAGGTGAGGAACATCAGCAGCCCTTGCAAATACTGGCATTGGGTGATGTAGTGGGTGAGAGATTCCATAAAATAGCTTCCCCTACACGCATTTAAATTTGCCAGGGTGAGGTTCAAACCTCCATCCGTCTTTTTGACCATTATGTTATGTATTTACCACATGCACCACTGATCTTACATGGCTTAGGGTTGGCAACAGGTACTTCTAAGGTGGATGATATCTGCAGGACTGCTAAAGGCGGGCACTGAGATGTGTACTGGGGCTAAAACCTTTAAAGTACGGACATACATATGTACACACACAAACACTTGCCAGGAATGAGATTCAAATTCATACCTATGTAGTTATTGTTATTACATTGTACCGCATTTATTGTGTGCACTATGGAGCTTACATGTTTGAGAGTTGTGCAAAAGTATCTTTGAAGGTGAATCACATCAGCAGCAGTGCTAAAGGAGGGTAAGGGAAGTGTGAATGAGCACAAATTCAGGTCTCTACAAGGATACACACACTCTCTCATACAAACACTCACATTTACACAGTTGCCTGGATCAGGATTGGGACTCCTACCTATCTAATTTGCTACACTATAGTATTACGTAATTATCGCATGTGTCACAGAACTTATATGTTGGAAAGCTCTCCAAAGGTATCTTTGAAGGTGAGTCACATCAGCAGCAGTGCTAAATGAGGGGTAAGGGAAGTGTTGTAAGTGTGAATAACCACAAACGCAGGTTTTTACAAGGATACACACACTCTCGCATACTTACAAAGTTGCCAGAATCAGGACTGGAACTCTGACCCAACTAGTTTGATACAAAATAGCATTACACAGTTATTGTATGCACCACAGAGCTTATATGTTGAAGAAAAGTCCAAAGGTATCTTTGAAGGTGAGTCACATCAGCAGCAGTGCTAAAGGAGGGGTAAGTGAAGTGTTGTAAGTGTGAATCACCACAAAATCAGGTCTCTACAAGGATACACAAACGCTCTCACACAAACACTCACATTTACACAGTCATCAAATTCAGGATTGGAACTCCTACCTAGCTAGCTTGCTATACTACAGTATTATGCAGTTATTGCATGCACCACAAAGCTTGCATGTTAGAAAGCTGTCCATAGGTATCTTTGAAGGTGAGTCACATCAGCAGCAGTGCTAAAGGAGGGGTAAGGGAAGTGTTGTCAGTGTGAATGATCACAAAATCAGGTTTCTACAAGGATACACACACTCTCTCACATTTACACAGTTGCAGGGAGCAGGATTGGAACTCCTATATAACTAGTTTGTTACACTATAGTATTACACAGTTATCACAAGTGCTACAAAACTTATATGCTGGGGAGCTGTCCAAAGGTATCTTTGAAGGTGAGTGACATCAACAGCAGTGCTGAAAGAGGGGTACAGGAGATTTCATGGGTGCGAATGGCCTTAAGCACATTCATCTAGAAACACACACACACACACACACACACACACACACACACACACACACACACACACACACACACACACACTCACACGCAACTTTACATTTGACAGGACTGAGATTGCATCAGCTACATGGATACCTATTTGCACTGTAATGTTACACATTTATCACAAGCACCACTAACACTAAAGGGCTGAGGGCTAACTGAAGCTATTTCTACAGTGAATGACATCTGCACATCATGTGATATAGGCCAATGGGATGTGTAGTGGGTGAGACAGGCCTCATAATGGGATTCTCTCTGTCACTGTCTGTCTTTCTCTTCCCCACGTCTCTGTCTGTGTATTTTTGACATATTATATTATGTTTGCCTTAGATATGTGTGTACTCCTAGCCAATGTGTGTGTGTGAAGTATCACTGGTGTACAATTTGGTTTGTGTGCACAGACAGCTGCCAATAACCAATAACTGTAGTCCACTGTGTTGTGAGACATGGGCTTCATTTCTCTAAGTGTAGGAGCATGCCCAGTATGACCTTCTATATTGAGTGTGTGCATCCATTCCAGCGAGGGTTGGACTCCAGTTCAGGGTTTTGTGTGCTACAGCTACACCTAGCAATCTTTTTCTGCAGGATATCTGTAGATAGGTTGCCAATATAGAGGCACAATGGGCTTAACATGCAGCGGATACTGTAACTATTGCTGTCTGTGCTGCTTGTGTGACATGTTTGGTTGCAGCACAGATATTCTGACATATCTAATGTTTTACACTGTGATGTGTCATATCATCAACTACTGACAGTTATTGTTTGCTCACAGTTATATACCGGGAAATGAATGAAGCTGAGACCAATATTCTGAGGCATATAGACTATACATTCTGGCACACACCTGCCATTATGGAGGGGTAGCTACAGACAATAGACTGCTGGTTCTGTGCAAATGGTGCAGCACCTTCTTAGTATGCTGGCTGGGTTTCCCCTCCTTGTGTTTTTCTCAACATCATGGAATGGCCATATCCTGCTGGGGCCATACCTCTCAGCTGTACAGCTACACCCATGTTATCCAGAGGCAGGATTCATATATCTGGTCAGTTTACCTTTACATTGTGGTTTACAAGTGGTTTTGTAGCTATTAGTTTATGGGTTTGCAGTTGGGAGTAGTATGGGAAGACATTAGAGTTTCAGACTTCACACAATCCATGACATCCATGCTTCTACACCCCCCTCTATTATTTGCTCTTCCACATAATATTATGTGAGAAATATCTCAGAGGTATCCCTATAGTTGGGCTTTTATCCCAGTAGTATTTATGGCCTGATCCATAGCCCTTGCAGTAAGACATGAGGAGGCATGCTACTGGCATTTGTCAACATGGCCTTGCATTTGTTTTCTGTTTACTGTTAGATTGTTAGATGGGAACCCTTGACATTCCATACATTGGCACTATGGGTGAGGCATGGGCCTTTGCCAGAGGAATGTAAGCAATTTGAGAGTGCTGCAGGCCATCTGTCACTGCATTTCTACATGGGATTGTGGGGAGGGTGCACACCTGCAGACTTTAACATTTGAAATGACTGTACTGGTATTTCAGTTACTCTGTTGGCTTCCATTTCATATTGTATTATGACCTATCATGCAGACAGGAGGCATATCAGTAGAGTACACATGTTAGATCCTAATAGCATATATTTCCGTTTCAGACTTCTTACCCTTCAGAACTGGAATGCAACTGCCAGACCTGTTGTAGTATGTCTGTGCAGGTCTGATGGGGGGGCTGTTCACCATTGCCATCATTTGGGGGCCTTAGCCCAGCCTTTCTTCATGGTCATCTACACCTGTCCTGTTGGGTGAGGCTGGTGGTGGATATGTGACCCTCATTGACATCCATGTGTGGACCTATTGACACCCACAGTTCTTTGGGCCAACACATGTACTGCAGTGGGTGGTGTCACCTTGTGTATTGCTGTCTAGTATGTTGACACCAGTATTTTTTATAAATTTCCTGCTCTATCCCATTCAGCCCACCAATTCCCTTGCATGCTTGCATCCATATCATACATACAAGTATGTGAACATACTACTTCATTCAGTAATTGATAGGAAGAGTGACTTACCTTGTTGCTTGGTCAGTATTGAGGACAGTGCTGGAGGGCTGACTATGTTGGATGCACATAGAACCCTCCTTGTACATGTCAAAGATCAGGTAGTGTCATGTTTGGCATCCCCTTTACTGTCAGTGTGAGTTGGAGAGAGGTATCAGTTCCTGAGTCCCTACAGTGTTAGTGTGTGTGCTATGCATTGCCTCTTTGCCAAGGTCTGGGCATACTGGGCGTGCCTCCTTCTGCCTACAGGGGCAGGCTCAGGATGTTCCTCCTCAGAGTCCCTCTGTGCCTGTGCTGGCTTTGGCAATGGTGGGGGCCTGTGTGGCCCTGCCCCATGCTGTTCCTGCTGCAGCTGTTTCTGCAGAATCATATTGTGTAGCACGGCATATTCTATGAACATTTGTGTACATGTAGCTGGAGAGTACTGCAAGGCTCCAGTGGATATGTCAAGGCAGTGGAACCATGACTTCAGCATCCCAAACACATGCTCTGCAATGATCCTGGTTTGTGCGTGTGCCTTATTATGGTGCTCTTGTTTGGGTCTGCATGCATTTATGATGGGTGTCATCAGCCACGACTCCATTGCATAGCCAGCATCCCCCACTAGATGGCCATATGGGATGCCCCCCCCCTGGCAAACGCCTGAAACAGCTGTGAGCAATGCCAGCTGTGGAAGTCGTAATAGCTCCCAGGGCTAACAGCACACACATTCATGATAATGCCCTGGGCATTGCACATGACCTGGCAGTTGATGGAGGGGCAGCCTTTGTGGCTTTTGCCCCACTCACTGGGTGGTATTTTGATCTGGATGTGCATGCAGTCTATAGCACAAACTACTTCAGGGTATTCTGCTATATGGTGGAAGAGACGCATACGTGTGATCAGCACCTCATGGGGAGTGGGGAAATATATGTGCTCAATGGTATGTTGTGTCATGGCATCCAGAAACTAGAACTCTGGATACTGATGCCTGTGAGACACCCATGATATCCCCAGTTGGTCTTTGGACGGTACCTGTGGCTAGTATTCTTAAGCCTAGACATACCTTGGTATCCACTGGGATGGGTTCCCCTCTATTAGTTTTGTGTGTAAGGTGTGCTTGGCATAGCTCAACAATTTGCTGTAGAATGTCCCTGTCCACCCTATAGTGCTCTACTATCTCCAGCTCATGTAGGTCCTGGAAGGTTACCCTGGGTCTGTACACTCTTCTCTTCCTCACTGTGGGTCGGTTGTCAGCATTCTCCTCCTCACCACCATCAGTCTTTAGCACATATTGATGGAGTAAAGCAGCAGCAGCATCTAACATATTTAGTTATTTTTGCCAGTTAAAAATCTTCCATCTGTGTTGTAGAGTTTGTGGGAAAAAAACAGTCTGTAGGGTGTTTGCATAGTTTATAACAGTATGTTGGGCTGATGCAAGTGTAACTGGCTGATTATGATACATTCCACCTGCCAGCTATACTAGCTTTCCTTGATTGCCTTCCTACTGTTGTTTCCCATTTCCAGTTCCTCCCTATTTAAGCCCCAGCATGTGCCGTGCATACCCATTGCTGAAATGTAAACAGTTCTGTTATTTCTTCTGGTATTTTTTGTTTGTTTGTTATTTTTTTGTAGGTCTGCTGTGGAACGAGCACACCTGTTTAGCTAATGTAAGCACATTTAAGCAGAAATGGCCCTCCCTAGATGTGAACACACTCTGCATTTTATGGAATAAGACAATACAGCCTCAGACACATCCCCTTCCTTAGCTGTGCATAGCTAAGGGCAAACACGGGCCACAGAGCTCCAATGAGCTTGCAGCAAGCATGACACACCCCCCTTATGAAGTCATTCATCTCTTATACTTGCATTGCTGTATTGCTGCACCTACATGGATAGGTGGTAGCTGACACTTTGATGAACCCCAGGATTCACAACGCATTATTTTCTGTGCAGGAACAGTGTAACTGCTCCTGTACGAAAAATGGTCGTAGAGCGATCAAGGAAAGTGCTGCTTTCATGTGCATGACCGGACCAACACTGTTCCTGGGTTGAAAGCCATGCAGGATGCAAATCACCTCATTTGCTACTAAAAAACATGCAAATGATGTGAATTTTGTGATCCACAAAGCTGCCCGGACTCCATGCAGGAACAGTGTCAGAGCAGAAATGTATTCATTTAGTAACTGAATAAATTTCTGCATTTGAGCAAACGGAGGCAGGACAGCTCATGGAAAGCATGTATTTCAGTGAAACACACATGCCAATGGCCAAATATAAGGCCTTTTGCATTAATAAATGTTTATTTTTTTGTAAAATTAAACTTTTTTTTTTTGGCCGATCACGGCCGTTTAAGCTTAGACCAGCGGTGCGCAAATGGAATCGTGCCGAAAATAAAAAAAAATGAGAAAAGTTAATTTTAAGATAATTCTGCTTTTTGCCATTATAGCCAATGGCATGCATAATGTAAACAATACGAGGGAGCACTGGTTGTCAAAGGGAAAGGGTCCGTCTAAGTGCAGTAACTAAGGACTTACACATTGGAGTATGAAAATGAGGGGAGTTATACTGAATCACAGATTTCCTGCCAGATTCAGCAAGCTCTGCACGGAGTGCAGGAATAGTGCAAGAGCTGCTGCATGCAATATGGCCAACGATTGATCCTGGAACAAGCTCCCGGGACGTGCATGAGTGCTCCAACACTATTCCTGCACGGACACCACTGTTATATACTAATTACCTCATTTGCTGGTTTAAACCATAGAAATGAGATGAATTAGTGATCCATGAAGCAGGCAGGCATCTGTGCTGGAATAGTGTAACCTGCAGAAATGTATTTGGTTACTAAGAAGAAAAACTGACTTCAGGCAAGGAAAAAGCAATCCAAAGGTAGTAGCTTGTAGTAAAAATTCCAAAAAACGTTTCAAAAGATGAGAGCTTTAATAAAGTCCATGAAAACAAGCGCTTTCGCTCGGCTGAAATACCGAGCTTTCTCAAGTTAAAATAAGACTGCTAGTAACAACCTTAAATAGTCCTTTACCCAGTCACATGATTAATTAACCACAATTTTAAAATCAATTAGCCACAAAATTATAGGGCTTTTTATTTCATTAATTCATTATATTATTATATTTACTATTTTCATTGTTTTACATATATATATTTTGCATACTTCAAAATACTAGTAATTGTGTACGGCTTACTTATTGATTTGTTTTTTCACCAGACCAATATCGTTTGCATTAAGATGTATATTTTACTACTGTGTTCCCATAAGTATTTTTTGTTCAATTACCTATGTTTGCTTCTACTGCGTTAACAACCATTTTAGCCTTATTTGAACATCTAAAGTTACAGGTGTTGTTTTATTTATCATTCTTGACATGTTTCATACTGATTATTTATTATGCATTTTTCTTATTTTTTGCTACATCTTTGCAGTTATGTGTTTATTGTTAAATTTGCTTTTAATTTTGTGGCTAATTGATTTTAAAATTGTGGTTAATTAATCATGTGACTGGGTAAAGGACTATTTAAAGTTGTTACTAGCAGTATTATTTTAACTTGAGAAAGCTCGGTATTTCAGCCGAGCGAAAGCGCTTGTTTTCATGGACTTTATTAAAGTTCTCATCTTTTGAAATGTTTTTTGGCATTTTTACTACAATATTACCTTTGGATTGCTTTTTCCTTGCCTGAAGTTGTTTTTTCTTCTTGGTTTGGTCGTTTGTTTTTTGCCTTTTTTTGTTGGTGCGTATTTGGCTACTAACTGAATACATTTCTGCAAATTACAAAATGGTGGCATGACAGCTCCAAAGAAAGCATGTATTCAATGTTCTAGGCATGCCAATAGCCAAATATATGGCCAGTGGCATGAGAAATAGTTGCAAAATTATAAAAAATAACTTTTATTTTATTTTTTTTTTGGCCTGATTTCTGCCATTTAAGCATAGGGCAGCAGAGCACAAATGGGATTGGCATGAAAATAAGAAAAAAACTTGGAAATAAACTTTTAAACCCAAATCAGCATTTTGCCATAATAGTCAATGGCATGTATAAGAAAACAACACCAAGGAATAGTGTTTGTTAAGGGGGAAAGCTGAGTGTGATTGTGATAACTATGAATTAGCAGTCTGTTTTATGCAAATGAGGGGACTGATACTGAATCACAGATTTCCTCTCAGTGTTAGCTTGCACCCAACCGTGTAGGTGCAGCAACACCATTGTATAAGTATAAGATGTAGATGACCTCATAAGGGGGAGCGTCATGCATGCTGTAAGCTTATTGGAGCTCTGTGGCCTGTTTTTGCCCTTAACTAAGCACAGCTAAGGAAAGGGGTGTGTCTGAGTGCACTGCGCACCGGGTTATAAAGAAAAAAAAAAAAAAAAAAGGAACTAGCAGCTCTGTTCACATCAGAGCATTGGGTATGCATGCTGCACCTTGGGGCTTAAACGGGAAGGCAATGGGAAGGAGAAACAGCAGTAGGAAGACAATCAAGGAGAACTAGCATAGCTGGCAGTTGAAATGTATCAGAATCAGCCAATTACACATGGAACAGCCTTGCACACTACTATAAACTATGAAAACACCTTCCAGTCTGGCTTTTCCCACAAACTCTACAGCACCGGTCTAAACAGACAGGGAAATTTTAACTGACAAAACTAATAAATTGTTAGGGGCTGCTGTTGCTCTTACACATCAATATGTGCAAGAGGCTGAGGGTGGTGAGGATGTGAATGCTGATGACCAACCCACAGTGAGGAGAAGGAGAAGACTGTACAGACCCAGGGTAAGCTACCTGGGGCTACATGAGCTGGAGATAGTTGAGCACTATAGGGTTGACAGGGACATTTTACAGCAAATTGTTGAGCTGTGCCGACTACGCCTCACATACAGAACCAACAGAGGGGAACCCATTCCAGTGGATACGAAGGTATGTGTAGGCTTAATAATACTAGCCACAGGTACCTTCCAAAGGGCAACTGGGGATATCATGAGGATCTCACAGGCATCAGTATAAAGGGAACTCTACCAGTTCCTGGATGCCATGTCAGCACATGCTGGTGAGAACATATATTTCCTCAACACCCATGTAGCATTGACCAGCAATAAGCATCTCTTCCACCAAATAGCAGAATACCCTGAGGTAATGGGTGCTATAGACTGCATGCACATACACATCAAAGCACCAGCCAGCAAGTGGGCTAGGGTCTACATAAACCACAAGGGCTTCCCCTCCATCAACTACCAGGTCATGTGTGAAGCCCAGGGCATTATCTTGCATGTGTATGCTGGCAGCCTTGGAAACTATCACAACTCCCACATCTGGCATATGACACAACTGAGCCAGTCATTTGCCAGTGGGGACATCCCATATGGCCACCTAGTGGGGGATGCTGGTTACGCACTGGAGCCATGGCTGATGACACCCATCAGAAACGCACTCACACCCAAACAAGAATTTCATAAAGATGTGCACGCACAAACCAGAATCATAATAGAGCATGTGTTTGGGATGCTCAAGTCACGGTTCCGCTGCCTGGAAGTATCCACTGGAGCCTTGCAGTACTCTCCAGCTACATGTACAGAAATATTCATAGTATATGCCATGCTACACAACATGATCCTGCAGAAACAGCTGCAGCAGGAACAGCACGGGGCAAGGCCACACAGCCCCCCACCATTACCAAGGCCATCACAGGCACAGAGGGACTTGGAGGAGGAACAACCTGAGCATGCCCATGTAGACATAAGGAGGAGTGCCCAGTATGCCCAGGCTTTAGCAAAGAGGCAATGCGTAGCACATACACTGACATGGTAGGGACCCAGGGAATGACACCATTCTCTGACACACACATACAGTTAAAGGGATGCCAAAAATGATACCAACTGTGCTTTACCATGTATAGGGAGTGTAGTATGTGCATCTGACATAGTCAGCCCTCCAACACCATCCACAGTATTGGCACAGCCACAAGGTAAGTACCTCTTCCTATCAGTTGCTGAATGGAGTAGTATGTTCTGATGGTTGAATCTATGGTATGGATGTGAGCATGCAAGGGAATCGGGTGGCTGAATGGGATGGCAACAGATAGTGGTCACCTATATGGGCAGCATGAAATCCCTAACAAATACCGGTGTTAACAAACTAGGCACTACTAGACAAGGTGACAAATTCCACTGCATTACATGTGGTGGTCCAAATGTGTGTCTGTAGGACACACACATGCATGTCAGTGAGGCACACATACCGACCACCAGCCTCACCCAGCAGGACAGGTGTAGATGATCATAAAGAAAGGCTGTGCTAAGGCCTCCAATTGATGGCAGTGGTTAACAGCCCCCATTCAGACCTACACAAACAGACTACAACAGGTCTGGCAGTTGTATGTTATTTCTGAAGGGTAAGAAGTCTGAAACTGAAATGTAGACCAATAAAACATAAGAGCTGTACTCTACTGATATGCCTCCAGTCTGCATGATAAGTCAAAATGCAAAATTAAATGGAAGCCAGCAGAGTACCTGAAATACCAGTACAGTCATAGCAAATGCTTAAAGTCATCAGGTGTGCCTCCCCCCCCCACAATCCTATGTAGAAATGCAGTAAGATGTATGTGTGGGTTTAATAACAGTGGAGCACAAATTACCTGAACTGGCCCAATCTACAGGATAGATTGATGCATCACCCAAGACTGGACTAGACAGTCAAGAGGAGAAGGTATACACTTGCACCACACCGCACTCATAATATAGTCCCTCAAAACCTACACCACCAAAACACACACATAGAAACACAAAACACACACCTACATTCATGGAGGCTCTCAATAAAAACCTGCCCAAGCATCAGGGACATCCAAAGCATAAATGCAAGCAAACTGCACCCCCCAACACAGCCCAAATGACACATAGCCCACAAACTCAGTGTGCCACTCAACCACAGCCCATAAGGCATAGCAACGTACCCAACACTCTAGTCATAGGTGACTCTATAGTCAGGCACACTGATGTTCCACTCACTAGACTAAACAAGGAGAAAGTTACTGTGTCCGCTGCCTGTCAGGTGCCAGGATCCGCCACATAACACATGCACTCAGGTCACTCCACAATACGTACAACTAAGACACTGTCATTGTCCATGTTGGAGTGAATGACCTGAGACGTACCTCCCTGGACTACATGAAAAGATACATGGAGGAGCTCTCCGATCTTGTATCCCAGGCAGGTATGACCCTAACCCTGAGTAGCATCCTGCCATCACCCAGAATGATACCACAATACAAGGAAAAAATGATTGAATTCAACAATTGGCTAAGCTTCTGGTGTCATTCTAAGGGGATCCAGTATTTGTCTGCCTGGGAAGACATGATCGACAGACCATGATGCTTTGCCACCAGAGATGGCCTGCACCTGTCACCCTTAGGATTCCGGATACTGGCAAAGGCTCTTGCCACCCCAATAGTGCCTTTTTTAGGCAAGGTTCAAATGACAAATTCACCACCGTAACAGGTACAAGCAAGCAAAATCTGAGGGTAAAGCTACTCAATGCTAGAAGTCTAAACCTCAAAATGCACTCACTCAAGGCACTCCTTAATATGGAGAACATTGACATGTGTGCAGTAATAGAGACCTGGTTCAAAGCTCCAGAGAGCACCCCTGCATTACCAGGCTACAATTCATACCACACCTTTCAGCCACCTAACCCAGAATGAAGCACTAAAGGCGGAGGAGTGTCCATATTCATTAAGGATATCCACACCTCCAGGCTAGTTGCACAGCATAATGCATCTGACATTATCCAAGTGCAACTAACTCTGGGCAAGACCGCAATCCAAATTGTAGCTTGCTACAGACCCCCCACCATGCCCCAGGATTCCCACTCCTCATTTCTTGATACACTGGAAAGTATTAGGGTACAACCCAACACCCTAATAATGGGCAATTTCAACTACCCCACCATTAACTGGGAAAACTACTCATGTACCAACTCTTTTGCTCAATGTTTTCTAGAATTCATAAATTCCAACACCTTGGATCAAATTTTCACATCCCCACCAGGGGCAGCAATATCCTAGACCTGGTCATTACCAACATGGGAAACTGGTGTTCCACACCAGAGGTCAATTCCTCGTTGGTCAGATCCGACCACAAGCTAATCAGCCTAGACATCCACATCCCACCCCCACCCCCAATTAGGGAAACCATTGTAAAAAACTTCTCCAAAGCCAACTTCACACTTCTTAAGACAGAAGTGGCAAACTTCATGACACCCATGCAGACAGACAAGAGAGGTATGACTGCTGAATCCTACACAAATGCACTTTATAAGCACTTATATGAGTGCATGGATCATGCTATCCCTAATAGAACCAAGATGTTATCTTCCAAAAAAAGGAAGCCATTCTAGTGGTCCTCTGCCATAAACAAACTCTACAACAGAAGAAAGAAACTGTTGCAAAAAAGAGTAAAATCCCATGACTGGAGGAACTCCCGGGTCAACCTCAGTAAGAAGCTGAATCCTCCAAAGCTAGTTATGAAAACAAAATTGCCACTGACTCTAAAGACAACCACATGTCAAGAATCTCAATGGGAACACTCAGATCTGCTCTGAGTTACAGCACAATGGCACTAAATACACAGTACCAACTGATAATGCCAACATCCTAGTAGATAGGTTCAGTGCTAACTTTACCCCCTTGTCACCCCCTAGAGGGCCCATCTCTATACCAGAAAAATGCAAAGTTCCTATAATCATGGCTGCACAGGTAAAAAACACACTCTCCAAAGCCAAGAACACAGCATCCATGGGACCTGACAATATCCCAGGCTGCATTCTACACGAACTACAGAATAAACTGGCACCCCACCTAAATACCATGTTCAATCATAGCCTCACCTTAGGCTTTGTACCCACTGAATGGCGCACCATGACAGTTATCCCACTCCACAAAGGGGGAGCCATGATGGACCCCAGGAATTACTGCCCCATTAGCCTGACGAGCCTGGTCTGCAAGGCCAGGGTACGTATCATCATGGGAACTCATAAACAAAGACATTGGTAATCTCGAAACTCTGGACCCTACCCAGTTTGGATTTGTAAAAGGCAGATCATGTCTCCTAAACCTAATTGACTTCTTTGAAGCAGTCACCAAAGCCATAGATGAGGGTAAAATGGTTCACACAGCTTATCTAGATCTTGCCAAGGCTTTCAACACCATCCCCCACTCTGGAATTATAGATAATCTCACTAAACTAGGTATAAATCCCTATGTCACAAGATGGGTTGCCAACTGGCTCATGGACAGAACCCACACTGTGAAAGTAGCGGATTCCGAATCCGACTTCAGACCCGTGACAAGTGGAGTACCACAGAGTTTAGTCCTGGGTCCTCTCCTGTTTGGTATCTACTTCTCTGAAGTGCAGACTAACACAGAAGGTCTTTGGCTAACAAAGTTTGCAGATGACTGCAAACTAGGAACCATAATCGAAACTCCTAACGATGTGGAAAAACTACAAATGGGCCTCACTGAGACAGATAGCTGGTGTCAAAGCCATGGCCTGAAGATCAGTGCCAAAAAGTGTATTGTCATCCCCTTTGGTAAAAACTCTGTACCCATGAACTACCACATAGCTGGTAGTCTACTTAATGCTGAAAATGTGATAATAGACCTTGGGACACAGGTGGACAGTAGTCTCAGCTTTGATAATCACATCGCCACAGTGGTCAGGAAATTCTTCTACGTGGCTCATCTCATCACAAAAGGATTCTCATCCAGAAAAAAAGAGGTCATTGTTCCCCTCTACTCATCACTCATTAGACCCATTATAGAGTACATCGCCCCTTTTGGTATGTACCTCACAAGACATCTACAACAACTGGAAAGACCACAGAACTACCTCACAAAGAGGATAACTGGCCTCAAACAGATGCCCTACGTAGACCATCTCAAAAAACTACAGCTTTACTCCATCACATATCACCTACTCAGGGGCAAACTCTTTCTAACATACAAAGCTATGTCAAACCCAGAGCTGCTGGACATGCTCCACTTAAAGAAATCCCAATCCCTCCGAGCTACACGCTCTAGGGACCTAAACCTTGTCACCACAATAAACAGAACATGCTGGAGGGATAGATTCCTGTCCCAGAGACTTCCCATACTCTGGAACAGACAACCTATCTATGTCAAACAGAGCTCCTCATTAGCACTCTTCAAGAAAAATCTTGATGACTGGATGGGAAATGGGAAATTCACCCCAGGGATCACTGCTGCGGCTCTGCTCGACAGGGGCACAGGAAAATAATTTTCTTGGGTGGTGAAAGCCAGGGTACATTTTTTGGCTAGGCTTATATAGGCCCTAGGGCCAATAGCCTAGTACCTACCTATGAACCTATGAACCTATGTGTACAATATGCAGGTGTCCATGTGTAAGGTTGGTGTGTGTTCAATATTGTCTGGAAGTGGTCAGCATGTAAGAATGGAGGGTTGTGTCTTAGTGGCATATGGCCAGTACTGTTGATGACAGGGCCATGCTCCAACAACTGCAGTGCCAACCACAATGCTTCTCAGCAATACCCATGTCAGCAGTTGTCCATACTCACTGTCCAGATGTCAATATCTGTCACCATTTGAAAGATGGACATGCCATGAATGTGGGCCCAGACATACACACAGTACACAGGTGGAAGTACCTTAGACAGAGAACATAAAATGCAATTGTCAACTGCTCACACCATTGGAATTGTACATACAAGTTAGCAGCACATTAGTTGTCTGTGTAGTATTGAATACTGATCTAGTATAGTCAATCCATGGCAGACCACAAAAGGCACAGTTATGAAGTAATGAGAGACTGCCTATGTCCCTGCACAAGGCAGCATAAGGGGAATGTCCCATGTATATCTCTGAGTCAGCTGCAAGAAGCTTCCATTTCACACATGCACTCAGCTCACCCCACCATCAGACACACTTATCACAGGTCATATCCTTGCTGTTGGAAATGAGTACAGTATGATCCCCACTTCTGTATGTCAATACCCACAGAATGCAGCATGCTGAAGAGGTGTTCCATGTAGGTGTGTCCCTAGCTGTAAGCAGCACCCTGTCAGTATCCAGACTAATGGATTAATATGGACAGGACTATTGCCATTAACACCTCGCACACTTACCCTGCCACCCCAGGGGAATCCAATGGCTCGCAGACTGGGAATGCAGGAGTGACAGAATGTACTGAACTGCTACAGATGGCCTGCATCACTACCAAATGGCCTACAGTCCTCTGTCAAAGGCCTGTGCCTCACCCGTACTGCCAATGTATGGTATATCATGGGGTCCCAGCTAACAACATAACACAGTCAACAGAACACAAATGCAAGGCCATGTTAACAAAACCCAGTATCATGCCCACCATGTCCTATTGCATAACTATGGACCAAGCCCTAAATACTGCTGGGATGAAGGGACAACCATAGGGATACTTCTCAGATATCACTGGCATAATGTTTGGAGGAGGATATATTAACAGAGTTGGGAGGTGTAGAAGCATGAACGTCATGGAGTGTGTGATGTCTGAAACTCTGATGTGTGCAAATACAACCCCTGCCTGCAAATCCAGTAATGGGTGGCTACAAACCTGGTCGTAAACCACAATGTAAAGGGGAACTGACCAGATATATGAGCCCTACCTCTGGGTAACCTGGGTGAATCTCTACAGCTGAGCGGTATGGCCACAGAAGGATATGGCCATTCTGTTATGTCAATTTATGTACAAGGAGATCCACAGCCACCATAGTACCAAGGTGCTGACCATTTACACAGACCCATCAGCATGTATCTGCAGCTACCCCTCCAGAATGGCATGAGTGTGCAAGAATATGTAGTCTGCAGACCACAATACTGGACACAGCTTCATTCACCTTGTATTTCCCAGGAAATAACTTTGAGCAAATAAGTATATCTGTCAGGAGTTGATGACATAATATATCACAGTGTAAAACAGTACATATATCTGAATATCTCTGCTAACATCAACCATGTAATTCAAGCAGCACAGAGACAGTTGTTACAGTATCCCACTGTCGTCCATTGTGACTCTTTATTGTCAACCTATCTACAGATTCCCTGCAGATACAGGTTGCTAGCTGTAGGTGTAGAACACCAAACTCTGGAATGGAGTACAACATACCTGGAATGGATTCACACACTCAATACAGATGGTTAAACTGAGCATGCTCCTACACTTAGAGAAATGACGAGCATGTCTGACAACACAGTGGACTAGAGAAATGACACCCATGTCTAGCAACACAGTGGACTATATATATCTGTGAGTTGCAGATGTCTGTGCACACACATCACATTGTACACCATTCATGCTTTGCACACACATTGGATAGGAATACTCACACATATCCAAGGCCAACACACTATAATATGTCAAACATACACAATCAGAGATGTGAGGAAGAGTGAGACAGACAGTGACAGAGAGATTTCCATCGTGAGGCCTGTCCCACCCACCACTCATCCAATTGGCTGATATCACATGATGTGCTGATGTCAATCACTGTAGACATTGCTTTTGGTAGCCCTCAGCCCTATAGTGTCTGTGGTGCTTGTGATAACTGTGTAACACGATAGTAGAAATCAGTATTCATCTAGCATTTATATACCCTGTCCTGTCAAATTTAAAGTTGCATGTGAATGAGTGTCTGTGTGTGTTTACACAGGAATGATTTATGGCCCATTCACACACACTGCACTTTTCATTACCCATGTTAGCATGCCTGCTGATGTCAGTCCCCTTGAAATAACCCTATGGCCAAGTCCCAGTCCTATAAGCTGTGTGGTACTTGCGATATGTGTGTAACACTGTAGTGTAGAAAACTAGTTAGGTATGAGCTCTAATCCCAGACATGGCAACTGTGAAACTCTGTGTGTGTGTGTGTGTGTGGGGGGGGGTATTGTGTGTGGAGATTAATTATTTTGAGGCCATTCACAGTCACTACACTTCCCATTGCCCTACCTTAGCAGGCCTGCTGATGTCAGTCACCTTGAAATAACCCTTTGGAAAAATGTCAGCCCCAATATCTCTGTGGTGCTTGTAATAACTGTGTAATGTTATAGTGTAGCATACTATTTAGGTAGGAGTTCTAATCCCAGACATGGCAACTGTGAAACTCTGTGTGTTTGTGTGAGAGAGTGTGTGTGTCTTTGATGGTACCTGATTTTATGGACATTGACACTTACTACTCTCCCGTTACCCCTCCTTTAGCACTACTGCTGATGTTAGTCACCTTCAAAGATACCTTAGCACAGCTCTCCAGAATATAAGCTCCGTGGTGCTTGTGATAACTGCATAATACTGTAGTGTAGCATACTAGTTAAATAGGAGTTTTAATCCCAGACATGACAACTGTGTGTGTTTGTGTGTGTCTTTGATGATACCTGAATTTATGGAAATTGACACTTACTACTCTTCCCTTACCCCTCCTTTAGCACTGCTGCTGATTTTAATCACCTTCAAAGATACCTTTGGAGAATTGTCCAGCATATAAACTCTGTGTTGATTGTGATAACTGCATAATACTGTAATATCGCATACTAGTTAAGTAGGAGTTCTAATTCCAGTCATGGCAACTGTGTGTGTATGTGTGAGAGAATGTGTGTCTTGGATGATACCTAGTTTTATTGACATTGACACTTACTACTCTTCCCTTACCTCTCTGTTAGCACTGCTGCTGATTTTAGTCACCTTCAAAAATACCTTGGCACAACTCTCCAGCGTATAAGCTCCATGGTGCTTGTGAAAACTGCATAATACTGTAATGTAGCATACTAGTTAAGTAGGAGTTCTAATCCCAGACATGGCTACTGTGTGTTTGTGTGCATCTTTCCTGATACCTGATTTTATGGGCATTGAGACTTACTACTCTCTCCTTACCCCTCCTTTAGCACTGCTGCTGTTAGTCACCTTTAAAGATACCTTGGAACAACTCTCCGTCATATAAGCTCCATGGTGCTTGCAATAACTGCGTAATACTATAGTGTTGCATACTTGGTAGATAAGAGTTCTAATCCTAGACATAGAGAGTGTGTGTGTCTTTAATGATACCTGATTGTATGGACATTGGCACTTTTTACTCTCTCCTTTCCCCTCCTTTAGCACTGCTGCTGAAGTTAGTCACCTTCAAAGATACTTTTGGAGAGCTCTCCAACATATAAGCTCCAGGGTGCTTGCAATAACTGCATAATACTCTAGTGTAGCATACTAGTTACCTAGGAGTTCTAATCCCCAATATGGCAACTGTGAAATTGTGTGTCTTTGTGTGAGAGAGTGTGCGCGCCGTTGATTATACTTGATTTTATGGACATTGACACTTACTACCCCCCCTTACCCCTCCTTTAGCACTGCTGCTGATGGTAGTCACCTTCAAAGATACCTTAGCACAGCCCTTCAACATGTAAGCTCCATGGCGCATGCCAGAAATGCAAAATTATGTAGTAGCTGTAATTACATAGGTATGTGTTTGAATCTTATCTGTGTCAATTGTTTGCATGTGTACATATGTATGTCTGTACCTCAAAGATTTTGGCCTCATTTACACCGAGTACACATCTCAGAGCCTGACTTTAGCAGTCCTGCAGATATCGTCCACCTTAGAAGTACCTGTTGCCAACCCTAAACCATGTAAGGTCAGTGTTGTCTGGGGTAAATGTGCAACATACTAGTCTGTAAAGATTGTTAGATAGAGGTTTGAACCTCACCCCTGGCAAACGTAAATATGTGTGTAGGGTAAAATTATTTTTGGGATCTCTCATCCACTACATCACCCAATGCCAGTATTTACAAAGGCTGCTGATGTTCCTCACCTTAGAAGTACCTTGGGACAACATCCATCCTATAAGCTCCATGGTGCATGCGATAAATGCAGTACACTGGAATAAAAACACATAGCTAGGTAGAAGTTTGAATCTCAGTACTGGAAAGTTTGTGTGGGTGTCATAAGTATCCTGTGTAGAGGTTGCTGTGATAGTGTAATAACAGGATACATTGTGGGGCAGGTTTTGCTAAATTATTATATTGAGGACCTAATATATGTCACAGTGTCCACCTTACAAGGACAAAAGATGGCAAACACCAGAGAGGTTGATGCAGACAATCCATAGCCCTACATGTGACATTATGGATTGGTGAACAATATAGGCAACCCTTCTATTACTCAAAGTACACTGCACCCACGTTTCATACACAAATACACTTGGCTAGGCAACAACAACTATATTAGTAGTTCCTTGCATATTGCCTCACAGGTAGTAACCATGGTGTGATTGCAGTGGACTACATGCCTGTTGACCACAACAGTGCCACTGACATCAGAAAGTAGTTTGACTTATTACATCAACTGACTGAGAGTTTGTGTTATCCAGCAAATAAAAGGACATGGCACTCTGTTCCATCCCCTAAGTAGGCAAATAAATGTGTACAGTAGCTCTTTTGCCATGTTCCCCACTGGACACCTACAACAACTGTAGAATCTGCAAACGTAACCCACAAAGGGAATACCATGCCTTATATACATGCCCTGTATGGACAGACACCACTAACTCCACTGAATTCCCATTTCATGCTGTCAATGTAGGTGCAAGCATGACCCCAGTTACATAGCCAGGTCTCACCAAATGAGGTCAGGAATGCTACATCAGAAGATACCAATCTGTCCACACAACATGCCAAAGAGACCTCAAGTACACTTCCACACATCAATGAACATGGACAAGGGACATGTGCACAACCCAGACACTATTCATGTTATGGAATATAGATCACATACATGGGAAGCAGTGAACATCACTGGCCACCCACAATAGTAACCCAGATGAGCGGATGGTGAATACAATACCCACCCCTGGGGACCACTCAAGGGACTACACCCCTGAGCCACACTGGGGACTATTGTCATGTGGCCTGATGCCAAGGTATTCCCTTGGCCAAGCCTTGTAGAGCCTTCAGGCACATTCACCTACTACACACCAATGAAGCAATGAACCTATGGATCTCAGTACTGTCTAATGTGTGTGTGTGTGTGTGTGTGTGTGTGTGTGTGTGTGTGTGTGTGTGTGTGTGTGTGTGTGTGTGTGTGTGTGTGTGTGTGTGTGTGTGTGTGTGTGTGTGTGTGTGTGTGTGTGTGTGTGTGTGTGTGTGTTTGTGTGTGGAGATGAATAATTTTGAGGCCATTCACACTCAATACGCCTCCCATTGCCTTACTTTAGCATGCCTGCTGATGTCAGTCACCTTGAAATAAACCTTTGGCCACATTTCAGCCCTTTAAGCACTGTAGCACTTGTGATAACTGCATATTACTGTAGTGTAGCAAACTAGGTAGGTAAGAGTTCTAGTTCTGGTCCTGCCAACTGTGATAATGTGTATGTTTCTGTAAGAGATTTTGTGTGTGTGTGTGTGTGTGTGTGTGTGTGTGTGTGTGTGTGTGTGTGTGTGTGTGTGTGTGCGTATGTGTGTGTGTGTGTGTGTGTGTGTGTGTGTGTGTGTGTGTGTGTGTGTGTGTGTGTGTTTGTGTGTGGAGATGAATGAATTTGAGGCCATTTTGAAGTCTGAAGAAACGTGCAGAGTAGACGTGAAAGCGCTAACAACCCATGGAATAAAGTTTTTTGCTGTTCAAGTATATAAAAAAATTTTTAAAAATTTTTTATTGATTTTTTGCTTTTTTTGGTTGATGGTTGGCTTCGATAGTCGTGAAGTACCTGCACCTTGATATTGACATTTTTCGTTTGGGGACATAGCAGGTACCTTACCCTGAGAGATCTCTGTTTATTCATAATTCACACATACTACATTTCCCTTACCCCTCCTTTAGCACTGCTGCTGATTGCTGATGTCACTCACCTTCAAAGACACCTTTGGACAGCTCTCCAACATGTAAGCTACGTGGTGAGTGCAATAATTGTGTAACACTCTAATAGCTATACATAGCCAAGTAGGGTTTTGAATCTCAGTACTGGTAAGTGTATGTGTCATCATTATTCTGCATGGGTGTTGGGGTGATTGTGCAATGACAGGATCTATTACAGTGTGGGTTTTGCTGCATCATTATATTCAAGACCTATATGTCCTAATGTCCACATTACAAGGCCAACAGTTTTCAAACACTGTAGAGGTTGTTGTAGACAATCCACAGCCATAAATGTGCACTGCTATGTGCAATTATGCGACAGTATGGATTAGTAAACAATATAGGCAACCATTATAACACCCATATACCACTTTCCACCCACGGATCATACACAAACATGCTTTGCTCTTACTCCCTTCCTTTCTTACTTTCTATCTATCTCTCTCTGCCCCCCCCCACCCCAGTGGATGTGGAAAAGTACATCTGTTTTGCATAGGCAGCAGCTTAACTTTTGTAGGTAATGCTCATGATCAGCAGATGGCCTGTGCACAAATTGGAGTCCCCCACTTGCTAATTGCATGTGGAACAGCTGTGGTATCATTCCTATAGCCAATTTGCATGGAAACACACTTCTATAACTAAGCACTTCATGTGGGTGTTGGCCCTTTTCCTTCACTGTTAGCAGGACTACATGTGGGTGTCTGACAATCAGCATCACAGAGGGTAGTTGGAAATGCTTCAATACAACATACACTGTGAAGACAGGCCAACAAACAGGAGAGGGATGTTCCAGACATGGAAACAGAATGTAAGAATTGCTGCTCTACATTTGAAGGAATGATGATTTAACAGGGTTTGTGTGTATATGGCTGTTCTACATGATTTAAAGTCTGGCATGACAGTGTTATGTGGTTGAGGAAACTCTCAACTGTAGGGCTATCTGCAAACTGGCCAGAGTTTTGAGTCTTAAATGTGGTGTGTTAATCAACATGTCCTATCTTTAGAAATGCAGTAGCATACTCTGATGATTGCAGTCAGTACATGGTAACATCCATGTGTGTTACTGACTTCATATCCTTCAGAAGAGATATGTCACAACAAACCCTGCTACACCAGGAATTTTCTCAATTTATCACAGCAATATGTCAGTTATCCATATGTCATGCAGTAAGAGGTGCAGATGTACAGTATATCATTATTTACTGACATCATTCCTGATAACAAGCCAGTGATATATCAGACTGCTAGACATGTTATGTATAGTAGGCATTATATTTGAGGACAAAACCTGAACATTCTGCTGTAGTCTGTACAGTAGTGAGGTGTGTGTACTTATGGTGATTGCCAGAGTGTCAGTATTGTGTAGCAGTGTATTGTGAATATGTTACCTGGCCTGTGTGCAGACTGTGGTAGATGTAAGTGTTCTTGGTCCTGTTCTATCTGATGTTACATGCTGCTCCAGTTTCTGGTACCCTATCAGCGTATATGCTTGTAGGGCTAAACTGAGACATGTCCCATACCACATTCAGGCATCAGACTACACTGTGAATTGGGCCAGTATATGTAGGGTTAGTGTGTGAGTGGCAAATATGAGAATGGTTTTGTTCACACAGTCCATATACTGTACTATTAGCTAGGCTTAACATAATGTGACTGTGACTGTGTTGAGATTGGTTGTGGGTATGCACTTTCACAATGGTGTCTGTTACTCCATCCTTCTATGTATGTAGTGCCTGCAATATTTGCAAGTACATGTGTATTCCCCCATAGGAAACTTGGGTCAGTGTTATGGCAGTCTGCTTTTAGTTTACAGAGTGCTTTGTGACATGCCTAGCAGCTCAGTGTATTTACCTAGTGTGATGTTATGTCCAGATATTTGTCAGATGTACTGTTGCCTGGTCACCATACGTGCTGTGTATTTCTGAAAAAACAGTGGGATGCTGTGAAGATGTATGTCACTAACTATTGGGAAGAACATGGGCTTGGGACCTCTGCTTCTCCAGTTAATATGTATTAGGACAGACAGGAGGGTGTGAATGCATCAACTGTGTGAACTTATCTATTCCAGTATTTGTGTGATATCCCCATTTTCGTGGCTGTAAACATCCCCTTTGTCAGGCGTGGTCCACACGTCTTGCACTAAGGAGTTCTATGTATACCTCTGGACTGACCAGATTGTTTCAGACTGTCCAGGTTTATTGATCATATTTCTGCTGTATTCCACAGGATCATTACTGTGATTTGTGTGGTACCTCACTATGATCATTTTATGATGTCTGTCAGTAACTGATGGCGTACATGTCAGTATCAGAAGAGACTTCCTACACATGTCTGTTGACACAACCCCTGTTACTGTAGCAACATTCTACATTTATAGCTGCAGTACTTACATTACATTCCCTTGCACTAAGAGGTTGTGACTTATGATGCTGCGATATGACTCCACTACATGTTATAGGCATGTTATATATACATACATTCATATATATATATATATATATATATATATATATATATATATATATATATATATATATATATATATATATATATATATATATATATATATACATATGTATATATAAATATATATATGTACATGAATACATATATCTACGTATGTATGTGTATATATATATATATATATATATATATATATATATATATATATATATATATATATATCCATAGCCTTGTTATGTGTAAACAATAGTGCTGTATATACCTTCTCAGATGAATCCCACCATATTTATTTGTTATGTGTATATTTAGATATAAAAACATGACTGATTCAACACTATTATCACTAACAAGTAGTAAACAATTGTAGTAGTCAAAGCAGTTGTTCACAACTATTCAGTATGTGTACTGAATGATATATTTGAACAAGCATCAGACATTTATACAGCTCAGATAGCTTAGAGATTAAGTGTTGTCACTGTAATCTCAAGGGTCCTGGGTGCAAGGGCTGTATAGTTTGTTGCTAGGCAGAACAAGGACTGTTGGATACAGAGTGGTTATGGCAGTTTTGAGCAGCTTTAAGTGGGTTTGCATGGGTTTGCATGATGGTAAGCGGCACTAATGTATGGTTAAACGAAAAGGCAATTACACCGTGTAGGCTTCGCTTACCAGTGCACAAATTTGCTTAGCATTTACATTTAAGCAATGCTAAGCATAGCTCAGCCCTGGGTAACCAGTGGTCACATTTCAGGTTAATGACATCTTAAATAAGTGTATTTAATTCCATGTAGATAAAATGATTCTATGTGCTGTCATTACAGTAGCAAGGGGTGTGAGTATATTGTATAGGACACCTGAATATACATGGCTAGTACCACAATCTTTTCTCTTTGTATGTGTTTCATACATGGGTAGTAACACGGGTTATATGCAGTCACACTTACATGTATTGTATCATTACGTTACTACTTTTAACAGTGCTTTTCCAAGTAAGAGTAGATTGCAGATTGTAGTACTGGAACCATACACCCCTGCATCCAAAGCTGGACTCTGAGTACTGACTATCGTGTTCTTGGTGTGTGAGCTGTATGTTATTAATTATCTCCTATTTGATATTGATCTGATATGTAGATATTAACTGTAGACTACTATGTGTTTAGGACATGTCATTGAGGGCTACTTTCATGTAGTCATGGCATACCTATCAGTATCAGACATCTATCTGTCAAAACAGTCATCCTAATGCATAACCTGTTGGCTACCTAATTTCCTTCTGTCCTCTGTACAGATGTGCAGATGTCATGTATCCATCTTGGCTGCTTACAGGCAATTTCTGTTTGACTGACACTGACATGTCTGCCCAGCTGTGTTATGAATGCCACAGCTAGGAACCCCACCTTGTATGCACCATATGCCATGGATACATCAACCAGACGACCACAGTCAACAGAACATGCTTGGGTACAGGTCTCTAATCCAGAAACTGGCCATGTTATGTGATATATGCTGCATACATGTCAGTTGGAGCACCTCACTTGCTTTCTGCAAGAGAAAACCAGATGACTGAATATTGAATTTAACTGTCACCCTGGTGATCACTCAAGTGGCATCGGTTGATAGATGGCCTGCTAACAAATGTCAGGTGGCATGATACCAGTGTACCCACATGGCCTACCATTCTCATCTCTCCATGGACATTAGCCTGGTACACACCTAGGAACACCTGCACATACGGACCTCAGTACTGACAAATTTGTCAGTGTCCATTACTGAGAACGACAGTGTCTGTGTGTTTGTAAACTTGTAGTTGAAAATACTGAGGTCCTTCTCATCCACTACACCCCTCATTAACATACTTAGAAATGGCTACTGCTGTAATTGGCGTTAAATGTACCTTGTTACATTTTTCACCCTATGAGCTATCTGGAGCTTGCAGTACCAGCACAACACTGTTCTCCAAATGGGTAGATAGGCGTGGGTTACCCTCTGAGTCCTGACAAGTGTGTGTATGTGTGTGAGTGTGCATATTTGTAGGAGACAGCATTCTGAGGCCACATTCTCCAAATACAATAAACCCTGCCATACACTATAATGGATAGTGATGTTGCTGACATTAGGAGAGCCATGACAAACCCTCACCCTACTATCCCTGTGGCATGTGTAATAAATGCATAGCCCTGTAGTAGCACTGATTATATAGACTAGGAGTTGTGTTGCAGTCCTGGTCAGTTTGTGATTGTAGGTATGTCAGACCATTATGATGGGTTTCAGTGAGTACAATATCCAATGCAGGCTGTGGGTGCTGGGTATACTGCCTTTACACCTTGGTACCACATGTCCGAAGGTCCACTGTATGAAGACCGCTGTCGCCATCAACCATACAGGTAACTGATTACACTATCTAGCCCAATGATGCATGTGCTGTGCGCAAAAGCTCTGTAACAGAATGAACTCACTGACGAGGTAGTTAGCACTGCTAAATCCAGGTCTGTCAAATATGTCTATGACTGTATGTGTTTGAATGTGTATATGACAGTATGTCATACTAGGAATTTTTCATTAACACCCAGTACATTCCCCATTACCATGCTGTACAAGGCCTGGTGATGTTCTTCACTTAACAGTAAATTTGGGACACAACTCACCCTAAAAGCTCTGTGATGTGTGCAATTAAAGCCAAACACATTAGTAGCAATAAGTACCTAGGTATGGGGTTCTACTCTCAGTGTTGCCAAGTAAGTCTGTGTGTGTGTATGTGAAGGGATCTACTTCAGTTTGCAGAATATATATGTCCCAGGAGATCATCTGTCCGAGAACTAACTAGCTAAAGGTAACATTTCAAAGTGATCATCTTGTGGAAATACATTCAAGTAAAACTAGTAGTGGATGTGTAAATGCCCTCTTCCCCACTGTACAGCTGTACAGTGATACTGTAATTGGTATATATACATGGGTGTGGTTGTTGTGGCCACAGCCACCCACATTGTGGTTATTGTTGTGGGTACCCCCCCCCGCTTAGTGTGCTGTTATACTGTACAGTTTATGTTAACAAGATAAGTAGCTGTTAATCACACTATGTGTGGTTCTACACTACTCCACACCCTTCAAAGTGGGGGGCTGTGCCACCCACACCAGCACACCTATGTTTACCATCTCCAGGATTGCACTACATTGGGCAAGAGGACATATACCCTGCCAGTACCATTGTAAATGACATTAAACTGGTGAACTAATTATTTCCTGATGTGATGTTTTGGCAATTTGGTCTGGGTGGAATTACATAGGCCTAAATGAGTTCACTGCAAAATGAAGTACATCCATGTGAACATTATTCTCTGTGTATTGCATCAACACCAAAGTCTGTGTGTGTGTGTGTGTGTGTGTGTGTGTGTGTGTGTGTGTGTGTGTGTGTGTGTGTGTGTGTGTGTGTGTGTGTGCTATTCATGGATATTTGCTGTGTGCCCCCTAGTACACTTACAATCGTCCACTGTAGAAGAGCTGCTGACATCAGCCACCATGCACTCACCTGTTTACACCCCTCAGAATTATCAGCCATGTGGCACATGCAGTTAAACTGTTAAACAGGCCTGTTACCTGTGTTCAGCTGTACTGGGATATGAAACAGTCAATCTGTCACCACAGTGCTGTACCCCTTGTAGGACAGAAGAGCAGACCAACATCCTGCTGACACATAGACACCTACAACACAAACAAAATACATTATGGAGACCACAATCAGTCAGTGTTAATAACAGCTATAATGCATCATGGCTGGACAGCTACACATCCTGACATGTAAGCATTAATCATTCCAGCTGAAAACACGTTAAACAGTTGTACACTGCTAAACCTTATGACATTCACCCTTTGCATCAGAACCATATCAGTATGTCCCTGCATTGATAGTATGGATGACAGGGATGTGGCACAGGTATCATCATATGCACAGGGTGTGTTGCGGGTTTGCCAGGGGCCTAAGCTGAGCCATTTGGTTGACATCATGTGTGTAGGTTAGGGGGTTCTTTATTAAATAGGCTGTGCAGGTGTGGGTGTGTGTAGGTATGGACGTGCTCTAGCTGTGCTGGTGAAGTGTGTGTGCATGTATGCACACATGTCTGCCATTTGGCTGCCCTATACAGGAGTTTGTTGGACAGCTGCAGACCATACATGGCAGTGTGTATAGTTCAATGTCTCTGACCATGGACAAGGGAACTGTGCCTGCCAGGGGTTCATGGGCACTACCAGGCAGAAGTCCAGATATGGTACCCTCCCCTGATGATGCCAATTTTCCACTGGATCTGTGTCCCTGTTGGGACCAACCAGGACCACTTGCATGTTGCCTGCTGCATTGTGGTGTGGGCAGCACTCCCCCTGCAGTGCTGGTGCTGGTACTGCCACTACAGGAGTGGCCATGACTTGTTGCACATCCACGTAAACCTCCACCTGTTGGTGTTGCTCACCTACATCCACATGGCCGCCGCCCTACTCCTACCACATGCTCTACCACAGACACCACATGGTCCTGGATTCTCACCATCTCACCCAACCATCTATCCAGGACCTCTGCAAATGAACGGTGGGCACCTGCAGGATCACGGATGTTGTCAAGTACAGCAGAATGAGTAGCCCTCTGAAGCTCAGTCTCTCTCTCTGGTGTAATGTTACACAAATGCCTGTGCCTCCATGATGAACAAAACATGTGTCTGGTGACACCTGCTGTGGCACTTCTGCCAGGGGCATGATGGCCATCAGCCCTCCTATGTGCAGCCCTGCACATCTGCCTGTGTGGTACCTCACTGGTCATCTGGCTATGGCTGCTTCTGCAGACACACTTGCCATAGTCCCCATACTGTCCTGTCCCAAGCCACCACATGCCAACTGTCCCTTATCTATGGCCACTGGTGATGGGGTATGTATTGGCATTGTGACTGTGTGCAGGGATGAGGTGGATAAAAGTGGGATGTCAACTGATGGCACAGCTTCAGTCCCTGTCAACCCTGCCTTTGCCTCACCTTGCCTAACATCATTGTCAGCATCTGTATGGACACTAACATCAGTTTGCCTGCAGGAGGGACCCTAACCCACCTCTCCCCCTGTGTGGGGAAAACAAAAAATGTAATTTAAGACCTGTACATTATGGTTTATAACACACACACACACACACACACACACACACACACACACACACACACACACACACACACACACACACACACCTACAGGTGAGGTGGCACCAAGATATTACACAGACCTCTCAATTCCCAACACTCAACATGCATGGCATATGGTACTCAACAGCATGCACTGCAGCCATACTCTATCCTTGTTACCAACATTATACATCCTTGGATGCATGAGTTGTGTTAGTAGGTGATGCCCCTTCCCCTGGAACACACTGCACCCATGTACACCTGTATAGCGCACTGGCATGTGCTGTACACCATACCTCACGAGTGTACACACCATTGCTGAATGTGTATATGTGTGGCAGTTATGTTTGCTCTGTTGCTCACAGCCCCTATGTGTTTTTTTGACACATACTGGGGATGATATGAGGACTAATGTCAATAGTTAATGCCTGACCTCTGATTTGCATCTCTCCTCATCAGCAGTGCAGGTATGAACAATAAAATCCGATTACACTGACAACCTTCAAAGCTTAATGTGGATATTGGGAGTGCATCCACCATTGTTGACATGCCGGCCTCTTCCATGATATACAATGGGGCTATAATACTGCATATGTTAACATTACACACACCTGATATGTGACATATGACCTATGCAATCCAATGCAGTATCAAGCAAATGTGTTAGTCTTGCAGATGCTGAATGAGATGCATACAATATGTGGTTTGCATAAGTGTGCACACCCTTAACACCATGGTTTGTTGCAGCACCTGTTAAGTGAACTACAGCAGTCACTATTCCTGGAATGGGTATACTTGCATGGCCCATATTCACTTGCCATTATTTGGTCACTCCGCCCTACAAATGTCCCCCAACACAGCCAGATTGCAAGGTCAGCTCATGTGCACAGCCCTTGGAGGTCACAAAGTGGCTTTACTACTGCTGTGGAGTCAGGCTTGTGTCTGGCACAATTCATGAACTTGACTGTGTTCAGATACAGCCATTCTTAGTGAGCTTTAGATGTATGCTTCAGTTCACTGTTGTGTTTCAGGATGAGACCCCTCCCCATCCTTAGCCATATTGCAGATGCTTGACAACTATGGGCCAAACATGAGTGCTATTTTGCAGTGTTCCAAATTCCGAATGCCATGTCTACCGGCCTAGTTCCTGCTAATGAACAGCAAACTTAAAGATGTACACTGGCACCAGAAAGGTAAAAATGGGGATGGTGGCTCTGAGGTGGAGTGAGGTATTGCTTCTGCCCCACATGTATCTTTGTGAATACTGTTTGTAGGTTTCAGCCTTGGTCTCATGATACCATTGCACATTGCAGCACATGCCTTTGGGAGACTTGATGTTATGCATATACTACCTGTAGAGAGCCCTGGGTGATGTTTCCTGTGGAACAACTCTTCCATTTGATTACCTCTGATTACCCTAACCCATATGCCAAACGTATGTAGATTCCAGGCAATTGTCAACACAGCTATGGCACAGGCAGTACTTGTTAGACATTCCTGCAAGTACCTCAGTGTTGCTGCATGTTTCTGGGCTGCCTCCATGACCAGTTTGTGACATGTGTTGTCATCTGTTTTGCATGGGCATCTGTTTATTTTCTACATTAATGTTGTCCCATACTTCATACGCACATTCATGAATGTCTGCACTGTTTGCATTGGCATATCCAATGGTGAGGTAAGGCTAATGTTCCCACTCTTGAGTGCTAACTTTTGGATATGGGATCCATTTCATGGTTTGTAAGATGTGTGCAAGCCACAGCTGCCTCTGTTTAAGGCGAGTGGGCAAATGTCATGGACATACTTCTTGGACAGCAGACCATTACTTGGTGTGACATTGAGGCCCTGTACTTGATGGAAGGTGTGTACTCAAGAAGAGTGAATGTTGTCAGCACCTCACAAGCTGCTTCCACAATATGTTATTTGGAGTGTGTGCACACATATGCCTCCAGTGTTTGTTAAGGTATGTATTCCCCATATTTGTTGTCCTAACATAAGATTCCATAATACACATTCATTGCTCATGTTAGGATCACATTACAGGTAGTAAAAGGTGTGAAATGCGGTATTGTGATTTGCCATTGTTTAGATCAAGAACAGTTGGCATTGTAATAGTAGTTTATACACTGTTGTAGCCACTGTATAAGTGTAATGTTTCAGACATGCCCCTACTGTAGGCCATTAATCCCACCATTATGTTCATCTCTGTCCACACATCTTGCACTAACAGGTTGTTAGGTATACTGCATGACTCTTATATACCCTTCAGATATGCCACATTGGTGACCACTGTGATGCAGTGCAGTTAACAGAAACAATAAATGAACATGTGCAGCATGCATTATGGGTAGGTGTGTTAAATGTGTGCATGGCAAATAGCATGGCCACAATTTGGCTGGTGTATTGGCAAACCTGAGCAATACAACTCTGTACTCACCAGCTAAAGGCTGCTGCCTGAGTTGTATACTAGAGGGACCTAAATAGTGTGAGAGACGTAATGTCAGTAACCACACCTGTGGCATTGGTACAGGAATGGAGCAACAGTTCAGCACATCAACAGTACAGACCCACAATACTAGAGATTATGCACATCTGTTCATTGCTACAATGCATCAACAGACTATCTTATCTGACATATACATGTAGATACTTTAAAGATGAAAATGGATAAGCAACAGCAGTCTACTAATGTGCCCTGTGGCCTTACCTGCATGCTCCTCATCCATTATGTGGGTGGCACCCACCTCCACATGCTGTCTTCAGCTTGCTGGCTTGGCTGGTGGGCGGGTACATCTAGGCTGGTGAGGAGCTCCTCAGCATGTGTCAGTGGGGGGCTGGATGGCATGACCCCACCTGTGGCTATCTGGTCCCTCCTTACTGCAGTGGCACACTGATGGGCATGAAGAATCAGATTTGTGTAGAGATGCCACACCTGCTCATAATTGTGGTTGTGCAGGCTGACATTGTTTACCTTGTGGATGAGTTTTTTCCACAGGTCAGTCCTCTCCTGCAGATCCTGGGCCCTGCACACGAAGAGGATGGCATGATGGACTATGAGGTACTGGATTATTGTATCATTTTCCAGGGGTGTGTATGCAGGCAGCCATTCCCGGGACTTTGTACCTGCAAGTCATAAACAGGAAAAAAGGTCAGAGGAGCTCATACAGTTGTCCACATTCATATCAACTGTGGATATTACTTGCAAATAATCCAGACTATACCATAACACTGTAAGCTATCATGGCTTGTACATCTTGCATTACACTCCTGGCCCTGACCCGTCCAGTTCCCCCAATGTTGGACATTTAATGGCATAGTCCACTACACACCAGTCATTTTTCTGTAGAGGGTTGACAGTGGCCATCTTCCATGTGGATGGTGTGTGGATGGTGGCATGTGTTTGTTTGATTGTAGTGTGTGATGGGACTGTGAGCACATGCCTGTTCATGTAGGAAGCAAGCTGTGATGTTCTCATGCCCCATGTAGGTTGCTGTTATTGCCATCAGTCAACATTATGTCCATGCTCACCACTGATGTGGCAGGAGTATGTGTAATGTGCATATCCCCCTGTACTACTGTTGTGGACAGAGTGCCACTGTTCCCACCTATCCTGTCTGATGCAGGTTGCCTATATCTATGGCATGTGTGTATGAGGTTTGCTTTACCCCCAGTACAGGTTGACTTGTGTTGGGCTCTGAGACTGCATATATATGTGTAGACATGGCTGAAAATGGCCTATGTCTGATTTCTAGTCATAGTCAGCCTTACAGGAAGTCGGTCTGTGAACCTACATGCTTGCTAAGATAGAGGTGCACTTGCTTCCAAGTTGTGGTCTGCACCTATGTGTCCCTGTAAAGCCATTATAGTAACCTATTATGTGCTTTGTGCCTTGGTGATGTCCACCAAGGGGGATTACTCTATCGTTGGTGGAGAATGGTTGTACGGGTAAGGTACTGCTGATTCCATATAGCTACAGTGGATATAAAGTGTACACACCCCTGTTACAATGCATGATACTTGTGCAATTGGAACATGACACCACAAAAGCACATATCAACACAATCCCCACCTGTGATGTGTCCTATAGCCTGCTCAGTTCAATAGGGAACATAACAACCTGTCCTGTGGAAACATATAGGTTCATAGGTTCATAGGTGTGTACTAGGCTAATGGCCCTGGAGCCTTTACAAGCCTAGCCCATAGGATTACCCTGGCATAATGCTACCCGACCTTAGTTCCCAGTGCCTCTGTTGAGTAAAGCCACTGGAGTGATCCCTGTGGTGAATTTTCTATTTCCCATCCCCTCATCAAGATTTCTCTTGAAGAGGCCCTCTGCTTGACATGTATAGGAAGTCTATTCCATAGCATGGGCAGCCTCTGGGTTATGAATCTGTCCCTTCAGCATATGGGAAGCAATACTCAGTGCAGTAATCCAGTTGAATGTGCGTGCACACCCTTACACTTGTATGTTGTGTAAACACCTGCTGAGATTATTACAGCATCCATTTGTCTTGGTTTGTAATCTAACATTATGTCACATCTTCACTTGGCAATGGTTGCTCACCTTCCATGAAACAGCTTTGTTTATTTTTCAATAGAATTGTACAGGTTATGGGTCACGTTTGAGGTGAGAAACATTTTGAAATGACTTCCTGTGGTCTCATTGGCATACAGCACACAGTCCTGGCATTCCAACAGTGGTGTGTACACTTTGATGTCCAGTGTATATATGGATGTTGATATAGCTGTTAGTGGTAGGCATGGACAGTGGGTCATAACACAGTTGTACACTTCTCTGATTACTAAGTGATAAGCATGACTATTGTAGTACCCATATCCATGTCATGGCAATGAAACAATCAGCAGCAGTGCACATTTGATTTTGTTGTATGCAGTGACAGTTATATTACACAAATGTACATCATGCACATCCTATTTTCCGGACTGTTTGTGACCAATGTTATTATATTTGTGCCTTTCAGCTGAACATACTCATACATACACATGCTCAGGGGATACCAGGTACACATTTGTGTTCTATGTCATCATGGCACACTGTATTTGCAGTCTTGCAGCTCAATCATATGGCTCAACCTGTTATACCAGGACTTCTGGTCATTGGTTCACCTCACTGGGTCATAAAATAGGGAAGTCAATTTTGATAACGTATCAATATAGCTGCCATAACACATGTATATGTGTAAGTGACTATAGATATCTGTCACAACTATAAACTTTGTCCAGAAGAACACCGTACAGTTGAATGTTATTAATTCACTATATCACATGCAGTTTAACACACACATCTGCAACAGTGCTTTACTATGCTCATGCCCTATACAGGTATCCTAGATTTACAATACAAACATTTATAATACTTATATTCACAGGTAACATATGGATATGGGCAACATCCCACTAACTGGCCTAGCAGTGGCACAGACATGACTGTTTGACAGACACTCTAGTGGTTGCCATATGTGAGCTGTCCTTTCCCAGGGTGTGTCAGGCTTCTCAGTTGTGACCCAACCTATCCACCTCGTAGAGCATCACATGTGGACAGGACAAAGCCTAACACTGGGGGGGTGGATATATAGGGACAGATCATGGATATGCCTATTAATAACCCATGAAGTTTTTGCATGATACATTTGGCATTACCATGACTGCTCTGAAACTCATGTGTCTATCATGACTTCATCACTTCCACCTTCAGCTATTTGCCAGACTAATATAGATGTTTGGAGGAACAGAACAAACACTATGATGGCTAAATCTTGACATTGTATTCAGATCTGCACAGTTGACAGGTAGGGCCCACTGCAAACAGAGCCAGATGTTATGTCCATAGCATTTGTTCAGCAGGACATCATTACAGCAAGTATTGTTGGCACATATACATCTTTCATAATCATCTATCCCATTATTACAGACCAAGTACTACATTCAATTACATGCTTACATGTTTCACATACCTGGTTTATCTTCAGGTTCCATTTGTGTACAGGATGTCTTCCTGTTTCTTATTTCAAGGTTTTATGGGATTCTTTTGGTGTGTGTGTGTGTGTGTGTGTGTGTGTGTGTGTGTGTGTGTGTGTGTGTGTGTGTGTGTGTGTGTGTGTGTGTGTATCTCTCTCTCTCTCTCTTTCTCTCTCTTTCCACTGCTGGGATTGAGCTTGTTTGAGTAGGTTGAAGCATGGCTTTTGAAGGTGATGCTCATGTTCAGGTGATGGTCTCTACACCAATTGCCGTTCCCCACTTGCTAATTACATGCAGGCAGCTGTGTAGGTCTTTCAACAGCCAATGTCATAGCAAACCAATACTACAAATAACTACATCATGTGGGCGTTGTCCCTTTACCTTTCATGTATGGAAGACATCCTTCCTGTGTGTGGGCAGCAGTGTTACAGACAACATGTAGCAATACCTCTTACAAAAGGACTTGTGGACACAGGCCAACTACATGTTTGTGTAAGGTTCTAGACTAGGGACATTGTGTGAGTATTGCTGCTATTTGCATTGAATACTGCTAGTTTTACAGGTTTTGTGTGTACATTCTAGTTTTGCATGGAATGCAGTCTGTCTACATAGCTCTCAACTGTGGGCCTATCCACATGATGTCCAGAGGACTGGTTGTTATGTTTTGTCTGTTCCCCACACAGGTCTTGTCCTTAACATATCAGTGACATTGTCTCCGTTGATAACTATCAGTACATGGCAACATCCATTTGTATTTCTGACTTAATATTCCGGAGTAAGGGTATGTTGCAACCAATCCTGTAACACCAGCAACTTTCACAGTGTATAACAGCAATATTTCAAATATGGCCCTGTGTTTCAGCCTCTGTCCTCCACCTATATACCAGGCTTTGTCCAGATGTCATGCAGTAAGAGGTTGATAGGTAATGGTCTATCATTATTTAGTGCTGACATTCCTGCCATCATTCCAGTGATATTGTGGACTCCCACACAAGTTGTTGGGTAGGATCCATATATATGAGGGCTGCAGCTGGACAAAACATGTGTGATCCTGTACAGTCTGGAGGTCAGTATATGGAGAACAATGTTATATGCCCTTGTAAGACATTGTATGGGGGTATTAAATGTTTTTAACATAGGCTGTTACAACATGTGAGGGATATCAATAATAAGAACCATTATTGTATATGGCTGTACATTTTCTTACATTTCACCATGGAAACAGTGGTGGGCTACAGCTTACTGTCTTGCACACAGTTCTGTTTGTCAGTGTGATAGTGACATTTTAAGTTAAGCATTGTTATGTAACGGATACATTTACATTTTGACAACTGATATTTTTCCAGAGTGTAATTGGAGGCTGCTGAACTACATCTGTAATTAAGTGTTGATTGATTCTTATCTTCAAGGCAAGTGTGTTTTTTAGTGATGTAGTACTTGAAGGCTTTGCCTGGACAGCAAAGTATGTTATGTTTTGCAGATATGTTTGCTTTGAGAGTTGCATTAATTAGTTATGTATTTCAAACACCTAAATGCTATAAGAAATGGCGTAAACAAATTAAACAGTGCACAAATAAACACTTATATGTATGTAAACTGTGTGTGCTGTCATGTCCTTTCCATTGTGTGTGGGTGTATGTTTCATGCAATAATTCTCATTTGTAGGAAAGAATCAGACACTGACCATTTGAAAAGGTGGCAATTGTAGGAATAATGGCTGTTTGATATTCTGTGCACCCTCTATATATACTCTCTTTATATATATCTAGAAGTCTTTATATATTTATATATGTATGCATGTATGTGTATATATATATATATATATATATATATATATATATATATATATATATATATATATATATATATATATATATATATATATATATATATATATATATGTGTGTGTGTGTATCATTAGAATGTTTAGTGCTTCCACATTGTACATTCCCTATGGTAGACTGACTGTTCTGCATGATATGTTAGTGAAATAATCCCAACCTCTTGCAGCTGGGATGGCTTATTGGTAACTTGTTGTGGCTATGTTGTGCAGTGTCCTGGGTTCATAACTTGCAAGTGTTGGTTAGTTTGTTGCAAGGCAGAACAGTTCAACTGTGGAGGAAAGGATAATGGCAATAAATATAAGAAGCTGCTTCATCCCCATTTACAGTGTCTTTGGTCAGATGTTTTGTAGTGAGAGGTTCAGAGTGTGGTTCTGATGTCTGAATGCACTACATACATATATGTATATACATATATATATATATATATATATATATATATATATATATATATATATATATATATATATATTTTTTTTTTCCCTACTGTTGAATGACTGTGCTGCATGATATGTTTGAGAAAACATCATGCATATCTTCAGCTCAGATGGCTTAGTGGTAACTTACTGTGGCTAGGGTGTGCAGGGTCCTGGGCTTGAGCCTTGCAAGGGCTGATTATTTTGTTACTGGGCAGAACAAGGACTGTTGGATACAGAGTGATTAAAGCACATTTAAGCAGTCGTAAGTGGGTTTGCACTGGTCTGCGCTGCAGTAAGCAATGCTAATTTCCTGTTAAATATGCTTACAGAAGGCCTGAAAAGTGCTTAATCTGTGTAGGCATTGCTTAGCACCATGCAAACAGGCTTAATCTGACTTACTACTGCTTAAAAGTGCTTATTCCCACTAACCCCCACATTAATTGCTTTAAAAGAAAAGAAAAAAGGGGTGATAGGAAAGTGGTGAAAAACAGAGCACAAAGAGGGAAAGACAATAGGGACAGTAGCTAGGGATGTGCAGGAAGAGTGTAGGGAAGGTCCAAGCGGTCAATTTCTTCTACAGCAACAGCTGTGCATATATACTGAATTTGGAAGTATATTTGGACACTCAAACCTCCGAAAGAGGGGTGAGGGCAACAATAATGTGTTGTGAAGCCAATTAGACCAGATTACATTTGTATAGTGGACATGTGTGCGAAATGGACAGCAATGTATGGGATGACATTTTTTTTTTGGGAACAGATTGCCCTTTTTCTTTTTTAAGGTGACAGTGGGATGTTGGGGAATGATAATAGGTATATTTGGGGAGGAAGGTTGGGTAAGAAGACAGACAAGACAGACAAGACAGAATACAGGGGCAGTGTATGACACATGTGTGGGGTAAACACCTTGGACGTTGAGGGGTGTTTGGAAATCCGAAGCCCATGAGCCCCCAAATGGAAACAGTGGGATTGAGGTCCCCACCCATGGGCAGTCATCACTGCACCTTCACGGCCCTGAAAGTGGACTGTGCTGGGGGCTGAGCAGGAGAGGCAGGCTGACCCTCTAATTGCATCACGTGGCCCTCAAGCTGGTGTAGCAGATCTCCAAACTCCTTTCGGAATTTCCTATGCACAAAACCCTGGACCTGGCTTCAGGTGACAGGATCCTATCCATGGCAACTTGTAGGGAGAGGAAGAGCCCCATCCCCTGAGGCAGTTCCACCTGAAGGTGGTGCAGGACTAGCAAACAAGGAGGTCATGGGGTAGGTCCCAAATGTGCTGGGGGCCGGTGCCATGACCAGATGAGGTGAGAAGATGTGGGTCTGCTGGGACCAGCCTTCCCAAACGTGCTATGGTGTTACAGTTTTAGAACATATGTGGGTTATAAATAGTCAGCACAATCCAGGATTTTTTTATAACAGCATGCATAGATATTCCCATTAACCCAAAACAACAGATTTTGAACAGTTGCATAGCAAATAGAAGACATGCATATATGGAACCACATTGGCCATTACAATGGCATTCAGGTTACATTGATAGCAACAGGCCACCAATGATAGTATTTCCACATGGAACATTAATAGAAACACATTTCAATATTTGTTGAACAATAGGACATATGTCCCAACAGTAGGCTTGGTGTAAAACATACTCATTGATTTGTGTTTTTTAGATTAATGTTGCAGATATGGTGGGGGGGTGGAGAGAGATGTCAATTAACAACTTGCATATCCTTGTAGTACTCACAACTTTAATGATCATTGCACTAATCATTACTCTACATGTATTATTACAATACCCTATGGCCTTGGTTTGGGCAGTGCTATGTTTGTATACAGTGTATACTTAAACAGTCTTATAGCTAAATTCTGTTTCTCTTACCTGGTAGGCTAGTGGAGGGAATGTTTCTTAATACTACCTGACTGTTTCTACACCTATTCCAAGATTCCTAGATAAAATTTTGCACATACTTCTCAACCTCTTAATGCACATCTGGACAATGTTTGACAACATGGGAGTACAAATAGGGACATATTTTAAATATTGCGCTTATAAACTTTTAGACAGTTGCTAGAGTAACATGATTTGTTTTAATATACATTTTCTGAAGGGTTTGAGGTCTGACACTCAAATGTATGTGATTATTTGGTGACTAAAACCCTAAGATCATCCCAGTGATTTTACAGAAAAAAACAGGCCAAAAATATGAGCCAATTATCCGGTCATTCTGGGAAAATCTGTACAGTTGAGAGGTATGATTATGCATACAGCTTACTACCACTCTCAGGATTCGAACCATGGCTGTATCTGCTAAAAATACAAGAATTTCTGCTTCATCAGAGTGAGCGATTTACAAAACACTTTCTCTTTCTTCTGTGTTTTCTTTCTATGTCTCTCTTGGTTGTACAATCTGACCTTGTAATTACAACAGTCTTATACAGACATTCCTAGACATATTTTTATGTAGCACAGTGGGAGAAACAGTGGTTGACACTACAGTACTATTGTGATATCAGATCTTGGTGAATGCTACATTTCAGGCCATACAATACCAGAGTAAACACAACCAGTCCAGGATTTAAAACTTTATTGCCAGACGGTTAGTTTTCTTATCTGAAAGACCTGTAGGATAAATGTTTGTTAACACTACCTGATTGTTTTTACACATATTCCCAGATTCCTAGTTATAATTATGCACATATCTCTCAATCTCTTAATGCACACCATCTGGACAAAGCTTGACAACATGGGTGTATAATTAGGGACATATTTTGAATATTGCTCTTAAAAACGTACAGAGTTGCTAGAGTAAAAAGATTTGTTTTAATATACATTTTCTGAAGGATTTGAAGTCTGAAACTCAAATGTATGTCATTATTTAGTGACTACAATTCTGAGATCATCCCAGTGATTTTAAAGGGAGAAAGAGGAATAGGCCAAAAATATGAGCTAACTATCTGCACATTCTGGGAAAATTTGTACAGTTGAGAGGTATGATTATGCATACAGCTTACTACCACTCCTAGGATTCGAGCCATGGCTGTGTGTGCTAAAAATACAAGTTGCATTTCATCAGAGTAAGTTATTTAGAAACTACTGTCTGTTTTGCCCGTGTTTTCTGTCTAAGTCTTTCTTGGTTGTACAATCTGACCTTGTACTTACAACAGTCTTATACAGACATTCCTAGGCATATATATTTTTATGTAGCACAGTGTGGGTAACAGTGGTTAACATAACATTACTACTCAGAGAATGCAACACTAAATGCCATACAATACCAGAGTAAACACAACCAGTCCAGGATTTAAAACTTTATTGCCAGGCAGTTACAGTTTTATTTAAATAGCACCTATATGGGATTATTACTGTCATATTGTCTGGTTTATTCAGTACAGCCCATACACAGTTTTTATACTGCCAGGTCACTTTCTACTACTTTATATTTATTTGGTATGACTACTACAAGCTGGATTGTTTCTCACCAGCCTCGCAATACAACCTTTGCAACCTACTAGCATAGGCTTCCTGATTCACAGCCCGCTCAGCTGCAGCTGTAAAGGGAATAGGGAAATATTTAGGCATACCTATCCATCACATACACAGGCTGGACTTTGGTAAAGAGTTATTAACATGAATACTTACAAACTGCATGGACATCACCCCTCTGCCTTGCTTCTTGGACCCACTCATCTAAGAGCTCCCTCTTCCTCTACTTCAAGTCGGCATAGTGGCGCCGAACCAGCTCACCAGTTCAAGGAATACCAGTGGCACTGGTGAGATCATGGGAGAGATGGTCCCAGGCTTCTGCTTTATATTGGGAGCCCTGGTACTGGCCCTGCAGCAGTCTCTCATCATGGTTATTTACCAGGAGTCCTACCATGACCTTGGACTCCTGTATGCCCAGCGCTGCACCTGGAAGTGCATGCCTCGCCAACACCTGCCATACTGCCTAGAGTGGGAAGCTGCAAACAGTTATGTGCTGTATTCCTGCTTGTGGGGTTTAAATATGGATGATTTCCTGCCCTTTGCCATGAATGGATGGTTTTGAATATCCTGAGTTAAGCTAGGCTACGGACAATCCTGCTTAGCTATGGTTGGCAGTACTTAAAGGGGCAGGTTCATCACTGCTTACCAATGGGAAAATCCACTTAGCTGGGCTACTCATTGATTAGCAGTCATATTTACACAATACTTACACCTGGTAAGCAGAGCTGTGTAATGCTTAGCATTGCTTATTTTTTATTTTATAGACTATCTGCTGTATGGGATTGATTCATCATTCATTACATATTATAATTTTGTGTACTGTCCCTGACATAACCCAATGTGCTTTCATTATATTTATTCATGTGTGACTATACTGTATGGGGCACTTGTGTCTATATGGGGGTTCCACAACTTTATTAAACTGCCACCTCACATCTTGACCTACTACAGTACTCTGGTTAACAAATATATGTTATTTAGTAGCCAATTATATAAAAAAATGTTTATGTACTGCTTTCACATGTAAAATTCAAAGTGGTTACAGTAGGGATTGAACTAGGAATGGCTGTTTGTATAGCACACAGTCTAACCACTACTCTATTTCAGTATTGTTTATGCTGGATGTCTCTGGCTAATTAACTTCTTGTACTGTTTAAGCTGGACTAAGTGTAACTAAGCAACGTGCACACTCACGCAGCTACGCTTAATCTTTATTGCATGTTTAAAAAAATGTATTTGTTGTGTTTTTTTATTTGTACCCTTCAGAATATCCTTGCTAATGCTGAACTTGTTATTCTATCAACTCTCTGCTTTGCCTTGATTGTCTCTTTTTGCTTTGTCCACATTCCTTACTCTGATGGTTTGGGAGGAGTACGCTATGTGCTTATGCTACATCTGTTATTCTGTCCACTTTTGGCTTGGTAGGGATGATTGTCCCTTATGGCTTTGACCAGATTTATTACCCTGATGGGTTAGGGGTGTTACGAGCATTCTCACTCATTATAAATTGCTGAAAGGCAGTTCTGGAGTTCAGGCAGCATGTGTATTGTGAGAGCTCTGCTCTCAGATACAGTACCCTGTGCTCGTTCATGGAACCGCGTCCGTTTTAGAGCACTGCAGTGTGCCTTCAAACATATGCAAGGTGTGTTGCTGTGCTGAACAGGAATGGTCCCTGTCATGCAGGAATAACTTATTCCTGCATGGCTGCTTGCTGAATCCTGGGGTGAATCTACTCTTAAAACAACAGCTTTATCTTCAAGATGAAAATTTCACTGCTTATTCAAATAAACTGTGTTTGAAAAATGTTATAGCAATGTCTTTAATTAAACTCGAGAGCTCAATATATTCTTTTCTTTCAGTTCAGAAGATCTCAGCATAATCTTATTTGGATACAAATATATATATATATATATATATATATATATACATATATATATACACACATATATACATATATATATATATATATATATATATATATATATATATATATATATATATATATAAAATCCTGCATAAGCTCTTAAAAATGTAAAAGCTGTGGCCCAATAAATGATACATACCTCTACACAGTTGCTTTCATTTCTCATGCATGGACGTTGAAACCTCTTGTGATTAATCTCATCATGCCAGCTGTTTTACAGTTTCACATCACAGTAAATGTTAAGAATTATAGCTCCATTAAATGCAAAGCTATTGTTGTGTTTCAAAGTTTATCGTTGGCTATTAAGGTTTGTTTCAGAGAGGTAGATTAAACTCACAGTTTGCTAAATTTGAACACAATCAATACAAAAATAGACTTTATCTGAAACTATATTCCTACTAGAATAAATAACAGTTAATTGAGGTGTACTAGGTTTATATGCTAGTTAATCAAACAAATGCAGATCTGTATATTAAATATAGCTCTTGTGCTTATGGATTTGGCAGCAACAATCAGCTGTAGAAAAAGCCTGCACCTCTGCTGAGTTTGTGGGTGAATATATGCGATATTTCCTTCTTCAAAGTTAGTTGTGAGTTTGCAACCATATGCACTGTCTGGTAATGCAAATTAAAAATGCTGGAAATATTTGCTATGCATATTATGACATAAAGAGCAGTGTGAATAACAATACTGGTATTCATAGTAGGGAAAAGTGCTGCAATGTGAAATAAAGGCCAGAATTCATGAATTAATGCACTTTGCCCCATTTTCATGACAAGCAGTGATGAACGTACTCTTTGTTATTCATTAAATAGCTGTATACATTGCTGAAAGCTGCAAAACAAGGGTGAAACACAGAATATCCTAATAGGGAATCAGTAGGTAAATTACATGCTAATGAGACAAATCAACATGGTAGAGTGATTTTGGAACATATAAAACCATTCCTACATACCACACCCCTTTAGCCCTCAATTAGAACTAAATGTTTGGAGCTGTTGCTTTATGTGCAGCAGGCTTTTATCCAAGGTGCTTCTGCCAGATCCTACCCTAAAAAGCAAAGAGTGTTTAGACAATATTTGACATATCAGGGTTAACTTAAAGCAAATAGTTAACATCTACCACTCTCATTTAAGACTCCAGAGAAATTGTTGGGAATTCATCCCAGTGGAAATCAAGTTATGTGTAGCATTATGTATATTATCTACAAGTACATTTAAGTGAGCCACAGAGAAAATATTTGTGGTGTTACAGGCCTTAGCCTCTCGAATATTATACCATTTTCTTAATACAATGCTGCAACATGTATGAGAGAATATCTGGGTTCCATGTACTCCACAGAAGAGAACTACCTCCAGGCAACATCTCTGTGAGGTTCTGATGGGCATAGTATGTGCACACATTGAAATAAAAAACCCAACTGGTAAACAGGGAAGGAGGCACATCAACAGAAAAGTATGTCACTCTAGCAGTCAGGTGGGATCATCTATAATGTGTGTACAGGTAACCCATGCAGTTTACATGACTAACACATGTGGCATACCTGTGGCCTTTCTCTAAGGTTTTCTAAGGATGACTTCCCATAAGGAAACCTAGTGGGGCATGCAGGCTAAGCACTGGAACCTTGGCTCATAACACCCATGAGAAAACACACAACCCCACAAAGCAAGGTTACAAGGATGCACACACTCAAACTTTGAATCCTATTGGGAGTGTTTTTGGCTTTCTCATTTCACAATATCTAGATACATCTGGAGGTGCCCTGTAGTATGACATAGCCATATCTTCCAAACTACTGACAGTCTGTGCCATGTTATATATTATTATTGTTAGGAAACAGCTACAGCAGGGACAGCAAGGCCAAGGAGAGCAGATCCCAGCATACATGCAGGGCCAGCACTCACAGATGAGGAGTCAGATGAAGAACCATCAGCAGGGGATAATCTTGGCGGACAGAGGCATGATATGCTATGGCCCAGGCTAAGAGGGAGAGAATGATCCACATGTTTACTATCTACAAGAAAAATAAGAAGTTAAAAACATGCAAATAGTAACAGTGATGCATGCAAATTATCAACTTGCACTTACTTACGTACTGGCTATGCTCTGTGAGTATCATTAACCAAGGTAGGTGATGAACTTGTAAAGAAGATGTAAACTTTTACCCTTTTATAAGACTACTGTATTTCACTCAAGATAAAACCTTGCTCTGTTGTACAGGATTGTAAGCAGTAACTCATAAGTGATATAGGCAACATAAAATATAGAAACAATCAAGCAATAAAAAGTATATAAAATGCCATTTCCCAGCACATGTACGTATATAGTCTATGTATTAAGACAAAGCAGGCCCATGTCAAGCCAACCTACAATATTTAAATTTCACCATATAATGCTGTCATTATGTCTAAAATATATAATAGCATTAGTAATGAAACATGTATATGAAATTACATTTTTAAAATAAAAAAACATTCTATGTTCCGACATCTGTTAACAATCATAAGGACATGTGGACAGAATGGAACTTTTGTATGAAGCACAAGTCAATGGTCATTGCATAGTAAATGTTAAACATTCCTCCCTTACCAAAAGAACACTGCAAAGTGTAGACAGCATTCAGTTCTGTAATAAAAAGCAAAGACTTCGTACAGATATATCCCCCAATCCAGCAATCACAAATGACAAGAATACATCCTTCTAATGGTTAAGAGTTATTTATGTCAGACATGTAAAGGAACCTTAACATAGAATATTTTCTGAAATGTAACTTTAAGATTCCAATTTCTCCTAAGTAAGAAATGTGTTCTCATCCTTAGAGAAATGTTTCCATAAACCCATTTAAGTTGATGATCATTGCAATATCAAGTGCCATACCTTCATTACAAACACCACTGGCAAAGTACAGCAATCACTCAATTTTCTAGGAAAACTAAATTCATAATTTGTAAATATTACTTGTAAAGAAAATAACATACTTTGACAGGGATTGTAATAAAGTTCTCCAGAAATAATGGCATTGCAGTAATTCAACTTAGGTAAACAGCAGTCTCTCAAGTTTTGAGTCAGTTGGTAAAGCCAATCAGTTTTCCCTACTATAAGTTCCTTTGCCCCAGGTTGGGCTTATGCCATGCAGATTTACACCTCTGGACACAAGGACTTCATAATTCCAGTGTCAGCTCATAATTCCTGAATCATGCAATCTGCTCAAAGTGCTGGATAGTTCATGCTGTGAAGACACTCACAATGCTGTGTAAATACCCTAGCAGTACAAGAAGGAATAACGTGAACTGTGACTAACTACTGGTTTGAAAGTGTGACTCGTTAGAAGGACTGCATATGTGTTTAACATTCCTTCTACTTTGATGTACAGTTACAAAAACTGTGTCATGGAGAAATAGGCTTACAACAAAGTTTGTAATTACATCGATTGACTTTTAAAATAACATTTATACCACCTTTATGAAAATGTATTTAAGAAGTAACTGCATCTGAGTAAAAAGTGTCTGTATGTCATATGAAGTATATATTACTTAAATATACAAACAAGAAAGTTCAAAATCAATGCACATTATAATGAAATCACACTATAAATGCATAAAAAGTGAATAAAGCTCACAAAAGAAAGGTGAGAACACAAACCTGTATTTCATATATGTGCACAGTGACATCCATAGGTAGCATAAGTTGTCCCTTTCATCCAGACTTAATACTCTGATAGGAGATGGGTGTGAGAAAATGGTTGTACTGATGCTTAAACATAAATGTTAGAATTTCAAAGCTGGGTATATGTGCTGTACTTTTTCTACCTCTACTCCATCTAACTACCTATCCTCATTCCAACTGGAAAAAAAAAAAAAAAAAATTGATATCATTTCCTTTGATTGAAATACTTTTCATCAGTCTGTTTACCTCTGTAATGAACCTGCAGTCTGTGTGTGTGTATATTAAGCTTAGTTTGTTTACCTCTTTAATCTTCATGCAATCTATGTGTGTATATTAATCTTTGTGTAACATGTATTTAGGAGCTTTTAAGAGTGTATTAAGCATAGTTTGTTTACCTCTGTAATCTACATGCAATCTGTGTGTATATTAATCTTTGTGTAATATGTATTTAGGAGCTTTTCTCCCCAGGACTCCATTGAAAATGGGTTCATTAGGCCCAATGGACTATCCTGGTTAAACAACTGCAAATAAATAAATAAATAAATAAAATAAAATAATGTCTATGTTGACATGTCAAACACTGCAACTCATATAATGTTTTATGGTAATGTCATGGTTTCATGATTGTTAGAAAAATATGTATTAATGTGTGTATGCTTAATGCCAATTAATAACCAAGTATTTTAATATGCTTTTCATTCTATTTTTCATGCACTGTATTATATACAAATTGAGTTTCATATAAGACTAAAAAAGATGCTTTTTGAAAACTGCAGTATGCTTTCTGAAACTTGCAAGTTGCCCTCTGACCTAGTAACTACTAGCACAGCAATATTCATGTTTATGCCTTTTGGAAATGTACTTGAGAAGCAGGTGCTTAACTGCTAGGTCAGGAACGAATGAATGAACAATACTATATTCTGTAAATGTAATGATTTTAGACAATCAGCTCTGTTCGAAGGATGGGAACATGTGCAGCTGCAGTAACTTAGAGATAAAGTAGACAAAGGATTATTAGAGAAATGAACTGCTAGCATTGTGCTTGAATTAGCCATAGTACCTTGAATGGTAACATAACATGTATCTAACTGGGAGTAATCAAGGCCATGTTGTTTTTCTCAGGAAGTTTCACATAAAAATTGATAAATCAGCAGAAATTCATGGGAAAGATGGTCAGCAGATGATGATGAAAAAGGTGGTAATCTGTTACGTCAGCATGGTAGGACATAACCAGTTTAAGAATGTATAAAAATTAAAGTATTTCCTGTTTCTGGTTAGACAAACTCTGTATTAGCACGTTTTTGTCTCCTTGCTGCAAGATTAAAGTGCCTTAACCTGAACCTACCGTGGTTTGATCATTATTAAAGTATATTTTTCCTTTGACAGTTTGGTCCTTCGGACTGGAAAGTACCTCTCGCTCTAGGCCTAGGTCATAATTGGGCCCGGTGGCATGCATCCATATGGAGAAGAGGCCAAATAGGCTCTTCTGTTTTGAAAGACCTCCGACTGAATTGTCGTTTGAAAGAGGCCAGCCACTGTTTCTGATCTGGGATTGGAGGACGAGTCAATGATCCGTTGGATCAACTCACGGAGGGTCAGGTAAGGAGGAATTACCTTATTTCTGTTTTAAGATCAGGGACTAATTACAGAACTGTTTTTTGTCAGGTAGATTTGCATGTGCAGATCAGGGACAGAAAAAGGGGTTACTGTTTTTGTCATAGATCAGTGAAACAGAATAGGTAGGCAGTTATTCTAGATAAACTGTGAAAAGGTTTAGAACTGTGGTACCACGTGATAAAAAGGGTTATGTAACAATTTACGGCTTAGCTAAGGCAACAATGGGAAATCAGTGTACGAAAAGTTCCCGAGACCCGCCCCTAACTGAAGACACGAAGTATATGCAATTACAGTGTGCCGACAATGTTAAGTATTATACAAAATGGGCTGATAAGTATAAATTCAATGGTAATTTAGATAAACTTGCACTTATGAAACTTGTTAAGCAATTAAAAATAGACACGAAAGGTCAACTAAAAAATCAATGACAATTAGGAGTCCCTCAGGCGCATAGGTGGCTTGAGGAAGCAAATCGCAGGGAACAGAGAATAAAGAATTCAAAAACAATGTTCTTAGACAAAGAAGACAATAACTTGGTAATAGCAACGGCCCCTCCTTTGCCCCCTCCGCTTCCTTTACCAGAATATGAAGCGAGTGGACAAGCTGATCCACCTCCGCTATATCCAGCTGTTTCTACAGCATCAAAACTGTTTGTCAGGGATCCTATCAAGACAAGGTCTCGAACACGCGACTTGAGGAGGGAGACTGAATTAAGTGAAATTAATAGAAAATCACAGGCTATGAGTGAAGAAGAGATATGCCCACTCATAGAAGTACCAAATCCTCAGGCAGGACAGGCAGGACAGGATCCGACTCTTTTAGTTTATAGACCGTGGACACCGGAAGATATCCGGAAAGCCACGGAGGGAATTCCCCACCTGAAAGTGAATTTTCGAAAATTTTTAGAAGACTTATAGGGTATGAGATTAAGTTACCATTTGAATGGAGAAGAAGTAGAAAAAGTAGTTAGACAAATTGTGGGTCCAGATTGGCACATGATCAGTGGCGACTGGAATCCTCGTGATGCACAACTTAGACCACTCCCACATACTAATGCAGAACTGGATGGCAGAGTAAAAGGTCTGACAGACCAAATCTCTGAAAATTGGAAGCCTGGGGCTGACTGGACTTGCATTAATCAGTGCATTCAACAGGAAGGTGAAACAGTTGATAAATATTATGCTAGACTGTTAGAATGTTTTAATAACCACTGCAGAATGCAGATACCAGAGAACCAGACACAAGATTCCTCATATGAACAACAGTTAAAGAATGCATTCTTGAAGGGTAGTATAACTCCCATTAGCAGCTTTATTACAAAGCACATGGTAGATCATCATACAAGCAGATTACAGCCATTACTTGAATATGCTAGACATGCAGAGAGACATTTTAATAGTAAAAAGAAGAAGAAAACTCAAGTATTTTCAGCAGAAGATGGGTCAGAAGTATTTGTAGTACAAACTGGGAGAAAGGGTAAGAAAAATGCCCAAGGAAATAAGCAATCTGACAAGCGATCAGAAGATTTTGAAGAAAGAAAGAAAAAGGGTGAATGTTTTAAGTGCGGGAAAAAAGGACATTTAGCAAGGGACTGCAGGCTAAATAAGAAGGTGACTACAGAAAATAAGGAAGATGAGGAATGACTATATGATAGTCAGGAATCACTAAATGAAAATAAGCAGGAAAAGACAAGTGCAAATGTGATAGCAAGTGTAGAGGATGTGACACAAGGGGTAGAGGATGTACATGAATTTGCAGACATCGAAGAAGATGAAATTTTGGACTTAGCTTTATTAAGTTTAGAGCTTTACTTAGCAGATACAAAACCGGAAGTGACGCTTCTGGTAGAGGGGAGGGAAGTCAAATTTTTGTGTGACTCAGGGGCCTCACGGACCCTGATACACCCTTCCAAATTACTGGAAGATTCAGAATCACCAGATTATATACTAGTGAAGGCAGCTAATGGACAGCTGTATCGAGAACCACTCTCCCATGACAAAGCAATAACAGATCCCTTTTCAGGGATGACCCAGAGAAGTAAAATTGTGGTTTCTGCAAAATGCCCAGTAAGCCTTTTGGGTAGAGACTTAATGCAGATATTTGGCATAGCCGTAGTTCCAAGCATGCAGGGTATGGACACACAGTGACAAATGGATACTTTTGTAGTGCGACCGGAGGGTGAGACATATTATTGGTATAGCCAGGACTTAGTTACGACTGGTCCAGGGGCAGTAACCGAAGAACTGATGAACGTAGCCATCAGTAAGTCCCCCTCCCTTGACATTGACAAACAGCATTTGTTGCATTGTACTCTATATTACTGTAATAGACCAGGACCTGATAAAGATTATGAACAGGAATTGTTTCAGAACCATGCGAACAGACTAGTGTTACAAAATTTGTACTGGGATGCAGAAGGGAACAGTGTAGTAAGCTGTTCATTGCCCCAGGAATTTTTAGCACTTTACAAATCTAATCAATTGCCACATGTTAGCTTAACTAAGAATAGAAATTTGAAATGGGCAGACTTAGGTGAAAAAGCCACAACGTGGGAAAAGCAGACAGAATTAGAGCTCTCCAAACAAGGAGTACAGAAACAGAAACTAAATTGGATTACACAGACACACCCAGCTGTGCACTCACAGGCTTGTGAGAATAGCTGAGTATTACTCTTATTAGAAGAAGAGGAAAAAGCCTTGCGAAGCATACCAGACATTCTCTGGTCAACAGGGAAATCAGACGTAGGACTTATACGAACAGCAGGACCAGTTACTCTTACGTCAAAGTCAGCATTTAGACCCCAGAAAAGACAGTATCCCTTGAGAAAGGATGCAGAGATAGGAATCAAGCCTATAATAGCAGCCTTACTTAAGGAAGGAGTCTTAATAGAATCTCCTGATTCACCATGTAATACACCCTTATTTCCTGTCAGAAAAGCAAACGGGGAATGGAGTATGGTCCAAGATTTGCAAGCTGTAAATAATGCAGTTATACCCAGGGCACCAATGGTGCCAGACCCACACACCTTACTGAATGATTTAAAGCCAGAGCAAAAATATTTTTCTGTGGTAGATATTAGTAATGCATTTTTCTCAATGCCGATACACCCTGACAGCCAATATTGGTTTGCATTTACATTTCAGGGAAAGCGGTATACATACACAAGATTACCACAGGGATATTGTGAAAGTCCAACAATATTTGCACAAGAAATGGCAAGCAACCTGGTGGGATTTATCCCACCGAGAGGTAGTCAGATTTTACTTTATGTAGACGACATTCTGCTGGCAGCCCCCACCCAGCAAAAATGCAAAGATGACACGATAGCTTTATTACAGTTTTTAGCTACTCAAGGTCACAAAGTAAACAAGCATAAGCTACAACTTTGGAGAAAACAAGTTAAGTACTTGGGATATGTAATATCCAAGGAAGGTAGAATATTAGACGAAGATAGAAATACAGCAATATTACAGGCACCTAGACCAATTACCAAGAAGGAAATGATGTCCTTCCTGGGAACTACTAATTTTTGTCGAAGCTGGATACCAAATTATGCTTTTGAATCTGCTCCGCTGGCCAATATAATATTCAAAAAGCCGATGGCAGCACAGGATTTATTACAATGGACACCAGAAGCAGAAGCAGCATTCTGCAAGTTGAAACAACTGATAGCATCATCCTTAGTTTTAGGATTACCAAACTATCATAAGCAATTTATTCAAACTTTAGACTGTAAGCAGGGTTATATGACATCAGTATTGACACAGCAACATGGGGACAAGCAACGCCCCATAGCTTACCACTCATCACAGTTAGACCCAGTGGCGGGGTCCCTGCCCCACTGTGTACAAGAAGTAGTTGCAGCTGCAATGGCAGTGCAGGCTTCGGCCTCAGTAGTGTTATTCCACCCTCTCACACTGAGAGTGCCTCGTGCAGTCGCAATTATTTTACTGCAAGAAAAAGTAGCATGTCTTTCTTCTGCTAGACATCTTTCCTGTATGACTATACTGTTGAGCCAAACTCATATGACAATTGAACGATGCACAACTTTGAATCCGTCAACCTTGCTCCCAACCCCTGCGGATGGCAAACTACACCGCTGCCTGCAGGAGATTGAGCAAAAGACATTACCTAGACAAGACCTTATGGATGTTCCCTTGGATGATGCTGAGGTGCCATACTATGTGGACGGCTCGTGCAGGAGGGGTCCTACAGGACAGATTCTAGTGGGGTATGCAGTCGTTTCTGATACTGAAATTTTAGAAGCAAAATCTTTTCCACAAAATTTATCTGCACAAGTGGCAGAGTTGATTGCCTTGACAAGGGCATGTCCCTTAGCAAAAGGTAAGAAGGTGAACATTTATACTGACAGTCAGTATGCTTTTTCTACTGTACATGTTTTTGCGCAGCAGTGGAAAAATAGAGGAATGATAACATCTACTGGTAAACCAATCAGTCATGTGCAATTCATTTTAGATCTATTAGATTCTATTCAGTTACCTAAAAAGTAGCTATTTGCAAATGCGTAGCTCATACAAAGCAACAGGATAGGATTTCAAAAGGTAATGCATAGGCTGATACAGCTGCGAAGCAGGCAGCTTCAGCCACAGAAACTTTTCTTTTGAGTGAGGAATTACAACCCTCTAAGACTTTAGATTTAGAAATGTTAAAAACAATGCAGACACTTACTACAGATGTAGAAAAACAGAAGTGGATAAAATGAGGAGCAATCCTTGAAAAGGGACTGTACATCTCCAAGGAAAAGAAACCAATTTTGCCATCTAATTTGTTTAGATATGCAGCATTGTTGAGCCATGGGCAGAGCCATGTCTCAACAGGGGGGATGGTACAGTTAGTGAATCGAGTGTTTACAACCTATGGGTTTACAAATTACACAAAATTTTTCTGTGCAGCATGCCATGTTTGTAACAAGCATCATGCACAGGGGGCATTGAAGCCTAAGCAAGAGAGTTTCTCTACACCACCGTATCCGTTTCATACTATTTGTATGGATTTCATAGAATTGAATAAATGTGAGAATAAAAAGTATTGCCTTATCATTATAGATATGTTTTCCAAATGGGTAGAAGCTTTTCCGACTAAAAATCCAGATGCTGCTACTGTTGCAAAGGTCCTTGTTAAAGAAATGATACCCAGATTTGGCATACCGGAAAAGATTTATAGTGATAACGGTGCACATTTCGTGAACCAAACAGTACAGCAACTTAGTCGTTATTTTGGGATATCGGTAAAAAATCACTGTGCTTACCACCCCCAATCTGCAGGGTTAGTAGAGAGACACAATGGGGTGTTGAAGAACAAGCTTAGGAAGTTAATGACAGAGACACAGAAGAACTGGGTGCACTGTTTGTCTTTAGCACTGTTGAGCATGAGAACTGTTTCAAATGCAAAGGGATTAACTCCTTTTGAAACTTTGTTTGGGAGGGCATATTATACACCTCAGTGGAAACCTCTCATGTCTGCAGAGCAGGAGGCTGACAGTTCACTTGCAGAGTATATGAGGCGATTTTTGAATAACAAACTTTTGCAGTTAAATTCTGTTTCAGATAAAGAACAACCAAAATCGGAAGCACCAGTAGCCCCAGGCACCTTGTGAAGCGAAAGAATTGGAGTTCTCCGAAGTGGGAAGGACCATACCAGGTACTACTGTCAACACCCACTGCAGTCAAGATCGCAGAGTGAGCTTCCTGGATTCATTTGATGCACTGTAAACTGGTTAAGAACTTTGAATTGGACAAAAGCTTTGTTACTGTTGTACAACGAGAACATAATGGCCAGGTTCAGAATGAATAGAGACATTGAGCAACCTCAGAAAACTTGTATGATCATTTAATTGCTATGCTAATCACACTGTTCTTTTTGTTGTGGCCACTCCTTTTTCCTGCCACAAAAGTTGAACTGATTAGACGTAATGAACCAAACATAGACTGGCATCCGAACTTTAACACTTATCAGGCAATTACACATGTGTACGCTGAGACTTTTAATGTTTCGAACTGCTGGGTCTGTACGGCCATACCAACAGCATATGGGGGGTTATTGATGACTGCTATCCCCCTAGGGGTCAATGAGACCTGGGAAAATCTGGTTTTTGACACAGTTGCTATTAAAGCACATGATAAGGTAGCACTGTATTTGCCTGTGACACAAAAAGGAATTGTATGTTTTTACAAAAATGACACCATCCAAGTGGGATGGAGTAAGTGTAATGTTACAGTACAGTATAAATGTTATAGAAAACCAAATGATTTGAGTGGATCTTGTAGTACAGATTATGACTCATTTTTGAAATCTGTGCATAAGACTCTTGATCAGGTACAACGCAATCCTGTACTTTTTAAACAGTTATCTGTAATAGATAGGAAAATGTTTCATGCAGGGCAGTCATTTCGTAACAAAGTAACAACTAAAGCAGAGGACTGTTATTTTGTGTGTGGTAAAAAGCATATAAATGGTTACCTGAGAATTGGTCTGGCAGTTGTTTTTTGGGGTACCTGGTTCCGGCCATCCGACACACTGCAGTTTTGCCTCAGGGAAATATTCAAAATACCCGAGATGTGACCAAAAAGACTTAAGAAACCTGAGAATCCAGTGGGATGGATCGAAGCGGGCTGGAAAGACCATCGTGATGTGAGAACCAAACTTGTGCACATGGACTTGAGTGATGCTGTCATATCCTGGGCAGGTATATTACCTGCATATGGTGCAGTTAAATCAATATGGGAGCTGCAAAAATTGTTGAAACTTCTCGAAGTAATGAGTAATGCGACTTTTTCTGCTCTTGAACTGATAACTGATGAACTGAATGCCATGAGAACTGTAGTACTCTAAAACCGAATGGCTCTTGACTTCACCCTATCAGTGAGGGGTGGGACGTGCGCTTTAATCAAAGAAGAATGCTGTGCATTTATTCCTGACTATCAGCATGAAATTAATGATCATCTCGAGGTGATTCAGCAAGTGTCAGCCATGACCAAGCCAGGCCCAAACCCTCTGACAGACTTTTTCCAAAGTGTATTTGGGGGGGTGGGGTTCCATCTTTATGAACATATTGATTGCCATTGGGGTAGGATTACTCATAACAGGAGTTTGTGTTTGTTGTGGAATCCCCTGCATGAAGAAATTAATCAAAGAATTCATAGATATATCAGTATCTGAGACTATGTATCAAAGTACTGAATTTGAAGAGCTGCTAGAATGTGAAACACTTTCATAAAAAGTTTAAACTGAATGACTTTCTTAACTGCAAATCCTGAATGGAAGAGGTTAGGAAAAGAAGCAAACTGTTTATTCTTTTTTGAAAATAGAATTAAAAAGTATTAACAGGAGGGAAATGTTAGAAAAATATGTATTAATGTGTGTATGCTTAATGCCAATTAATAGCCAAGTATTTTAATACGCTTTTCATTCTATTTTTTATGCACTGTATTATATACAAATTGAGTTTCACTTAAGACTGAAAAAGATGCTTTTTGAAAACTGCAGTATGCTTTCTGAAACTTGCAAGTTGCCCTCTGACCTAGTAACTGCTAGCACAGCAATATTCATGTTTATGCCTTTTGGAAATGTACTTGAGAAGCAGGTGCTTATCTGCTAGGTCAGGAACGAATGAAAGAACAATACTATATTCTGTAAATGTAATGATTTTAGACAATCAGCTCTGTTCAAAGGATGGGAACATGTGCATCTGCAGTAACTTAGAGATAAAGTAGACAAAGGATTATTAGAGAAATGAACTGCTAGCATTGTGCTTGAATTAGCCATAGTACCTTCAATGGTAACATAACATGTATCTAACTGGGAGTAATCAAGGCCATGTTGTTTTCCTCAGAAAGTTTCACATAAAAATTGATAAATCAGCAGACATTCATGGGAAAGATGGTCAGCAGATGATGATGTAAAAGGTGGTAATCTGTTACATCAGCATGGTAGGACATAACCAGTTTACGAATGTATAAAAATGAAAGGATTTCCTGTTTCTGGTTAGACAAACTCTGTATTAGCACGTTTTTGTCTCCTTGCTGCAAGATTAAAGTGCCTTAACCTGAACCTACCGTGTTTTGATCATTTTTAATGTATATTTTTCCTTTGACAATGATTTAGAACTAGAGAGGCCAATGTCTGTGTGAAAGTATGAATCTTTTTTTCCAAATTTATTGGGTTTAAAAAACAACAAAAGACAATGAACAGTTAATATTAACTTATTTGCAAAGTCCATAATAAGTTATACAAATTATAATAAAGCTTATAATAGTAAATTGATATTAATCTAATAAGTCCTTTAATTTTATCCAAGAATTACATGAGAAAGTAATATTGGTAGTTCACATCTTGATTGTAGAAATTTCACTTTTAGAAACCATATTCGCTATATTGGTAAATTTAGAAATCAAAGGTGAGGTATTTTTCTTCCAGTTTTTTTTTTGTATAACTTTCCTGGCAATAGCTAAAACACACCACATCAAAGGGACTTGTGACCTTGGTATAGAGTCAGGAACTGGAGCATTGAATAAATTCAATGAATTTGATAAAGAAATGTTATCTGACCATAATGCTTTCATAAAGTCTTTGACCTTTTTCTGAAAAAGAGTATAATTTAGGATACTCTGCAAGCATAATAAACCAGTCTACCTTCTTTGAAATATTACATCTTCAACAGCTATCTGATTTATTATACAAAAGACCAATTTTGTAAGGAGTAATAATATGCCTGTGTAATATTCACTATGTAAAAATTTTTCCAATATACAGAAGTTATTTTTACAGCTGACATCAAAACAAATCTTTTGTTGTCGTCATAAAATACCATATTACTTGTGTTGAATAGTCCCAATAATGTGACTTAATATTATTATTAAGACATCTAATACTTTTTTCAATAAAACTGTTCTGGTAATATGTATATTACAGTTAATAGTAATGAAAGGTTCAATACAATTAGGGACTCTTTGGTAATGAAGGTCTTTATAAGTTTCAGTTTTAGAGATACTAGACTGTCTAAAGAAGTGTATATAAAGACAATAATCTAGACCAATGTTATATTGCCCCATTAAAAATTTTGTAGACTTTATCCTAGCTCGATTGAGAAACTGATTCCTGTAAATTATTTTCCTTTAAAATCAGTATTTTACTAACATTATATGTTTCAATGCATTTATTAGTAAAAGCTATTGGGAAAATACTGAATAACCAGTTTTTAATAATAGTGCTAGTATAAATATGTTTTTGAAACATGCACAGAATACTTAAAATCAAAATGTATAATCTTATCAAAAATATCTATCAAAACAGTTTTCTTAGAAATCAAACAAAATTGATATTTAAAATATAATTACATGAAAAAGATAAAATAATATTTTCATGAATTAACTTCCATTTAGCTGAATATGTTAAGTTAGCCATAATATAATTATTTTATTGACTGCTGATATTGACTATGATTCAGTATTTTGAAAAACCATACCCCCTTCATTCCAACTTTTATAATGCTTATCTAGAGAAATTCTGTGTTTATAAGGGTGCCAAAATAAAACCTTAAAGTACGGAATTCATTTTTTAAATTTCTGTAAGGTGTTTTAGCAAGAGACTGACTGATATAAAGAATCTTTGGAAGACCTACCATTTTAATAAGTGTAAACTTTTCTTCCATTGTGAAGAACTATCTTCTCTATTTATCTATTAAATTGGAAAATATTTTTTAAACATTGTATCATATTTAATCTGATTTTTTTAAATCTGAGGTTAAATGATACCTAAATATTTCATTTGTATATTATTCCAGCTGAAGTCATGATTATATTTTATTTTTTTTGTTTATAGTTTTACTTACTAAAAACACATTAGACTTGCCTTGATCAGTATTCAATCCAGATATTTCTTCAAATGTTTTTAAAGATTCAGTTGTAAAAGGTAATGATGTATCAATATCCCCTATGTGCAATGCAATGTCATCAGCAAATAACTGGAATTTAAAGATAAGTTTATCTGAAATATTAAACATTTATTTTGTTTACCCTAATATAATTTGTAAAAGGTTCCATAACTTAGTGTTATCTATTGCTTGTCTTTTCATAATAAATCCAGTTTGGTGTTCATTTATGACAGTTATTAGAACTGGTTTTAGTTGATTCACAATAATTAGCATAAATATTTTACAATCAACATTTAAAATGGATATTGGATGATTTGGATTTCTATCATGTTTTAATATGGGAGAAATTAATGAATATTTCTATGATGGAGGAAAAATGAAGTTAGTTTTAAGTTCTGCAAATACTTTTAATAAAATAATTTTAATAAAATGTTAATAATATAATTGGGTATCAATTTATAATATTCAGGTATAATGCAATCATTGCCAGAAGTTTTATTGGATTTTATTTTTTTTCAATTTAGTTTTTTTATTTCAATGATCAATAATTGTTTATCTAGTCTATTAATCTGATCTCCAGACAGTTTGTTAGTTATGTTCTCTTTTAAGAATTTAAATAATATATTAACATTTATTCCATCATTTGATATAGAATTAATGTTCTTATAATATTTTTTGAAGCTGTTAAGTATATCATGTATATCAGAAATCTTCCTACAACTGTTGCCTTCTTGTATAATAATTCCTTGTATATGGTTAAGCTTACTCATTCTCTTTGTCCTATTTGGTAATGTGTGTAGATTAACAGGATTTAGAGAATAAGATTGAAGTCCAAACTGATAGCTACTTTATAATTTAGTATTTCAATGCATTTTGAACTAAGTAATTTTATTTTATCTTTTGTAATATTTTTATTTCTCTGCTCTACCTTTTTAAACTATCAGTTTTGATTTGTAAAGATAATAAGTCTCTATCCATTTTTTTTCTTTTGTTAGTATACCAGCTTTTAATTATTCCATTTAAATAAAATTTTAGACAGTCCCATAATATATTTTTGGTGACTTCTCCATTATTATTCATATCAATAAATGTCTTTATCTCATTTAAAAACATTCTTTGAAGTCTTTAATTTTTTATTAAACATGCTGGATATTTATTAGATTGAGTTGAAATTCTAGGTTTAAGTGAGATTGTAAAAGTAGTTGCATTATGATCTGATAAAGGGCAAGATGTGATGATGATTTTTGCAAATATAAGACTATTTGAAATAAGGACTTTATCTATACTAGAGTGGGTACCAAATATATATGAATAATTAGTAACATTTAAGGAGGTAGTTTGCCTCAAATCATTAACTTCTTTAAGCAGCATGGAATCAACCAATTTACTTAGAGCTGTAGTGTAAGAAGTTGTTCTAGTCTTACTATTACAAGTAGCATTTTTTTTTGGACAAGATGCAATTAAAGTCACAGGCTAGAATAAAGTCTCTTTGCATGTATATAATTATAGTTTCTAATTGTTTATTTGCCATTGTTAGCTTTAATTTCTGGATTCCAATAAGAGTTCACTAAAGTATACAGTCTATTATTTAACTTGACTACAACAATAGATATCATATCATTAGGATCTGCAAAACAGTTAATGATATTTTTCCATAAAATAATAATGTCTTCCTTCATTATTGAAATTTGAACAGCTTAAAGTTGTATAGTCTTTAGTATTTAATCTTGTAATATCTTCTTCGATGAGATGAATTTCCTGTAATAAAACTACACGAGTGTTATGCAATTTCAAGAATTTAATAAGGCCTCCCCTTTTTATGTTACTGTTCAAACCATTTATATTAAGTGATATTGTAAAGATTACATCAATATTTAAATTAGTGGTTGCATGTATAGATTGTGAATTAAAACAATGAATAATGGCTTTTTTCATATGTACAGCACCTGTAATATTGGGAACTATATAACATACTATACTCATTATGGACATAATCAAACAATTAAATCTTAAACTAATCAATGAATATAAAATATTCAAACCTAACCCACAGTATAATATTCCTAGCTTGAAGGAAAATCATTCAAACTACCCTCCCAGTTCAGCATTATCAGATCAATGCAATTGCAACTGCTACTGCTTATTAAAATCTAAGGGCTTTTAAATAGAGTTATAAATAATCTGAATGAGTCTTCTTTCTTATTATTTCACTAATATTTCTTTAATCATATCATGACTGCCAATCCACCTTAGACTGGATTCTAGTATCCCACCCTGCCAATTGCCCCTATTCTGGTACACTGTCTAACTCCCTTAGTGATCATCTACCAGCTTATTCCCTTAGAACAAATTCCCAACACCTAAGACTACACACTATAAAATCAGTTAGGAACTCAACTAATTTTTGTCAGCATAAATTCAACAATCCCCTACAAGAAATAGACTGGACACCCCTTAAACAACTACCCCTTAATGATGCTGTAGTATCCTTTAATAAAACCTTTATTCACATACTTAATACACTAAATCCCATTCATATGAAAAGAATCAAAAATAACTCAGCACCGTGGCTCTTTAAGGAATGTAAACACCTGATGAAGCAAAGGGACCTAGCCTGGTCAATCTGGAAACAAAACAAAAATGAACAAAATCATGTTAATTTCAAAATACTACGTAACAAAGTGACAAAACTAATCAACAGAGATAAGAAGTCATATTATTCCCAGCTTCAACTCCAGCATAAAATCAACCCCAGTAAATTTTGGCACTCCATATCTTTTCTACTAACCCTGAAAGAAATGGAGAGTACACCCTATCACCAGATACACCTCCATCACAAATAACCAGAAACGTTAACAAGCACTTCATAAAATCAATTTTGGACGTATTAACTAACATTTATAATGCTGGACCCCCCCCCCCCACCCTTCAACCTATTCAAACACCAACCCCAGGCCATCAACTACTTGTAACCCTGTCATAACTAACCCCCTACATAACAAAATATCATGCAAACCCCATTCTCATTTCAGCTCATACCCACTGACACCATTAAGAAGCTGCTACAAAAACTAAAACCCTGTTCTACCTCACCTGATAATCTCTCCCCATACTACCTGAAACTGGCTGCTAACTCAGTTGCCTACCAAATCAGTATCCTTATAAATAGGTCTTTATCTGAATCAGAAGTGCCTACCATGTGGAAACAATCTCATATCACCCCCATCCACAAAGGAGGCAACTCTTTTGATCAATTCATTTTCCGTTCTATATCCATCTTGTCACCCATATCCAAAATTCTCGAGAGAGAGAGAGAGAGAGAGAGAGAGAGAGGTATCCATCAGCAGGTAATGCAATATCTATTGCAAAACGACCTTTTAACCAAAACCCAACATAGCTTCCGACCTAGCCACAGCACAGCTACAGCCCTATTACCTTTTACAGAGACCATGAACAAGGCCAGAGATGCAGGATTCTATACGGCCTCAGTATTCCTTGATATCTCCAAGGCCTTTGACACAGTGTCTCACCCCTTACTTTTGAACATACTGTCTAACCTAGGCTTCTCACATAACACAGTAAAATGGTTTCACAGTTACCACAAGGATCACAAACAAGCAGTGAAATGGTTCAATGAACTCTCACCCTTCCTCCACAACCCTACTGGAGCCCCCCAAGGCTCCATTCAAACACCCCTACTCTTCAATATTTTCACAAACAACCTTCACACTGCCTCTCACCCTGGGAATCTCATTCAGTACGCTGATGGTTCCACCATAATCTGCACTGCTCAATCGCTATCAGAACTACTTTGAAAAACTCAACAGTCCTTTACTGCAGTTGAATCCTGGCTAAGAAATGCCCAACTCTTTCTTAATCCAAAGAAAACAAAACTAGTACTCTTTCATTCCAAAACACCTCCCCTGTCACTGATCATTTCAACATCCTTGCATCTGACAACACTGTCATAGAAATAGTGCAGGAAACCAAACTTATAGGTGTTATCATCAACAATAAACTTTCATTTGACCCCCATATACAGCAAAATATAAAGAAAATTAATCAAAAGCTGGGACTCCTATATAAAAAAAAACATTTCTTTACTGCAGCAACCAAAACTACCCTTGCAAAACATTTTTACTCCCCGCCCTTCTTTATGGTGCCCTTATCTTAACTAACTTACAAAATTCTACCGTAAGCAAGTAGGAACAGTGCTACAACAAAGTTGCAAAGTTTGCCACAAACTCTAAATATCACACAAATCACTGTAAACCACTCCCAGAATTAAAGTGTCTTAAATTCCCCAACCAACTTGCCTTTATTCAGCTATCCACTTTGTACAACCATATTTTCAAGCCTACTGCCTGCCCTGCACTAGCCAATCTAGTCACACCTTACACACCAAATTGATCCCTACGATCATAAGACAAAAATCTCTTAGTTATCTCAAAACCCTCAAGAAAACCTGGTCACTCTCTGTCTCTCTCTCTCTCTCTATATATATATATATATATATATATATATATATATATATACTTTGGAATTCACTACCTCTAGCTATTAGGTCTATGTCTGGCCTAACCCATTTCAAAGCCTCTTTAAAAAATCATCTCAAAAATACATGGCTCTGCTCCTGCATAAAGCCTGCCTAATGCTCAGGTCTTCCTGTTTCTGTCATATTTCAATCCCTCACAGACCGTAAGATCCTAAGGCTCTTCTAACTCCTTCTCTGATTCTATACCATATCCTTAAGCTACAGGTCAGGCTGTATTGCTTCTATTGTTCTTAACCCTCTCTTACTATCTATCTGCATCACTAACTTTCTGGCTGCTCTTTTCCTAACTGAAACTAACATTCTATTTTGCATGTACTATTACAGTCAATGTCACACATTGCACTACCTATGTACTACCTTTTTGGACACTGTCTACATCATGTATGGTGAGAGTGACTATTATTGTCTACAATGTTTTAACTGTAAAGAATTGTCTAGATGTATAGTAATATATTGCAACATCTTGTAGCAGTTTGTTCTTTCAACTTATTTTTTGTATAGTATTTCTAATGTAATTTTTATTGTATTGGATTATACTGTATTTGTATTGTACTGTATGTGAAGCTTTTCTCCCCAAGCCTCTGCTGAAAATAGGTTGTGTAGACCCAGACAGACCACCCTGGTAAACAAATGTCAAATAAATAAAATAAATAAATGACCTAAATTTCCTTTTTGTATGTTTTATGATTCATATTTTAATTCTTTCAATGTTCAATGTCCAGCATATTATGCTGGCAAAACCGAAAGGCAATTACACAATAGAATATATGAACACATGTATCAGATATCCACTAAGAATAATAATAATGCACCGTATAGGCATTCTTTAGTTTGTGGGAATTTTCAGGGGTTCCACTTTGGAATCTTAGTGAAAGTATTAGTTAACCCTAGAGGAGGGGACTACAGAAATTTAATGGAAGAAAAAGAATTCAAATGGCAATCCAAGCTGCAGGCAGGGGAGGTTATTGGTTTAAATGAAGATATTTCTGTAAAACCCCTGTTAAATAAGAGAGCTAGGGACAAAAGGCTATGCAAAAAATTTCCATAAAGTTAGTAAAGTTTATTTTAAGTGCAGTACATATGGGTTTAGATGTTTATAATTGTTTTTAAGCTGTATTTTTTTAAAGTGTTTGTGCCTTTAAATGCATTTGTCTGGCTGTGATGTCATCAATACATTGGGATATAAATGTTGGATTTAATAGAAGGCATGTATTCTGATGAAGTCATTGTTCTGAGGGGATGAAAGCGTTCAATGAATACTTTTTAAACATTTTTATGTCTTAATAAAACATTTGATACTTTTGGAAGGTTGTGGAAGGTTCATTTATTGGCCATTTTAGCATGTCTGCCCATGGATCCTCATCTTTCTATGCAATCTCAGGTCAACATGTTTTTGAAATGAGATTTGCATAAGAGATCTCCAAGAAAACCTATGACCCCTCATTGAGATCTTAATGTTGTGTTAGAGAACCTGGCAGTTATTCCATTTGAACCAGCTAACATGGGTGAATTGAGGTTCTTATTCATTCACTCAAATGGAGCTCAGGAAGTTTGTACTGTAACTTCCAAAGGGAGGAGCCAAAAATCAAAATGTGTTGTCGCAGTTCAAACAAATGTTCATATCTCTGGAACCATAGGGGTTATGAAAGAAATATAAATGCCATACCCTTCAGCACAAACTATTTTTATAGTGGTAGTATTTTTTAGGTTTTAGGTCTTAAACCAAATTTTATAAGTCACAGTAAACACAGTAACTATTTGTTTGTAATATTTTGTAAGCAACTTAAAATATCTCAGCAACTACTGAAGTTACACACATATTGTCTGCAGTATTTTATTCATCTAACTGTGAGCTTCCATATGAGGCTAAGGAGTTCTGACTGTGTTACTTGGTTGTTGAGATATTTAGAAAAATGTGAAAATGATGTATAAATAAATTAATATCATGGAAACAACAGTTAATATCTTTTTACCTGCACTAGACAGAGGTCAAATATTAATGCAGTTAAGTTTGCCATTGTGGAATCTTTAAGATGAAATCTTTTAAAACCTTGTACATAGCATAGTTTTGGAATTAGCAATGCAAATATGAACAAGCAATATTTAATGCCTAGAGGTGCCAGTAGGAGTTAACTGCAGATGCACCTGGAGGAATCACTCAGACGCAATAAGTCATAGAAAACAGTTTTACTGATTATGCTGACCTCTGCAAGAAGAGTTTCAGATAAATGGCATTACATACAGAGTTAGTGAAAAAACTTACAGGGACAGGGATTTTTTGAGAGCTAATCCTTCTTTTATGCCTAAAGTAGTATCCAAGTTTAATTTAAGCCAAGCTATCTATCGTTCTGTTTTCTTTCCCAAACCCAAAAAATGAGGGGAAAAAATCCTCCTTAACTTGGATGTCTACAAACAACTTATGTCCTATCTAGACTGAACTAAATCTTTCAGATCAATTGATTATTTCTTGTGTTTGTAAGAAAGAGACTATATCAAAATGGCTATTTCATGCTGTTACAATTTTTTATAATCACCACAACAAAACTATTTCAGGCAGGGTCAAGTCCCACAGTACCAGGACCTGGGCTTCATCTATGGATTTTGGAAAGGGTTGGATTCTAGAAATATTCTAGAAGCACCAACTTTGTCCTTTGTACCTACTTTTACAAAACAATATAAGCTTGATTCCTTCTCTTGGTCTAGATCAGACTTTGCAAGGACCATTTTCCAGGGGCTTCTGGTTTCTTTTCCTTCCACCGCCCAAATGTTGTAAGCTAGGGTGATCTAACTGTATAGCAGTGATCAATATGGTGAACATAGTACAGCTATGTAAGTAAACTTACCATAACAGTAGATGCTTGAACGACCACTGCTGCAGTAGCTCTCCACACACACACACACACACACACAGACACACACACACGCACACACGCACACACGCACACACACACACACACACACACACACACACACACACACACACACACACACACACACATTTTTTTGTATGTTGCTTATGCTAGGATGTGGTTATTTCTTTTTTGTTCTTCCTAGCATTGTTCTTACAGGGCTCAGTCTCCCTCTCACTTTGTTGGTAAGAAAGCTCTGATGGGCTTTGTGCCTAAACATGGTTTTTAGTCAGCTCAGCTCAAGCTGTCTGACAGTTTATACATAGCTTACTCTGACTCTGTTTATTGTGATTTATTGTGATTCTTTCAGCTTCCCATCTCTGATTTCCAGTCTCTATGTAATGCATGTATTTAATGTGTGTTTCACTCATTGCGTCGTTTCTCTGTTGCCTTTATTCCCTCAAGCTAACAATGATATTCACTTGGTATATAATATATGCATATATTGCATGTTGTCATCCAGTCTGTATATAATGCCATGTAACTATTGTTAGGCAGTTTTCCTTGGGCTGAGACTTAAATTGGCCCAGTGGTATCAGTGCTCTATACATTCCTCTTAACCGATTAGAGCAAGAAACCTGGACAAAGCTATAAATAAAAGTGGGACAAAGACCCAAAAATATGGACAATTTTTAAATATTGTTCTTACAAACCTTATAGAATAACAGGTTTTGCATTAGCATGTAATTTCTTTTTTTAAAACAAGTTTATTGTTTTTAACATACAAGAAAATATCATAACAATTTTATACAAGTAATTAAAATAGATATGATTATAACATTCAACAAAACAACCAAAGTATTTACAAAGACATTCACTACAATCAGATCAATTAATTAAACTAAAATACCATGTTAGCATGTAATTTCTGAAGGGTATGAAATCTTAAACTCAAATGTCTGTCATTATTTTCTAACTTTAGTCTTCAATGATTTGCCACTAATTTGCCAGAAAAACACAATTTTATGAAAAATGGACCAAAATATATGGCAAAAAACTGGGCGCTCTGTGAAAATCTGTATAGTTGAGAGGTATTGGCCAAATTCAAAATAAATAAAATAAAATGCCAACATCATTTGGGCCTTCTACTGGCTGATTCTTACAACATTTTTATTTTATAAAAGGGAACATTTCCAGCCACACTGATAGGTCATATCACATACTGTAAATATGTAATATTATGTATCCTGAAGAGAGCAAGTGTTATCGCATTTGATTTTATAAAATGCAGAGAAATGCATTACATAACTTTGACCAGTTCTTCCTAGCTGTCCTGATAAACTGAATAATTTCTTGAAGTGTTCTGTTTATTCTGCATTTAAATTCAGGCATCCTCGTCTCATTAACCCTTTCTGTACCTAAACACAAGAACTATGTTTTACATATTATGCTATCACGCTACGTTACTTTTGTTTTTTCCTCCTTCTTTCTTTTCTATGCTCATTTTAAACTACTTCTTCAGTTTGTATTTTTATTTTTATTCTCTCATTCATTGTGAAAGCAATAAATTACTTATAGTTACCTATGTTTATGAATTATTAATTGTTATCAAAGTTTTGTACTTTTCGTATACTGTTTATAAATATGTTTGTGTAATGAAGCTTTTCTCCCAGGCCTGAGCTGAAAAAGGGCCTCTGGCTCAGTCTAACATCCCCGGTAAACAAATGTAAAATAAATAAATAACAAATAAAGAAGTATTAGCCTGTCACACCGCAATACACACAAAAGACACCTGGCAAAATAATATGTCATCATATATTTATAACAATCGCAATCCTAACAAAATCAAACAATTTCTGATAAAAGCTGTAAACAAATGATACTCGACATAAAATTATAAACATGGATTATAATAATATGTACATTACAGTTATTTTCAAGTTTATAGGTTCATAGGTTTATAGGTATGTAGTAGGCTAACAACCACAAGTGCCTATTTTAGCCTAGACATGCATCCCAAATCTCTGACAAGTTCTGGTACCACTGATAGGTGTAAGCAGGGACTTGATAGTTGAAAGATTTACAAGCAGGGGCCTGGGAGATGAACCATTTACAGGCTGCATGTGTCCATTAGAGACACAAGTGCTAAAACAGGGATAAACTTAATGTTGCCCATCCAATTTTCCAAGTTACACTTGAACTGGGTTAGGGAGGAATTCTACTTCACATGGATGAGGAGCTTATTCCAGATATGGAGTAGTCGCTGCGATGCATACCTCTCTCTCCAGCAGGTCCTATTTATATAACAGGCAAGGTTTAAGACTTTAGAATGTGTAATTCTGGTGCTGTTTGTTTTATGGATATGCAGAGTGTGATTTGACAATGCTCTGTAAGCCGGGCATAAATGTCCCCTCAACAGCCTGTAGGAGACAGAATTCAGGGATAGGACCTCGAAGTGGTCTGCATAGGACATGTTACTATTCTTTTAGTGAGGAACCAGGGGTGGATGACTTCCCGAAAGATACTATTATGGATTTCTTGGCATTTAGTATTAGTCCATGACTCTGACATCAGTTTTATGTCTATGTCAGCCACCCTTCCTGCAGAACATTTGTGTTAGTGTGGGATTCAATGACAGCCCCTAATTTGCAATCATCTGCAGATTTAGTCAACCAGACATTGGCCTTGACTTCAAAGAAGTAAATGCCAAAATGGAGCAGTCCCAGGACAAATCCCTGAGGGAATCTAATTGTCACTGGCCCCTTTGTAAAGGTAGATTCACCCGTTTTAACTTTCTGGGTCCTGTCTGTGAGCCAGTTGGCTATCCAGTGGATGAAATAAAAGTTTGTACCTAACCTGCTGAATTTGGCAACAATGCCCGAGTGGAGTATTGTGTCAAATGCTTTGAACAGGTTAAGGTAAATAGTGTGAACCCCTGCATAGTATAGCAAAATAGCATCAATACATGTGTGTGTGTGTGTGTGTGTGTGTGTGTGTGTGTGTGTGTGTGTGTGTGTGTGTGTATATATATATATATATATATATATATATATATATATATATATATATATATGGTTCTACTTCAAAACGTCGAAAACTCATAACATCTAATTTCAAAACATCTAAAACTCATAATATCAAAAACTACAAAGTAAATATAAATAACATCCCCTCCACTTATAACACCACCAAATGAAAAAAACACACTTTTTACTACTTTTCTGCAGGGGGGCACACCCCCCTAAATTAAATATACTAACTCTGAGATCTCACTACAATGGGAAAAAGTAAATTTCCTAACCTCACTGTATCGGGATCACCATAAAGAATGTACACATAATGCCTAAATCACTTACCTGTATGGCCTAAAAACACGTACAGCATGGCATAATAAACACTGTATACACATTAACAGACTAAACTATAACACTTACATGTTTGATGATACACTACTTAACTTTATACATTTTCGATGTTGTAAAATTCGATGTTATGAGTTTTAGATGTTTTGATGTTTTGAAGTGAAACTATATATATATATATAAATATATATATATATATATATATATATATATATATATATATATATATATTTATATGGATCTTGGACTTTTGAACGAAAGTTCAAAAGCCTGAATCCATTACCACCAAACACACTTTAATGAAAGCACTTTCATCAAAAAAGCGCTTTTGTTAAACTATGTTAAAAAAAATGAAAACACAAAATCTACTTTAATGTAGGGGGCAAGCCCCCCTGCACCCCCCACACCCCCCTACTTTAATATTCTCACTTTGAAGTCACATTACAGTGGGGAAAAGAGAATTTTCCCTTACCACACCGTAATAATACCGGAACAACAAGTATACGTACGCGAAAGTGCTGTTTTGGTGAACAGCACTTTCGCAAGTATGGACACCAAATTGGGATTCGGTGAAAGATGCAGTCAAGCTTCTGTACAAATCTATATAGTGTGCAAATATTTATCATTTATTTTACATTTGTTTACCAGGTAATTGAACCAGTCAGTTAACTTTTTTCAGTCAATACGCTCATATGAAAATGAAACAGAAACATACATACACTGCATATGGTTAAATAAAGCAGATGTTAAAGTCATGTGATATTGTTTAACTATGTATTTTTTTTAAATGTATGCTTTATATGTACACTATACACATGGAAAACAGTATATACAGTTCCTATAAAATACACGTATTTATAACACTGATATAGTTCATTGATGCACTATACAAGTCCTTGTAAACTAAGTAAAGAGAGTTCTATTAACCAGTACCTCTGAAGTCTAGCTTAATTGTATAGGTGTTTTTTTCAGGGATTTCTTAAAAGCATCATTTTTGGCTGAATTTCATAACAAAGTCATGTTGTGGCTCTTCCTACCAAATTATGATGCATTTTGTGCAGTTGTGGATGTAAAGATGATTGTGCTGCACTGTACAGAAACACATTTTAGAAGAAATATGCAAAATTGTTGGCAATGTCAGATAATGTTGCATAGCTGATATGTGAAAAATCTAGTCTCAGAGTATTAAGAAACATTGGACTTATGATCATGCATTCGAGTATTATTGCAAATAATGCAGGAAATACACCATACTCCATTCCATCAGTAGCTTTCAAGGCAAGATTTTGTTTGTATTTTCTTGGTGCTGTTCATATACATTGTATATTTGAATGGAATTGTAAAGTACTTTTCAAGTGGGATACAGTTACAGGTGTATGATTATGGACTATTTTTTTCTTTCTTTATTTGCAGGATAGATAAATGTGCTACTGTAGAATTCTTTATAAAAGAGATGTTTATCTAATAATATAGATTTGTACAGTAGTTAGTCCACGTCCTAACTGTAGTGTGTTTGCATGATTTGTGCATATATTTGTAAGACAGAAGTAAAGACTATGAAATAAGGGAAATAGGAATACATTCATTAACTTTTTTCTGGCATGTAAGTGGAACCAATAATATTAGTATGTCTTAAGAGTGTATCATGGTTATGGAAATAAAATTTATTCTACACTATATCTCCATGACTTAATGGCATCAAGGGATATGGTCCAGATGACTGGTTTTCCTGCACAGAATAATAACACTTTGGATCTACTGCTTACCAGCATTGTAGTAAAACACATAATATTAAATTTCTTTCAATCATTTGGTTTTATAATTTAATGCAGAATCATATATGGGCATTTTAAAAATGTTTGTAAGAAGTTATGACTCAAGGATCAGTGGTAAATTATTTTTTAGAAGAAATTAATGCACTAGATTACAACACTGGAGCTTTGTCTGTACTATCCACTATCTATCAGTTGTTTGAGAGCAAATGCTCACAGCTATCATATACATACAAAAATGGAAAATTGACAGGCCAAAATTAGATTTTGCCACCATGGTGGAATAGAAAACTATCTCAACTGTTAAGGAAAAATGAAGGCGCTACAAATTATTTAAACAATTTGCTTGAAGCTCCTTAATGAAAAAATAACACATTCTGCAGATTACTGAGATATCAAATGAAGGCATCCAAAACTGCTTACAAAGAGTCACTGACTAAGAATGCTGATCATAAAAGGTTTTATAATTATGTCAGCGGTCACAAAATGGTTGGCAATAGATTTGGACCTGTTCTTAATCAAGGTACAATTCTTCTGAAATAGCCGGAGTTTTAAATGAATACTTCTCCAGCTTCATTTCAAAAAGTATTCCATCTATTGTGGAAATTCTAGCAATGGATAAATTTCATACTACATCCCCATTAAACACAGTGGATGTGGAAAAGCTGTTTTAAATATGGTTAAAATAAAATTGGCCCTGAATCTAAATCAAGTTGTTTATTCATAACCTTTCTGGCCCACTGAGACATCCATTATCCTCATTATTTACTGTGTCATTAGTGACTAGTACTGTTCCTGATTCATGGAGTAGAGCAAACATTGTACCGACAACAAGAGTGGATCATTTGTTGATACTTCTATCATCCAACATGTATAACATTACTTATGGACGCGTTTTTTGAAAGGGCTTTATTGTATCTTTTTAACATCCATGAGAATGTATTAGTGCATGTTGATCTCAAACAACACGGTTTTATTAGGAAAAATGTAACTGCCGCCAGTTTGACTGGATTTTATGAAATTGTTAGTGAAGCCTTAGATCATGGTCTTAGTGTGGAGGTTGGCTACTTAGATCTAACAAAGTTTCTTCATAGTATCCCTCATTCAACAATAATTAATTCCCTGGTTAAAGATAAGATAAATCTTTACATTATTGGCTAGATTAGGTGTTGGCTTAGACAACCATGTTAAAGTTCAGGACCACTTTTAAAATGGTCAGATATTGCTAATGGTGTTCCACAAGTGGCCATTTTAGGCTCTCTACTGTTCAACTTTGGATTTTCATTTTTGCCTGTTAGTAACACTGTTTGATTCTTTAAGTATACTGCTGACATGAAAATTGGAGCATTTCTAATACCATTATCAGGACATTTAGCTTTCAGTGCATAAGAATCTGAACTCAAAGCATTGTTATGTATTTTGTTTTTCATTTCAGACCTGAACAGCCTTTTATTTTGAGAAATGATGTTATACATGAAGTGACTGAATATAGATAGTGCATATGTGTGTGTGTGTGTGTGTGTATATGCACGCACACACACACACACACACACACACACACACACACACACACACACACACACACACACACACACACACACACACACACACACAGCATGTATGTAGAAAGTGATGAAATCAATCTCAGGACTGCAGGATGAAGCTCATAAATAGATTGCAGCCATAATCATGGAATCTAAACTACTAGACTGAAAAGATTTTGTGCAGGCATTTCAGTTCTAGGTAACTTTAGCTGACTTTGGATTAAAAATGACAACATTAGCTCTGTTTTCTATTAGTTGTAAAAGTATTCATATTTGCAATTTCACCTTCCACCTCTTCCATTTTATAAAGACCATTCCTACTTTCTTTGTTATTATGGACAGCTTAATTGCATCTTGTTTTGTTTCATATCAAGCTTAGTAGATGGCAGTGATTAATATGGATTTTTAACTTGCATCTGAGGTACGAGAAACCTTCTTTAGCCCTATACTATGCAGGGAGTGTATCTGAAGCTCAGGTATATATATATATATATATATATATATATATATATATATATATATTTAAATAATAGATATCTGAATACACACAAATAGATACTTTTAATCCCATCATCATTATTTAGCATTACTCTACTTGTTTCATCTAACATTTATCATCACTCTGTCCATATCATTAATTAATCTTTTTCTAATTTACATTAACAGATAAAAAAGAACTTTACACCCTTCATGCAGAAAATAAACACAAACAGGACTCCAATAATATTACTGTTCAATAAATCAAACTTCAAATAAAGTTTAAGCAAATTAATATGAAAAAATAAATTAAATTAATAAAAGACACATGCAGGCACGTGCATACACACACACACACACAAACACACACACACTGCAAACAAAACAAAAGAAGGAACATTGTGACTAAACAGACCAGAACAGTTAACTAAAACATTAGAAACTACATATATGATTACAAACCTCACTGTACTACTAACATAATGATAAAACAATACGTGATACTACCTAAAAAATATTTGTCAGATCTGGAGTAGAAAGCCATCACAAGACAGACCATTCATAAAAGCCTATGTAAGGGAAGAATAAACTTAAGAAGAGGTAATTCACACAGTTGCCTCAGCACATTGAAATTAATGCCCTATTGCACTTTCACATTGAAAGGAATGTCCTGTTGTACTTTCACATTGAAAGGAATGTCCTATTGTACTTTCACATTGAAAACAATGTCCTGTTGTGCTTTCACACTGAAAGGAATGCCCTAGTGTACTTTCACATTGAAAACAATGTCCTGTTGTCCTTTCACACTGAAAGGAATGCCCTAGTGTACTTTCACATTGAAAACAATGTCCTGTTGTGCTTTCACACTGAAAGGAATGCCCTAGTGTACTTTCACATTGAAAACAATGTCCTGTTGTGCTTTCACACTGAAAGGAATGCCCTAGTGTACTTTCACATTGAAAACAATGTCCTGTTGTGCTTTCACACTGAAAGGAATGCCCTAGTGTACTTTCACATTGAAAACAATGTCCTGTTGTGCTTTCACACTGAAAGGAATGCCCTAGTGTACTTTCACATTGAAAACAATGTCCTGTTGTGCTTTCACACTGAAAGGAATGCCCTAGTGTACTTTCACATTGAAAACAATGTCCTATTGTACTTTAACTTCTCTCCTGAGTGTGATCACTACAATGGAACATTTTTCCTTTCTGCGCAAATGATAGCATAATGCCTTACTGGCCATAATCTTAACAGATGATGTCACTCATGAATAATAAACAGTCAACCTACTGAGCTGCTTCAAGGCTATCACTGATAAAGTAACAGATTAGATTATCTGACTGTATATGTCTCCTAGATCTAGCCAGTGACTATCAAATCTGTTGTGAAATGAATACTGCCATTACCTACCAAACTGATTGCAGTTTGTAAAGAAATGAGACAAACATGAATGCAGTACAAGTCTCCTGTCCTTTGAGCCACAAAACACAGACTGATCTGTTTAGATGAAACTTGACAAGTTTGTTTCCTTTTAATAGAGACTTGCATTTTGCTGGAGCAAGAAATACTAGAAGTCGTGGTGTAAACAGCAAATGGATTGTAATAAAATTTAGTATGATATGAGTAACTGTAGCCTTTGTACATAGCAAAACACAATAGCTGAAGAAGAGCCTTATGATAGGGAAGCATATGAAATTGTCTGCTCCAGATGAATGACTGCATCTTTCAATTTACATAGCTTGTCTCTGATATTTTTCTTACAATGTGCCAGTAAATCAGTGCAACATCAACTGAACATTTCATACCAGAGTTTTGCCATTGCCTTTGTGATTCATTTTAACAGAAGAGATATTACTTTTTGCTGTTTTGAAAAATAAACGGCCATTTTAAAAGATCATGTTATAAATCATGTAATAAGTGTATTTTACTTCAAATAAATGAAGTTTGACAGCTGGTGCAAAGGGTAAGGCTCAAAGTTGTTGACAAGTTCCCTCCTGTGATACAGGGCTTGATTCTGCAGCCTTCATTTGCATACTGTGTGATGCTGAGCATGTCAATTAACAAAACAGTGCCTTGGGGCAATTAGGAATCAGGGCTAAGCTCTTTTATGGTCACCCAGAATGCATGCCTAGTAACTATCTATAAACTTAAAAAGTCATTATACTAACTCATGACATGATATTGGAAAAAAAAACAGTCTGCATTATAAATGAAGTCTTTGCATTCTTTCATTAGATTATTGCCAGTATACATTTATTCCTACTGCATTCTTTTTTCTGTCTTGCTTTTAATTGACTTTCTTTTTATTTACCTGTTGATTATTATGTTCTATATTTAGTTTATTTTCTGTTATGCTATATTATACACTACTCTGTCATTTATTGTAGCCGTTTAATCTATTTCACTTTTTCTTTTTGCTGCTCTAAGTATCAAACTTAGGTCAACAAAATCAAAAATCTAATTACATCTCTGGTTTTGCACATTAAGATAAAAAGAAATATAGGAAATCATCTTTTAAAGCTCTCTTTTCTGAAAACCAGTACAGTTTTTATTGAATCTGTCTTTCTAAAAATAGTAGCTTTGCTGTTATACAGACATTCAAATACAAATAATGCCAGAGTTGATGAATTGGTGAAGCTATATACTGTATTCTAGGTTTATTAGATAGCATTATGGGTTTGCCCAAGAACATTGTTTAATAAAGTGATTTGCTCAGACTCACACAATAGGCCAATACAATTAAAGCCATGGACTACAGGATGTAAATTGTTAAGAGTTCATAGCCTTAGTCCTCAATATAACTGGCAAACTTTATTTTTTATGAGCAAAACACTTGTAAATACTTGCCAGGATTCAGCAAGCTCTGCACATTGTGCAGGAAAAGTGCAAGAGCTGCTGCACTCAATATGGCTGACGAGTGATCCAGGAATGAGCTTCCGAGATGTGCACGAGCGCTCCAACACTATTCCTGCATGGAGACAGCTCCTGTATACTAATTTCCCCATTTGTAGGTAAAAACCATGCAAATGAGGTGAATTAGCAATCCAGGAAGCACGTAGGGATCTGTGCAGGAATAGTGTAACCTGCCAGAAATGTATTCAGTTACTAACTGAATACATTTCTGCAAATTACAAAACAGAGGCATGACAGCTCCAAATAAAGCATGTATTCAATGTAGTAGGCATGCCAGTGGCCAAATATATAGCCATTGGCATGGTAAATAGTTGCAAAATTATAAAAAATAACTTTTTTTGGCTGATTTTGACTGTTTTAGCGTAGGGCAGCAATGTGCAAACGGGATTGGCCTGAAATTTTTTTTAAAAAGCTGGAAATAAACTTTTAAACCAAAATCAGCATTCTGCCATAATAGTCAATGTCATGCAAAAGACAACAATACTATTGAATAGTGGTTGCTAAGGGGGAAGGCTGAGTGTCAGTTTTGCAACCATGCATTAGCAGTCATTTATGCAAATGAGGGGATTGATACTGAATCACAGATTTCCCCTCAGTATTAACTAGCACCAAAGTGCAGCAACAACATGGTGCAAGCCTAAGAGGTGGATGACTTCATAAGGGGGATTGCCATGCATGCTGTAAGCTTATTGGAGCTCTGTGGCCTGTGTCTGCCCTTAGCTAAGCACAGCTAAGAAAGGGGGTATGTCTGAGGCTGCCTAGCAGTGTTTACATTGCCTAAATGGGTGTGCATGCTGCGCACCTGGTTTTAAACAAAACAAACAAAAAAAAAACAAACAGGGAATAGCAGCTCTGTTCACATCTGAGCACTGGGTATGTGCAGTGTGCCTTGTGGCTTAAGCGGGTAGGCAATGGGAAGGGAAAACAGCAGTAGGAAGGCAATCAAAGAGCCCTAGCATAGCTGTCAGGTGAAATGTATCAGAATCAGCCAATTACACAGGCAGCAGAACAGCCCAGCCCAGCACACTACTATAAAGTATGCAAACTCATTTTACTCTGTTTTTTCCCACAAACTCTACACCACTGGTGTACACAGACGGGGAAATTTTACCAGACAAAACTAACAAAATGAGTGGGGCTACTGTTGCTCTCATACATCAATATGTGAAAGAGACTGAGTGTGGTGAGGATGAGAATGCTGATGACTAACCCACAGTGAGGAGAAGGAGAAGAGTGTACAGACATAGGGTAACCTATCAGGGGCTACAAGAGCTGGAGATAGTGGAGCACTATAGGGTGGACAGGGACATCCTACAGCAAATTGTTGAGCTGTGCCAGCCATGCTTCACACACAGAACCAACAAGCATGGGCGCCGGAACCATAGAGCGAGGGGGGGAAAGGAGCCCACGCACTTTTGCAGATCATACCTCCCAACTGTTACTTCTTTATTATTTTGTTTGCGCCAATGACGTCAGCTTGTGGCACACTTATTTCTGGGGTTTTGCGAGTGGGAATGGATGGTTTTAATTTAATTAGCTGCTGGCTTATCAGAGAAGGATTTTTTTTCGGAAGCTGCCACTTAGGACATAGGATGAAGTCTGTACTGGGAGACGAGTGAGTAAGCTGCACAGTGTGTGTGTGTGTGTGTGTGTGTGTGTGTGTGTGTGTGTGTGTGTGTGTGTGTGTGTGTGTGTGTGTGTGTGTGTGTGTGTGTGTGTGTGTGTGTGTTTGTCTGTTTTTAAGTTGAAAGGATGCGTGTAGTAATGAATTTAATAAATAGGGAAATAATATGACAATTTTAAAGACCTCTCAGACTCCTGCAAAGAACGAGTCAATTCTATTGTGTAGACTTAGTTTCAGTAGTATGAATGTTCTGTTAAGTAGTTTTGAAACCAGTCAATTGTGTTAACACCATATACAGTGGTATTAAACTTATGTATTACTGTTTGATGTTCACCATTTCCAAATCCCTGCAAAGGTCCATAAATGTAACTCCCATCAATCAGCCTTTTTCCATAGAGAAGAAATATCTACCTCATAATGCGTAGATGGTAGTCAAGGTATTGTCTCCATCATTGAAATCATATTGAACATTGATTAGTAGCCTGCATATACTAAGAAGGTCATGTGTTTGAGCATAAATGAGTCTTTCAAATATCTCAATGGTAGGATAAAGAATGAATATAGGCTATAAATTTCAAGCATAGTAAGTAATTGGAATTTTTGCAACTTGATTTGTGAGTGTTTTAATTAAGGGACAATTCAAACCATTGTGCTGGAGGTTTAGATAGGTGGCATTCACACATCCAAAGAGGGCAAGGTATAAGTTTTTTAGGTGAGGTTGTATTTGGTGTCTAAAGCTTGTAATAGATTTTGGACTGATTTAGTGTTTGTTATTCCAAAGTAAAAAGGAGAGATCATGTTTGAGATGACATGCAGATAAAGATTATGTGGTGGACTATAAATCATGGCTGTGAATTTATGGGTTGGCATTGGCAGGCATGGTATGTAAGTCTTAGAGCAATTGCAAGACCTGATTAGCTAGTGGCTTGACTGGAATGCCGTTTAGAGATTTTTTCTCCACCAGACAATTTATATGGGTTGTACTGTACATGTTTCTATAAGTGTTATTGCTGAAATAGGCTATGTTCTAAATTCATAAAGAACAAAACAGCTGACAGAGAGCTAGTTCGAGAGTTACTGTTAAAAGTTTACTGTTGAAATACAATAAACACGATAATCCAAAGCTTAAAGCACAATGTAGACACAATGATACAAACGCTTTTCATTTGCACTGAAGCAAACTTCCTCAGAAGACCTTGTAATTAAAAACACTACAAGTTTAAATTAGTATTACTGATGACATCACAGATATGTTGCTGAGCTACTTTTCAAACTTTAAAGTTGTAGTGCTTAAAAAACATAAACCACTCTACTTAATCAGGACACAATTTAAAGCTATCATATACCAAATGAATTTTACCATAGCAAAATTAGTGTTTAAAAACATATACAAACTATATGTATGTATAATGTATCCATCCATACATATATGTATAAAATTGTAAATATAAAATATATGTAATTTATATACTAAATCCTTCACCTAATTTATATACAATTTTACATATTCAAAATACCTAATGGTGAAATTCAACAACATATTTAAACCACAATTTCCCACTATATACTATTGAATAGATATACTATCTGCACATATTTCTGTTTTTTAAAATACAAGTGGCTGAACACATGTGATTTAACCCAGGCAGCCTGTATGTGTCAAGCCTGATTTTCCATGCTAATTCTAGTTCTTCCAAAAGAATTGGTGTTGGACCCCCTCTCGGGGATATATTTACTTGATCTATTGCCATATATGTAAAACTATGGCCGGGGAAGGAGTGTACGTGCTTTGCTAATGCATTGTCCATTTTACTTTTATTTATTGCATACTGATGTTCATAAACTCTCTCTCTAAGTTTACGTTCCATTTTTTTCCGATATAAAAACCTTTACACTGTTTGCACTTTGCAAGATAAACTATACATTTAGACTGACAACTAAATTTGGATCTCAACTTATATTTCAAATTGTTGACAACAAAGTTGTTGGAAATTTCCATATACTTACAATAATTGCATGCTTCACATTTAAACATGCCAGTTATCTTTTTAGCTTGAAAATGTACTGATTCAAGAACATTTTTCATGTTCCTACCCCTTGTGAAGATTGTATGAGGTGTGTCTCCCAATCTATCCCATAACATTGGAAATGATTTAAATAAATTCCAATTTTTCTTTAAAATACCTATTACTAAATGGCTGTCACAAGTAAATGTGGTAATGAAATACAAGCAATAGTTATTGTCACTACATAATGGGCCATTGTCATTTCTGTGTATGGAATTTACTATTTCAAGTGGTTTGCTTGATGTATCCATTTTTATATCACATTGGACTAACACTGTTAATATTGGTGAATAAATTCCATTCAACCTTTTGCCTATAACCTCGTCAGTCAACCTATCAATTAAATCTTCAGGATATCCTCGGTCCAGAAACATAAACTTAAGGCAGTCAGACTCAGCATAAAAGTCACACAATTGTGTGTTGATGTGAGCCGCTCTTACTAATTGGCCTTTCACGACCGAACGTTTCTGGTGAAAGGGGTGGCAACTCGAAAAATGGAGGAAATCATTTGAATACATTGCCTTTCTGTAAATGCTTGCCTGGTAACAGTGTAAGGCTCTGCTTTTTACAAGCAGTAAATCAAGGTATGCTATTTCTTCTGTACTAAACGCTGAAGTAAACTTGAGAAAGTCAATTGTACCATTAAAATAATTCAACAAATCAAACCCTACCTGGGCTGAACACTTTACCAGGATAAAGATGTCATCCAAAAACCTGGTATAGTAAATAATTTTGTTGGTTACATTGGGGTTGTTGAACATGTACTCCCTCTCCCACTCGGCCATAACAATGTTGGCGAAACTCCCCCCACAAGGGGATCCCATGGCAATACCAGATATTTGTAAGTAGAATGATTCCTCAAACATGAAATATTTTTTTGTTAACACCAGATCCACAATTCAGTCACTAAACTGATCTCACAATTGGATGCACCATTCTGCTTTAATCTAGAGACTGCCCAATCTATACCCACCAAGTGGGGAATGCAAGTATAGAGGTCTTTAACATCTATAGTTAAAAAGTTATAATCACTGCTATACTCAATTTTATTTAAATCTGCAAGGAAAGACCATGAATCCTTACATACTTGGACCTCTGTCAGTAAATACTTTTTTATCAAATCATCCACAAATTTCGCTATAGGGTATGTGGGTGAGTTTTGACCATCAACTAATGGCCTCAAAGGTGGTAGAGCTATACTTTTATGTAGTTTGGGAATCCCAAACATGTAAGGGTAACGTGGGTAAGAGACAGAAAGGTAGTCATAGATTTTCTGGTCAATACTACCATCAATGAATAAGTCTTTAATACACGTATTGATCAGCTGGTAAACTCCATTCACCTCTGAACGTGAACTTAACTGGTGAATCGAGTAACTCCTCCATACGTGAAACATAATCACTAATATCGAATATTGCTAACCCACCGCCTTTATCTGGTTTACATACCCTTATTCTCAGGGTTTTAATAACGGTTAGAATATATTTTTCATCACTAGAAATATTAGATTTATTGAATTTCCCCAGCCTTTTATTGAGTCGTGGAATCTGTCTAATATCCAACTCGGAAATTTGTTCAAATGCTTGTAAAACTGGGTTCAAAAGCAGATTAAACGTACTTGAAACAAGAAAGGGGTCAAAATGAGATGTGGATTTACCCATCATCAAAATTTTTTATTTATTTATTTATGTATTTGCAGTTGGTTTACCAGGATAGTCCATTGGGCCAAAGTGAACCCATTTTCAATGGAGTCCTGGGGAGAAAAGATCCATAAAAATCAAGGCTACAATATGATGTAAATTATAAGCTTACATGAGTTATAATATAGAGCAGACCAAAGACTATTAACATTACAATATGTCATAGATTGAAAATATACAACAGGAATTAGACCTAGGGAGAAAAGCTCCATAAACAAATCAAGGTTACTATATGATGTAGATTATAAGCTTACATGTGTTATAAAATAGAGGAACCATAAACTATTAACATTACTATATGTCATAGATTGAAAGTATACTACAGAAATTTAGACAAGAACAAATATTACAAACAGTCTAGGTTAGGGATGAATGAACAGATAATACAGAATATTAAGGGAATAATTAGTAGACATATACAGGATCGATAATACATGTGGGTAAACTTGCAGAGAGAGGTGTGGGTAAGAATTACATATATTTAGAAATTAATTTACAAGAATATATTAGAAGGAAGAATGCTACTGAAGGGAAGAGAAGATGAAAGTTTGCAGAGTAAGTTATGTAGGGTGGCAGCAGGAGCATTCCCATTGGGTTACTAGATGTGAGTGGAGAGTTTTTTTGAAGATAGAGTAGCTAGGGGTAGTACGAATGGTTGGTGGTAGGGAGTTCCAGAGTCATGCTAGACTAAAGGATAGGAGGTGTTTGCCTGGATGAGCTGGTTTGTATACTTCTAGAAGATTTTGGTTGTTAGACCTTAGCACTCTGTCAGATAGGTGCGTTTTAAATGCAGAGGAAAGGGAGGGACAGAGTGAGGGGTTGAGAATGAGCTTATGTGCTAGAGTGAGCTGGGTATAGATAAGCTGATTGGGTAGCTCTAGCCATTTTAGTTTGTGGAGAGAGGAACAGTGGTGAGTGGAAGATTTATGGCTAGTGACGAACTTGGCAATTTTGTTGTAGCAACAAGATAGTTGAGTTTTCAGAGAGGATTGTAGATTAGTTAGGAGTGGGGCACCATAGAGGAGGGAGGGGATGAGAAAAGATGTAGAGAGGTTGAGTTTAGTGGTGGGTGTAAGATAATGATTTTGTCGATAAAGCATGCCTAGTTTTTGATGTGTTTTTTTTATATTTAGTTGTATGTGGGAGTTAAATTTAAGCTGATTGTCAATTTGGATGCCAAGTAGCTTGGTCTCTGATACCAGTTCCTGGGTTGTGTTGTTATGACTAGTAATACAAAATGTGTTTTTGTTGAAAGGGGTGACTTTAGAGGGAGTAAATACCATTAATTTTGTTTTAGAAGCATTGAGTGCTAAGTGTTTTTTTTCCATCCATTGTTCAGTGGAAGAAAAAGCATCTTGAGTTAGCTTTAGAAGTGTGGGGATAGAAGTGGCTGAGCAAATAATGGTAGAGTCGTCTGCATATTGGATGATATTAGAGAAAGGGATGGAGTTAGGAAGTCATTAATAAATATATTAAAGAGGAGGGGACCCAATATGGAACCTTGAGGAACTCCAGTTGGGGTATTAAGGAATGAGGAGGTTGCCTTTTTCCATTTTACTGCTTGATATATGTTGGATAAGTAGCTAGAGAACCAGTTCAGAGAGGAAGGAGATAGGTTAAGCTTAGAGAGTTTAGATAGAAGAAGGTTGTGGGAGATAGTGTCGAAGGCCTTAGAGAGATCCAGAAAAAGGGAAGAAACAATATGACCTGAGTCTCGGGCTTTGTTTACAGTTTCCAGGAAGGAGAGGAGGGCTGTCATAGTACTGTGGTCTGGTCTGAAACCATGTTGTGTGGGAGTTAGTAGGTGGTTATCAATGAGATATGGTAGGAGTTGTAATTGGATACACTTTTCAAGGAGTTTAGAGATGGGAGACAGGATAGCTATGGGCCGGAAATTAGTCACATTGTTATTGTTGCCTCCTTTATGCAGGGGTATGATAAAGGCCTTTTTCCAAATTAGGGGTACTATGCTTTCTTGGATGGAGCGGTTTATTAAAATACTAATGGGGTAGGCAATTGCTTTGGCAGCTATGCTCAGGAATTGTGGAGGAATATTATCAGGAGCATTTGAACCAGGCTTCAGTTTTAGAAGGAGTTTTTTTATGATAGATGTGGGTATGGGTTTTAAAGAGAAAGGTAGGGATTGGGAGGAGGGGGTATCTAGGGGTGGGGGTGATGAGGAGGGAGGGAGAGTGGAGTAAGAGGAGGAGGGTGTAGAGTTGGAGGATGGGAGAAGGGGTGCACTAATGGTTGATGGTGGAGGGTAAGTAGACAAGGGTGTGGGTAAATGGGAAAGAGTAGTAGTGTTAGAGAAGGAAGAGGTTAGTTTGGATATAGAGTCAATAAAAAACAGTTAAATTGAGTAGCCAAGTCTGTATCGGAAGCATTCGAGTCTGGGGTGGGGGTGTCTGGTTTACTGGGATGTAGGAGAGTGGAGAAGCCTTTCCAGAATTTCTGAGGGTTTGTTTTATTGTTGTTTTGGAGTGAGGAGAAGTAGTTTTGTCGGTCAGTGATGATGAGCTTTTTTACTTTATTTCGAAGTGTTTTATATTCATTATGGATGAGGGGGGTCCTATTTTTTTGGTAATGAGTCCAGAGTTTGTCTCTGTGTCGCATTGTAGCAAGTGTATTTTTGGTAAGCCAAGGGGCAGTTTTGGTCTTTATTCTTTTTGTTCTAAGGGGTGCGTGGTGGTCTAGGAGGTGTAAGAAGGTTGTGTTGAAATGGGCAACTGCATTATCTAGAGGAAGTGTTTTTAGGCTGTTCCAATTTATTGCTTTTAGAGAGTTAGAAAAAGCTGTTGGGTCAAAGTTTTTGTGGTTACGAGTGGTAATAAAGTTATGAGTACGATGGAGTGGTAAGGGTAGTCAGTGTATAAAGGTGGGTAAGTGGTCACTAAGAGGATCAGGGAGAGTACCGCTGTCAGAGTAATAATGAGGGTGAGAGACTAAGATCCAGACAAGGGTAGTGCCACTGGAGAGGTTTTTTGAGGGGCGGGTTACAGAGTTGATAAGCTGAGAGAAGTTGTAGAGGTTAATGTTAAGTGGGTTAGAGGGAGACTGAATGGAGGCCCAATTGATATTCATGTCGCCTAGGATTATTGTTTCATTACTGATGTTGGTGGAGAGCCAGGAGGAATGTCTTCAAGAGTAGAAATATTGTCACCTGGGGGAATGTAGAGGGAGGCTATACATATATGCTTGTGTTTGTTGATTTGGAGTAATGTTAGTAGTAATTCAGCATTTTTAAAGTGGGGAGTGGGTTTATTATAGGGAGTAACTGATAGTAAGGATAAATATAGGAGAGCTACACCACCCCCTTTTTTATGAGATCTGTCTTTTCTAATGATAGAATAGTTGGGTTGGATAATTTCAGAGTCTTTTATGTGAGGTTTTAACCATGTTTCAGAGATGGATAGGATGTCAGGTTTATTGTGTGTGAGCCAGGCATGCAGGTTTGGGATTTTGTTGACTATGCTTTGGGAGTTTAAATTAAATTCAACTTTCTCACAAGTAACTTGACGTCACTGATTGTTTTCACTACGTCTAATTTCTGAGTTGGTACAAAAGTATATCCCTTTGACAACAAGTCAGCCATATCTCTAGTGATGTTAGAACTAGAGTAGTTGTAAATTTTAAAATCACCCTTACTGTTAGATATTACCAGTGGGTTATGGGGTACATTACAAACTGCTCCTTGTCCAGTAAGAACAAACTCATCTAACTCACCCTTATCACCACTGACTGGATGATTGTCAATGTTAAAAACAACATCATTCACAGTAACGGTGTTGGTTTCAACAATGTTGTTATTTTCAATGTGTGTACTCATGATGTCCAAAACAACGATGGAACTTTCCTGCTCAAATACGTGATTGACCCTGCTACAACTGGAATTTGGAAATGATTCCAGTATTATTTCCTCCATCTCTTGTTCCTGTTGTTTCTGCTGTTTTGATTCTTGTTCGAAGAAAAAGTTCTTTGCTTCAGTTTTGCCCCCATACGATTGTCTCCTTGAAAAAACAAATTTTGATTTTGTTGATGGCGAGCAGGGTAGAGTCTACATAAACCACAAGGGCTTCCCCTCCATCAACTGTCAGTTTATGTGCGATGCCCAGGGCATTATAATGAATGTGTGTGCTGGCAGCCCTGGAAGCTATCACAACTCCCACATCTGGCATATGACACAGCTGAACCAGAGATTTGCCAGTGGGAACATCCCATATGGCCACCTAGTGGGGGATGCTGGTTACACACTGGAGCCATGGCTGACATCCATCAGAAATGCACACGCACCTGAACAAGAACTCCATAAAGAGGCACATGCACAAACCAGAATCATAATAGAGCATGTGTTTGGGATGCTCAAGTCACAGTTCCGCTGCCTGGACATATCCTGTGGGGCCTTGAAGTACTCTCCAGCTACAGATACACAAATGTTCATAGTATGTGCCATGATACACAATATGATCCTGCGGAAACAGCTGCAGCAGGAACAGCATGGGGTAAGGCCATACAGCCCTCCACAATTGCAAGGCCAGCACAGGCACAGAGTGACTCGGAGGAGGAACAACCTGAGCCTGCCCATGTAGGCAGAAGGAGGCATGCCCAGTATGCCCAGGCTTTGACAAAGAGGCAACACATAGCACATACACTGACATGGTAGGAACCCAGAGAATAACACTTCTCTCTGACACACACATACAGTAAAAGAGATGAAAAACATGATACTACCTGTGCTTTACCATGTATAGGGAGTGTACTATGTGCATACAATATAGTCAGCCCTCAAGCACCATCCTCAATACTGGCATAGCCACAAGTAACTCACTCTTCCTATCAATTGCTGAATGGAGTAGAATGTTCTGCTAGTCACAGCTATGGTATGGATGTGAGCATGCAAGGGAATCAGGTGGCTGGATGGGATGGCAGCAGATAGTGGTCACCTATATGGGCAGCATAGAATCCATAACAAATACTGATGTCAACAAAGTAGACAGTACTAGACAAGGTGACAAATCCCACTGCAGTACATGTGGTGGCCCAAATGTGTGTCCATAGGACACACACATGCATGTCAGTGACGTTCACATACCCAACAACAGCCTCAGCCTATGATCAGATCTAACCAGCGAGGAGTTGACCTCCGGTGTGGAACACCAGTCGCCCATGTTGGTGATGACCAGGTCCAATATGTTGTCACCTCTGGTGTGGGTGTTGACCAGTTGATCCAGGGCATTTGTGTTTATAAATTCTAGGAAATTTTGGTCAAGAGAGTTAGTACATTAGTAGTTCTCCCAGTTAATGTTTGGGTAATTGAAATCACCCAATGTTAGGGTGTTTGGTAGGACCTTTATGTTTCCCAGTGTTTCCAGAAATGCAGAATGGGGGTCCTGGGACATGGTAGGTGATCTGTAGCAAGCTACGATATGAATTGCAGTTTTGCCTGTTGTTAGTTGCACGTGGATAATCTCTGAAGCATCGTGCTGTGCCACTAACTTGGAGGTGTGGGTATCCTTGATGAATATGGATACGCCCCCGTCTTTTGTATTTCGTCCGGGTTCTGCGGCCAAAATGAATGGCATGAGTTGTAGCCTGGTAGTGCTGGGGTGCTCACTGGAGCCTTAAACCAGGTTTCTGTTACTGCATATATATCAATTTTCTCCATACCGAGGGGTGCCTTGAGTGCATGCATTTTGAGGTTTAGACTTTTGGCATTGAGTAGAATTACCCTCAGTTTTTTGTTACTTGTGCTGTTTACGGCAAAGGGTTTGTCTTTTGAGCCTTGTCTAAAAAAAGGCAATATGGGGGTGGCAAAAGCCTTGGCCAGTATTCAAAAGCCTAAGGGTGACAGGTGCAGGCCATCTCTAGCGAAGCAGCATGGCTTGCCGAGCATGTCAACCCATGTGGACAGACACTGGATCCCCTTTGAATGATACCAGAAACTTAGCCAATTGTTGAAATTGATCATTTTTTTTCTTTATACTGTGGTATCATTCTTGGTGAGGGCAGGATGCTACTCAGGGTCAGGGTCATACTGGTCTGGCTACATGATAAGAGAGCTCTTCCATGTCTCTTTTCATGTAGTCCAGGGAGGTACAGCTGAGGTCATTCACACCAACATGGGCAATGGCAGAGTCATATTTGTACTTGTTCTGGAGTGACCTGAGTGCTTGTGTTATGTGGCAGATCCTGACACCTGACAGCCAACTAAATGTAACCTTCTCCTTGTTCACCCTAGTGAGTGGGATGTAAGTTTGCCTGACTATAAAGTCACCTATTACTAGTGTGTTGGGTATGTTATTTTGCCTTAAGGGCTGTGATTGCATGGCACACTGATTTTGTGATGTATGTGTTTCATGGTTTGTGTTGGGGATTGGATGTCTGCTTTAGAGGTTTCTATTGCTTTTGCAGATATTTATGTAGAACCTCTGAGTATGTTTTCGTGTATTTATGCGTGTTTTTTGCTGGTGCTGGTTTAATGAGTCTATGTGAGACTGGTGGTGTGATGCAAGTATTTCCCTTCTCCTCTTGACTGTCTGATCCAGTCTCGGGTTGAGAGAACTTAGCCTCCAGTTTAGCTGTATAATTGCATCTTTCATATGTATTAGTGTTTGGTGATAGGAGGAGAGGGTTGTCTGTGTACATGAGGTAGTTGTAACATTGCCTCAAAATACCCAGATTCACCAGTTGGACTGGAGAGTACACTTGAAGCTGCTATTTGGACATGACTAGATAGGTACAGTGAACTGTTTTACTGATTGGCTGGTAAGGTTGAATAGAGAGCCTTGTCCTTCTGTACAGTATAGGGGGGGGTCTAGCGGTAGGGTTTATAAGTGGTTGCTATGAGTTTTGAGCAAGTGCCAGGCTGAGAAATGAATGGCTTGAGTGCTTAAGTTGAAAATTTGTATAGTTCCAAGGGAAAATTTGAAGAGAAGACTTTGTGGAGCCGGGAATAGTTATACCCTAGCTAACCGGCATTGCCCGGCATGCAAAACCAGGCAAATGCAATTTTTATTGCAGGGAAACGAAAGAAATAGAAATTAGCCCAAAATGACCAATAAACTACTAATTTCTGGGCTGATACCACACCTCCAGGGACAGATATGCTTCTCAAAGCTCCCCTCTCTCACAGGTGAACAGAGAAACTTCCTTCTATCCAAGAAAGGTATTGGCAAACACAGATACTTGTAACACAGCCCTGAATTCAGCACTAACCTGAAAACTGGACTATACTAGCTTAGAAAGGTGGGAAACAAGTATATATATATTGTGAAGTAAATAATCAGCACCACTGGAAAATAAATGGCACTGAGCACTAATAAAATAGAAAAATGTCAGTGAACAATAAACTAGGCTCAGTGACAACCTCTGGCAGTCAATAGCAGTTACCATATAGATGTATATTCAGACCAAGTAATGTCCACTCTATAATTCAAAAAGGAATCGCAAAAACCCTTTATTCGAAAATAAAAAAAACAGGTAAGCACTTTCACCAAAGTGGCTTCTTCAGACCTCAAAGATACAATTTGAGTGAATGTACTTCACTATTTGTAGGTGGATAACTTATTCAGTCATGACATCACAATTGGTAAATAGGAAAATAAGATTAATTAGTTAATAAATGAATCCACATACTCCTCAACCTTAAACCATCTATACCACAAGTATCCCATCAGGAAAGCATAAAAGATATAAATATGCCAGAAAAAGTACATTGTTTAAATACGAAATACAATTAAATATATACATCACATATATCATGGAAGCTTAATCAATAAATGATATATATAAAATATATTATTAAAAGTATATCATTAAAAATAAATATATATATATATAGTATGTATTACTTAAACATTTATTTAAAAATATATAAAATTTATATACCTCAGCTTTTTATTTCTATGTTAAGAAATTTATACAAGAATGCATACACTAGTTTATATATAAATCATGAATGTTCCAAAAGGATTCAAATTAAAAATGGAACTCGACAGGGGTGCCCATTGTCTCCCATACTGTTTAATCTGTATTTGGAACCTTTATTTCTTCATATGAAACAAAAAGTTTTTTATAATTCTCCTGTACTTCTTGGGATAAAGGTTAGGATGGCTGCTTTTGCAGATGATTTAAATATATACAGTACCACACCGGTGTCAGATACAGAAAAAATACTAACAGCAATACAAACCTTTGAGAAAATTGCTAATTACAAACTAAATTTTAAAAAACAAAATATTCCCTCTAAAGACACCTACACCTTTTCAATGCTACCATTGATAGGACGAATAAGGACAGAAGAAAGAATAAAATATTTGGGGATTGACTTTTCAACTGAAAATAGAGAATTTTTTATCAACAATATTAAGGCAACTGGAGACCGAATAACAATGGATTTGAAAAGATGGAGTAAGTTGAAGCTACTGATGATGGCAAGAGCAGCGATAATAAAATGAACGTTCTCCCAGAATGCTATATATTTTAGAGCAGCACAACTTAAAATCACGAAATCCTTTTTCAAGCAATTTCAGATAGGACTGGGGAAATTTCTGTGGGAACCCAGAAAAATGAGAATATCCTATGAAAAACTGATGGCTCCTAAAATGAGGGGGGGGGTTGGATTTACCAGATTTTGAGATGTATTATACAGTGATTCAGGCCAATAGGATTTTAAGGGTGTCTTACTTGGATAGTGAAAATAGAAAATGGATACCCAAATGGGTACTGCTAAATTATAAATATATAAAAGGGAAGAGAATTAATGTTAAAGCTGTACCATTTTTGAATATAAAAACATTGAGTAAATATGAGTTAATGGAACACATCAAGGTATGGGCAGTGGCGACTCAAACTCTGTTTGCCTCCTTGAACCTTTTAAAATATATGATGATGTTTCAACCGTTTGATGGAAATCCTAATATAACTATTGGTAATCAACTGATAGACTTAAAGAAATATCCATTTATTAAGGAATTAACTGTAAGGGATTTATACCCCTTCCTAGGAGTAGCGGTACATGATATCTTAAAAGAGATTAATCTTCCCATCTCTTATTTAATTATAATGAGGCAGTTAAAAGATTTGGCCATAAATTATTTTACCAGTTCTGAAATACTAAAAGAGGAACTAGTTATTTCAGGTCATCTGTGGGAAGCATTGCAACAAGATAGAAAATATATATCCTCAGCGTATAAAATGGCAAAAGAGAGAAAATATAATAATCATATTCTGTTATCCAAATACTGGAGAGAGAAATTGCCATCCCTAGACAGTAAAATAGTAGAGGCATTTAACTTAACATTAAAATCCGTATCACTTCAAAAACTGGTCTTTACTCAATTGATGATATTTAACAATGCATATTATACCCATCTTACACTTCATAAATTTGATTCAAAAAAGTCACCTAAATGTCCACAGTGTGTAGATCAGACAGCAGACCTGTTACACATGTTCTGGAGTTGCAAGTGCATTTATAAATTATGGAATTCTTTAAAGTTACAACTACAAAAATTGGGTTACCAAAACTCAACACTCTCCTGGGAATTTCTGATTTTACATATTCCACCGGAGAATTTGGACAAAACAAAAAGATTGTAATTATGAATATTAGTTTACTAATGAAATTATATATAGCCACAAATTGGTTGAACCCAGCACAGGTGTCGTGGCAAAATTTCAGGCTGTTAGCGATTAAGCATATATTAGCGCACAAATTGTTAATTAGAAATAATAAGAAAAGTATAAACAGCATAAAAATTTGGGAACAAATCTTTAATATTATTTTGGCGTAGCGGTTCCTATCCACTTTCCGTCAGGACATTCTGTATGTGTACCAACACATTCTTGGATTAGATAGAAAATGTAGAAATAATACAAATTATTGGCTTGAGTTGGTTTATAATTGTCTATTGTAGATGCTTTTATGTTTAATTTTTTGTGATTTTAATTTCCTGTACTTGGTTAAAATGATATTTATTCTTAATGTATTATAGGGAAATTCAAAATGGAACTAAAACATTGGAAGCAATATTGTACATAATGTAAATAGTGTGTGAAATGTATAATGGTTTGGCAAAACAATAAAAATGATTATTGAAAAAAAAATAAAAATATATAAAATTTACTTAAAAACAAGCCTCCTATTTTTAAGAGCTGGTTTAATAGGGATTTTCTCATTTAAACCTGGGAATAAATGGGCTTGAAATCTAATTATCCAATTTGTTTCATTCCTCTCTGTAAAATTCCTAATGTCACCACCTCTTAAACTAGGTATATTACTATAAATAACCATAAATTTAAAAGAATGTGTGTTATCAGTGGCTATGATGTGTTTTGAAAGTGCATTTGTGCCTGATTTAATACGTATTTGGTACAAATGTTCTCTCACCCTGTCTCTAAGTCTCCTGTCAGTTTTGCCAATGTAAAAGGCAGGACAGGAGGAACACACAGCAAGATAAACAACATGTTTGGTGTTACAATCAGCTGTTATATCAAACTTATATATTTGTGAAGTATTAGGATGTATGAAAATAACAGAATCACAAATATAAGAACAGAAATTGCAATTACAGCAAGGTCTGGTTCCTAGATGTAAATTGTCTTGAGGGGAATGTACATTATTAGAAGTATGGCATAAAAGTCTAAACAAATTTTTCTTATTTTTAAATAAAAACTGTGTTTGTTCCCCTGCAATAACTTTAATGAGGGGATTTATAGTTAATAAATTCCAATGTTTATATATTATGGGCTGGATTCATGAAGGCTTGCACGGAGTCCAAGAGTAGAGTAAGACTCCATGCAGCCAACATGTCCACCGAGCGATCCAGGAAAAGCCGGTAGGGGCGTGTAACAGAGCTTCTTAAACTAGTCCTACATGGACAGGGCTTGGATATGCAAATTACCTCAAATGCAGGTGAAAGCTATGCAAATGAGGTAAATTTGCGATCCAGGAAACCCGAACCTGTCCGAGTAGGAGTAGTGTTATTTGCAGAAATGTACTCAGTTGACAACTGAGTACGGTTCTGCAAATAGCAAAATGTAGCTATGACAGGTACAAAAAAAGGATGCATTTACAGGAGGAAGCATGCCAATGGCCAAAAATATGGCCACTGGCAATGTTCACCGATGCAAAATAAAAATAAATAACTTTTTTTTCATCCTGATCTCCGGGGTTTAAGAATAGTGCAGTGCCGTGCAAACGCGCTGTGCCCTAAAAAACAGAAAATCAATAATTATGATCCACAAATGTGGATTTTATAGCTGATATGAATTTACAATGCAAGTGAATGGAAGGCTGAAGACAACGTGGCCACTGAGTAGAGGTTGCTAAGGGGGGAAGCTCAGTCTAAGAGATGCAACCAAGCATTAGTAGGCAATCCCATGCAAATGAAGGTTAGGACAGTGAATCGCAAGTTTACATAGCAAATGAGCACAGTCAGTGGAGTGTAGGAGTAGGATAAGAGGAGTAACAGAGTAGAAGATAGGGGACATCACGAGGGGGCATGTATGAAAGAAGTGAAGCTCATTGGAGCTGAGTGGCATGTGTCAGGTGACATTTACATATCATTGAAAGAGGTGTGTCAACAGGTAGGCTAAGTAAAGTAAAGAAATTGAAGGTGTATGCCGTGGTAACACCAAAGTTTCTTGCTGAGCATGCATGCCCGCTTGTGTGCGCCAGTAAACCAGAGTAAGACAGTGTGTGCGCGTGTAAGCGTGTGTGCGCGCGTGTAAGCTGGAGTAAGCATATGTAAGGCTGTGTAAACAGTTGGAAGCGCGTGTGCATGCATTTTAACAAGAATAAGTAAGTTTTACTTTGTGTAAGCATGTATGCGTGCGTTAGCTACTGTGTGCATGTTTGCGCTTGTGTGCGCGGCACTCCCCACTGAGGAAACAGAAAGGAAAAAGGAAGCACACCAAATAGTAGGAAGTTACCAAGAAGTACTAGCAGAGCTAGCAGGTGAAAACAATCAGAATCAGGCAATTACACAGGCAGTACACTAGCCCAGCCCATCCCAGCACTTAAAACTCTGCAAACAACAGTCCATTATGTTTCTCTCAAGAGACACCGCAACACTGCAGTAAGCTAATAGAAATGAAAACAGAAAAAGCTTTACTGAGACAAAGAAATGTTAGGGGCTGCCATTGCTGTTATAAGGCGACATATGCAACATGCTGAGGGTGGTGATAATGCAAGTACTGCTGGACAACCCACAGTGAGGAGACGGAGAAGAGTGTACAGGCCCAGGGTAACCTACCAGGGGCTACATGAGCTGGAGATAGTGGAGCACTATAGAGTGGACAGAGACCTCTTGCAGCAAATTGTTGAGCTGTGCAGACCACACCTCACACACAGAACCAACATAGGGGAACCTATTCCAGTGGAAACCAAGGTATGTGCTGGCCTAAGAATATTAGCAACAAGTACCTTCCAGAGACCAACTGGTGATATGATGGGGATATCACAGGCATCAGCATCCAGGGTACTGCACCAGTTCCTGGATGCCATGTCAGCACATGTTGGTGATCATGTATATTTCCCCAATTCCCATGAGGAACTGGCTAGCAATATGTGTCTCTTCCAGCAAATAGCGGAATACCCTGAGGTAGTGGGTGCAATACACTGCACACACATATGCATCAAAGCACCAGCTGGTGAGCGGGGTAGTGTCTACTTCAACCGCAAGGGCTTCCCCTCCATCAACTGCCAGGTCGTGTGTGATGCCCAGGGCATAATACTGAATGTGTGTGCTGGCTGCTCTGGAAGCTACCATGATTCCCATATCTGGCATCTGACGCAGCTGTACCAGACATTTTCCAATGGGGACATCCCACATGGTCACCTAGTGGGGGATGCTGGCTATGCACTGGAGCCGTGGCTGATGACACCCATCAGAAAAGCACACACACCTGAACAGGAACACCATAATGAGGGATATGCACAAACACGAAATGTAATCGAGCGGGTGTTTGGGCTACTCAAGAGTTGGTTCCTGTGCCTGGACACATCTGGTGGAGCCTTGCAGTACTCACCAACTACATGTACCCAATTTGTCATGGTATGTGCTATGCTACATAATATGATCCTGCGAAAATAGCTGCAGCAGGACCAGCATAGGCCTGGGCCAAACAGCCCCCCACCATTGCCAACACCATCATAGGCAGAGCGTGACTCGAAGGAGGAACAACCTGAGCCTGCCCCAGTAGGCAGAAGGAGGCATGTCCAGTATGCTTTGACCTTGGCAAAGAGGCAACGTATAGCACATACACTGGCTCAGTAGGAACCCTGGAAATGATACCTCTCTCCGACTCGCTCATATAGTAAAAGGGATGCCTAAGTTGACACCACCTGCTTCCAAACATGAATAGGGAGTGTAGTATGTGCATCCGACATAGCCAGCCCTGCAGCACCACCTGAGGCATGATTGACATGTGGTAAGCAATATAAAGCAGTGCTAAACAGCATTTACCACCATGTAGTATATGTACAGAAAATTGCACACACCAACTAGCACAACTGTGGTCAATGTTGAGTAATACTGGCCGACGTCCAGCACTGTTGGTTAATACTGAGCAATGTTGGACAAGCTGGGTCTAAGTATATGAAGGTCTCTCCAAACACCATTATATTGGGTGACTTCAACTACCCAAACATTGACTGGAAGCAGTACTCAGGGCCCAACACCCTAGGCCAAAGGTTCCTAGAATTTATAAACTCAAATGCTATGGAACAACTAGTCACCACCCCCACAAGAGGAGGTAACATACTGGACCTGGTCATCGCCAACATGGGGACTCTATGCTCCATACCAGAGGTATTCCCCTCATTGGTAAGATCGGACCATAAATCAATTCTACTGGATATCCACATCCCGATCCCACCCACAGCCCAGAAAACCACAGTGAAAATCTTCTCAAAAGCTAATGTCACACTTCCAAAACTGAGGTGGAATCCTTCAAGGCCCCCGGGCCAGTAGAAAGTATGGCTCAAACTGCAGAATCCTTTATAAACGCATTCTATGGACACCATCAGGAATGCATGGATCATGGTATCCCAAACAAAAACAAGACCAAATCATCCAAAGGCAGGTGTCCTGCCTGGTGGACCCCAGCCATAAATAAGCTGTACAACAGAAGGAGGATGCTACTACATGATAGAGCAAAATCCCTAAAAGGGAATGAATCTCTGATCAGTACTAGCAAAAAACTATGATCCCTCATAAAATCATCCAAGGCCAGCTTCGAGAGACAAATTGCACAGGACACTAAAAATAATCACATGGCCTTCTTTAGTTATGTTAAGAACCTGGGTGGCAACTCCCAGATATGCTCAGAGTTGGTCCAAAATGACAATAAATACACTGAACCCACAGACATTGCCAACATCCTGGTAGACAGGTTCAGTGCAAACTTCTACCCCCCTTCCCTCCCTAAAGAGGAAATATCTATCCCAGCAGAGTGCTGCCTCCCTGACATCTCAGATGCTGAGGTGAGAGCCGCCCTCTCCAAAGCAAAAAACACAGCATCAATGGGACCAGATGGTGTCCTGGGCTGCATTCCACATGAATTCCAAGAAGAGCTAAACCCCCACATACAGCTGCTGTTCAATCTCAGCCTTACTACAGGATATGTACCCAAAGAATGGTGTACAGCAACAGTGGTCCCACTCCACAAAGGTGGTGCCTCTATGGACCCTGGAAACTATCGCCCCATAAGCCTGACTAGCCCGGTCTGCAAAGCTATGGAAAGGATCATCATAGAACTCATAAACAAAGAGATTGGGGACCTACAGACACTGGATCCTACCCAATTTGGATTTGTTGAGGGCAGAACTTGCCTCTTAAACCTGGTTGATTTCTTTGAAACAGTCACCAAGGCCATTGATGAGGGGAAGGTAGTCCACACAGCCTACCTGGACCTCGCAAAAGCCTTCGACACAATACCCCACTCAGGCATCATAGATAAGCTCTCCAGCTTAAATATAAACCCCTATGCCATAAGATGGGTTGCAAACTGGCTCAAGGACAGAACCCACATAGTCAGAATTGCTGGAGCCATGTCAGACTCTAAACCAGTTACAAGTGGCATCCCACAAGGCTCAGTCCTGGGACCTCTTGTGTTCGGCATATAGTTTTCAGAGGTACAGGCTAACTCGGGAGGACTATGGCTGACCAGGTTTGCAGATGACTGCAAACTGGGCGCCATAATTGACTCTCCAGCTGACACAAGCATCCTCCAAAAGGGTCTCATAGAGATGGATAACAGGTGCCAGAGCCATGGCCTAAAGCTAAAGGCTAAAAAGTGTATAGTCATACCCTTAGGCAAAAACAAAGTGCACACAAACTACCACATAGGCAGGAATCCATTAAGTATGGAGACGTAATTAGGAACCTGGGGACCCAAGTTGACAGTAATTTCCCCTTTGACAACCACATTGCCAAAGTGGTTAGAAAGACCTTCTATATAGCCCACCTTATCATGAAAGGATTCACATCTACATCGAGGGAGGTCATTGTGCCCCTTTATTCATCCCTCATCAAGCCCATAATTGAATACAATGCCCCATTTGGGATGTACCTTACCTGACACCTGCAGCAACTAGAAAGACCCCAAAAGTACCTCACAAATAGGATCATGGGACTCAAATAGATGCCATATGCTGCTCGGTTAAAGAAACTACAGCTCTACTCAGTTGCATACCATCTACTTAGAGGTAATCTATGCCTGACGTATAAAGGCATGTCCAACCTGGAATTAATGAGCATGCTCCACCTCAGAAAATCCAAATTCTGTATAGCTATGCACTCGAGGGACTTGAACCTGAGCACACAAATAAATTGGACATGCTGGAGGGACAGATTCCTAACCCAGAGGCTCCCTTCGCTCTGGAATAGAATCCCAGTCCGTGTTAGGCAGAGCCCCTCACTGACTCTCTTCAAGAGGAATCTTGATGACTGGATGGGAGATTGTAGGTTTACCACGGGGATTATGTCAGTGTCACTACTAGACAGAGGCACAGTAAACTAACCTTAAAAAGGGCACAGTAAAATCAGTTCAGAGGGTGGCGAAAGACAAACACACTCTGGCTAGACTTGTAAATGCCTCAGGGCAGATAGCCTAGTATGAACCTATGAACCTATGAACCTAAGTAGGGCATAGCTGAACAAAAGGCAACATGCTCATATTTGCTCTACTGGCCCTTAATCAGTCTGGTCTGCTCAGTATGAAAATATGAAGCAGTGATGGGCTTCAAACCCAGGATACTGTGCATTATAGTCATAGCACTGAACCACTAAGCCATGACAGCATTGCAGTGTCCAGCCTGTATGAAGAAATGTTGATAAGTTTATGCTAAGTATTCCATGGAAACCCTGCAGGCACAGCAGAATCCCTGTCGAGTTATGACACAAAGGTGAGTGCCGCAGTAAGAATAGAAACTGACTTTCAACACACACAGTAGAAATGTTAATATTGGACATGTACACATACATCAACAGATGTAGTGGACCTCAGACAGCAACATACTGAAAGGTCACACTGGGCATGCTCACACACTTGAATAAATGAGACACATGTCAGGCAACAGAACACTGACAGTCTGAACTGGGCATGCTCACACACTTAGGCCATGTCGGAGTACAGCAGTGGGCCACACATATCAGGCAGTTGCATGTGTTAACCCAGGAACGTCTCACTATCCAGCAATCTGCCCTGTGCACACAGTTATAGGACAACAGACACATATATAATATAGTGGAACCCTGTCATAATCAAATATGTTCTGCAGATACCTAAGTTGTTCATAGAAAGTGGGAAAGCAAAGACGATAAAACCTGCAAACAGTATCAGCAATAAACATTGTGCATCCTGAACATTAGCATAGGTTCAGAAGTCGATACAAGCCTATCCACCCTAGGGCATGTACAAGCCTAGCCAGAGTGTGTTTGGCTTTTGCAACCCTGTCAAAGTAGAACACTGTGCCTGTGAATTGTAGGTTACACAAGATAGCACATTTACGTTTAGTGTATTATGGCTCTATCTAGCAGGGACCCAGAAGATATCCCATGGGTAAACATACGATCACCCACCCACTTGTCAAGATGTCTCCTGTAGGTGGTCAGTGGGTGGCTCTGCCCATGCAAAACCGGGATTACAATCTGGAGTGAGTGGAGCCTCTGGGATAAGAATCTGTCCCTCCAGCATGTCCTATTAACATCTGTGCTGAGGTATATGTCCCTGGAGTGTGTAGCTCCAAGGGAGTCAGATATCCTGAGGTGGAGCATGTCCATTAAATCTGGGTCGGATATTTCCTTAAACTACAGGCACACAACACATCCGTGTAGGTGGTAAGCGACTGAGTAGAGCTGGAGTTACTGTATCTGAACTGTGCAAGGCATCCATGTGAGTCCCTACATTTGCTTTTTGTGGAACATATGTGGCCATTACAGTTGCTGCAGGTGTCGGGTAAGGTACATCCCAAATGTGGCATTGTAACCAAGCATGGTCGTGATGAGTATAGGGGCACAATGACCTCAACTGATCAACATGTGAAACCATATGGGATAAGGTGGGCTATATAGAAGTTCTGTCTAACCACTTTGGCAATGTGATTGTCAAAGGCAAAAGTACAAACAAGTTGTGTCCCCAAACCCCTAACAACTACTACCATATGTAATGGATTACTACCTATGTGGTAATGTGTGGGCATGTTGTTATTCCCAAAGGGGATGACTATGCAACTAATGGCATTTAGCTGTAGTCCACGGCTCAGGCACCAGTGATCCTATCTCTGTGAGACCCCATTTGAGTATGTATGTGCCAGCCGGAGAGTTGATTATGGCACCCAGTTTGCAGTCATCTGCGAACATGGTCAGCCATATTCCTCCTGTGTTAGCCGTACTTCACACAAATATATACTGAACAAGAGAGATCCCAGGACTGAGCCTTGTGGGATGCCATGTGTAACTGGTGTATAGTCAGACATGGCACCTGCAATACTGAGCATGTGGGTGCTATCCCTGATCCAGGTAGAAATCCATCATGTGAGATATGTGTCAATATCGATGTCGGTGAGCCTATGCATAATGGCTGAATGGGGTATTGTGTTGAAGGGTTGTGCAAGGTCCAGGCAGGCTGTGTGGATGACTGTCCCTACACCGAAGGACCTGGTAACTGTTTAAAGAATACAAACAGGTCCAGGAGGCAAGATCTGCCCACAACAATGCTGAAATGTGTAGGACCCAGTGTCTGTAGGTTCCCGATGTCTATGTGCATGAGTCCCATTATAATACGCTCCATAGCTTTGCAGAACAGACTAGATAGCCTTATAGGCTGATATTGTCTGTTGTCCATTGTGGCAGCAACTCTGTGGAGCAGGACCACTATCACTGTACGCCATTCCATGGGTACATATCCTGCAGTAACTCTGATATTGAACAGTGATGTAATGTGAGGGTTACGTCTGTCATGAAGCCCGTGTAAGACGCAGGCCAAGACACTGTCTGGTCCCATTGATGCTGTGTTGTCCGCTGTGGGGAGGGCAGCACTCACCTGTTTATTTGTGATGTCAGGGAGGTTACACTCTGTTGGAATGGACAGTAGCTCCTTAGGTGGGATGGGGGTAGACATCTGCACTGAACCTGTTTGCCAGGATGTTGGCAATATCTGTGGGTTCAGGGTATGTTTAGTCAGTATGCAGTAACTCACAGCATATCAGTGAGTGTCCACCCAGGTACCTGAATTAACTGAAGAAGGCCTTGTGAGTGTTCTACGTTTCTGGTGCAATTGTCCGAGAGAAGTGGGCCTGACATAAATACATGAGTGATTGCAGCTGTCTGATAGTACAGATCACAGAGGCCTTCCCTGTCTGGGATTGTGCTCTATCATGTAGTAGCATCCTCCTTTCGTTGTATAGCTTATTAATGGCCGGGGTCTAACAGACAGGTCCCCTGCCATTGGAGGAGTGAGTCCAGTTGTTATTTGGGATAGCACGATCCATGCAGTTCACTAGGTGTCCATAGAATGTGTATGTAAAGGATTCAGCAGTCAGAGCCATACTTATCACTGTCCCAGGTTCTCTGAAGGATACCACCTTGGTTTGGAGAAGTGTGACGTTTGCATTTAAGAAGTTCACCAAGATTACCCAGGATGGGTGTGTGGATGGGATATGGATGTCCAGTGAGATAAATGTATGTTCTGACCTTACCAATGAAGGGTATATCTCAGGTGTGGAACATAGAGTCCCCATGTTGGTGATGATCATGTCCAATATGTTGTCCCCACTTGTGGGTGTGGTGACCGGTTGTGCCATAGCATATGAGTGTACAAATAGTAGCAACTGTTGGGCGAGGGTGTTGGGGCCTGAGTACTATCCCCAGTCAATGTGTGGGCAATTGAAATCACCCAATATAATGGTGTTTGGGGAGACCGTCATATTGTCCAGTGTTCCCAGGAAAGCCGAGTGTGGTTCATGAGGTTGGGAGGGTGGACTGTAGCAGGCAACAAACCAAAAGGTAGATACACACAATGTTAGGTGCATATGTATGGTCTGTGATGCTTTGTGCAGTGCTAGCAACCCGGAGTTATGTGTATCTGTGATGTACATGGATACTCCCCCTATTTGTGTTGGCCATTCTGAGTTTTGTGGTAGGAAAGCATGGTATGAAATATAACCTGGTAATGCTGGTGTGCATTTGGGAACCTGTACACCAATTTTTTTCTGATTTGTTGCTTTTATTTGACAAAACTGGGTTAGAACTTGTGAAATTAATTATTTGCAACAATACAGAAAAATTAAATGTTATGTTTTAAAGGAAAAGCTATGTATTTTAGACAATGGTATTAAGGCAGATTTATTATTTGAACATAACAAGTTCAGAATGGAAAATATTTTTAAAGATATTGACAGGTGCATTAACAAAGGGTTAGATATTAAGAACACTAAAATTGAGAGGGATAGTTATGATTATAGAAACAACAGAGCATATGCTCATTTCAAGGAGTATAAAAACATGAAGCGTAACAGCCAGAACTATGGTAACACAAATATTAACACAGACAGACAACAGTTCAGTTCTAATTTTAATCATGATAATGTACACAGAAGTAATGCTAACAAGAATGAGGGGTCATAGTCAGTTTTTTTAGAGCAGCCAATTTTGAGAAGATCCAAGAGAATAAGAGAGCGACAGGCAGTTACAATCAACCCATTCAAAGGAACTACAACAACGGAGGTTTCAGAACGTCCCGATGGTAAAGTCAATTAACACTAACAATAATAACAATATTTTTGGTACACAAAAAGTTTGTAATAACACAATTCCTGAAGCTGTAATACAGGAGAATCAGACTAATTCTGTTGTAGTTCAAAATGTTCATACCCTGTCTCTAGATGAGAAAACAAATATGACCAGGACTAAATGTTGCATTACAACCTATTCAGGATTTAATTTGTACAATTTTACTGAACAGAAATTTGACAAGAATTATTTAGATCTGTTCAGTAAAGGTTTTACCTTTGTTCCCATGTTTAAGTTGGATATTGGCAATGTTTTAATCAACCTTAAAACATATACAAGGCTTCTAAATTTAAAAATATTTTTTTCATGATTCTAATGTTATTTCCCAAGACTCTAGTAATTTTACACTTAAGCGTCACAGTACTTTCATACCCCCTTAGAATTTCATGATACAAGTATTTGAAAAACTTTGTGAGACACACATTAGAAGAATTATAAGTGATAAGACATTTACCAAATACAACTTGACATCTGCAGAAAAATTCTGTCTTAAAGAGCTCACGAGTTCTGACAAATTCAGGATCATGAAACCAGACAAAGGTGGTGGAAGATTATGTTTACAGGATGCTTACACTTTTGGATGACAAAGAGACCTATGAAAAGGTCAGTAGGCATGAGGTTAATAAAGCCTACACCAAAATAGATTGGTTGTTATATGAATATCTTATGGATGGAAGAATTGATTCAAAAACTTATCATTACATCTCTGTGGGATTTCCCATTATACCATCTATTTTTGGGATTCCCAAAATTCACAAACACACAGATAACCCTCCATTTAGACCTATTTTTTCAGCCATAGGTTCCAAGACTGAAGCATTAGCGGCATACATTGATTTTAAGTGTAAAAATATTTTAAAGTGGTTACCATACATTTTAAGAGATTCATGGCACTGTTTAGATTCAATAAGACAATTTGTAAACGGTTTTGATTTTAAAGTTGATTTTCTTATGGTAACTGTAGACGTAATCAATCTTTTTACTGTGATTCCTCACCAAGAAGGCCTTGGAATGTTTGAAGCATGTCTTAACCAATCACAGTCAAAACAATAGTTCTGAGAACCGACTATTATCAGAAATGTTAGAACTTGTGTTAGAAAACAATTTTTTATATTTTAATGGTGGTTATTTCAGACAAAAAAATGGTGTAGCTATGGGGGCAAGATGTGCCCCCATTTATGCCAATCTAGTTCTAGCTTTCTGGGAGTCAGAACATGTTTTTACTAGTAATTATTGGAACAAGGTATTATTATACCTACATTATTTGGACGACATCTTAAGTTTTTGGAGAGGTACTGAAGCCGAGTTTAATGAATTTATTACCTATATTGGACAAACAACAGGTTTTCTAAAGTTTACAAGTCACATTTCAAACAACAAGATTGAATTTTTAGACATTACAATATATATACACGACAACAAATTTGAGTCTAACATTTACAGAAGAAGACTTACTCCAATTCATGTTTACATTTTGACAGTTGCCATCCTGTCCATCAGAAGAGAAATTTAGTCAAAGGACAGATGGTGAGGCTGTCTAGAATTGTGAGTAATGATGAAGTCTTTAAACAGGAGCTTGACAAATTACAAAACATGTTTTTAGCCAGAGCGTATCCTGCAGAGTTTGTTTTTGAAATTAGCCAAGGCATTTTAATGAACAGAATGACACTGTACAAACCCATTATATGCCATGGACTAACACCAAAAGATATATCAAATTCAAAGGGTGTTGGACATGACACTTTTGTTATTCCTTTTAATGAAAAATCTCAACAAATTGTAAAAGTGTTACATGATTCGTGGAGTACAGTCATAGACTCTAACACAGAATTTGTTAATATTTTAGGAAACAAACCTAAAGTTACCTTTAGTAGAGGTAGGAACTTAAAAACATGTTTGAAAAATGTGTTAACAATGACTTATTTAGGAAATCTAAGATGAATAAATGTGGTGCTTGTCATATATGTAGATTTATCAACAACGGACCTTACCTTTCAATTTTTAATTATGAGAAGACTATTAGATGCCCTGGAGTGTGTGACTGTAACTCGGTTATGGTAGTATATGCAGCTTCATGCACAGTTTGTCAAGCATATTATATAGGGAAAACGAACAGGAAATTAAAAACAAGAATTATTGAGCATTTGAGTGATATCAGGAATCAAAGACAGACTAGTGCTTTATACAATCACAGTATTACTTGTGTCAACTTCAAAAAATTTTTATTTTTTGTGATTGACAGAATACTTTACAATAATACACATAAAGGTGGCAATATTAAAACTTTATTAGAAGCAAAAGAATGTCTTTGGCAACTTAGATTAAATGCCAGTAAGTGGCCTGGCATCAATGAACAAATATCCATTGCTAGTATACTGAAGCTCAAATCACAATTTATTTAGGTTTTAAACATTGAACAAAACATGTTAAATTTACAAAATTTTAGTTGTGGTCAAATAGCCTGTTCAGCATTATTTACATTGACATTTTATTAGAACATAACTATACAAAAATACATAGGTTCATAGGTTCATAGGTTCATACTAGGCTATCTGCTCGAGGGCATTTACAAGCCTAGCCCATAGTTTTGTGGCTACGCCACCCCTTTAGTATGGGGAACTATACCCATTATTTTGCTGTGCCTCTGTCGAGCAGTGACACTGAGGTAATCCCTGGGGTATATCTGCGATCTCCCATCCATTGGTCAAGATTTCTCTTGAACAAGGCCAGTGAGGTGCTCTGCCTCACATATACCGGGATTTTGTTCCACAGCATAGGGAGTCTTTGAGTGATGAATCTATCCCTCCAGCACATCCTATTAATAGCTGTGTCGAGGTTTAGGTCTCCCGCCCTTGTGGCTCTGACGGATCTAGATTTTTTGAGGTGAAGCATATTCATCAAATCTGGGTTTGACATGGCCTTGTATGTCAGGCACAGGTCACCTCTGAACAAGCGGTAAGCGACTGAATAGAGCTGGAGTTCTTTCAGTCGGGCAGCATAGGACAGATTTTTGAGACCCTTTATCCTTTTGGTGAGGAACTTTTGTGGCCTCTCCAGCTGCTGCAAGTGTCGGGTCAGATACATTTCGAATGGGGCATTGTACTCAATCATTGGTCTGATGAGTGATGAGTATAGGGAGACTATGACCTCCCTTGATCTAGATGTGAATCCCTTCATGATAAGGTGGGCAATGTAAAAGGTCTTCCTAACTACTTTAGCTACATAGGTGTCGAATGACAGGCTACTGTCAACCTGGGTCCCCAGGTCCCTGATAACTTCTTCTGTGCTCAGTGGATTGCCACCTATATGGTAGCTAGGGGTATCCATATATTTTTAATATTTTAACATACACTACAATACATATTTCAAGGTATTTTTATTACATTTTATACTTAATATTTAAATATGTTGAATTTATTAATATATTAATATTTATTTAAATTTATTAGTGATTATTATTAATAGAAATATTTATAATTATTTATTAAAATCAATATACTTTTAGCAGTTCTATGGACATTCATATTTATATTTCACTTAAGTAATTATGACATTTATTTTATAACGTTATTATAATACAACATTTCAGTAACAAGTAACTGTATTTATCTATATGGCTTGACACATACATAATTCTTTTTTACGGAACAGTGGAGCTTAATAGTTATGATGAATTCTATTGCCATTCTAACTGTCATTTCTTATTTTTTCTTATTTTTTCAATTTTAAATTTTTTAATATTCTCATTATTTGTGGTGTTATTATTATTATTATTATTCACATTCGTGATTAATTGACTTTATGACAATGGATATATTACCTTAAGTTCAGGCCAGGTTTTAACTTCCTTCTCTGGTTCACTAATTGTGAAGATAAATGTTTTTATTAAAAAATTGTTTAATTAAATAATTAAGAGTTCAGTATTTAAGGGATGATGATCTGCTCAATTTTGTACTCTGATGATGCCCTAGGATGAAAGGGTGAAAGCGCTTAGTGCCTGTGTCAAGGATTTATTTTATTCTTGTGTTGGTCCAGTTTCTACAATAAAGTACGTTTTATGTGGATACCAGGATTCAAGGTTTGCTGATTTTTTGGTCATTTGGGAACCTGAACCAGGTGTCTGTTAGTGCACAGATATCGCTGTTGTCCATACTGAGGAGATTCCTGAGTGGTCACAATTTGAGGGTAACACATCTGGTGTTGAGCAGCATTACCCTCAGTGTCATGTACTCTGTAATGTCTATGGAGGTGGGTTTGTCTTTTGAGCCCCACTTAAAAAAGGCAGTATGGTGGTAGCAACTGCCTTAGCCAATATTCGAAAGCCCAAGGGTGACAGGTGCAAGCTGTCCATAGGGAAGCTATGTGGCATGTCGAACATGTCACCCCAGGCTGACAGACACTGTATCCCCTGTGAATGACACCAATATGTTAGCCAACTGTTAAACGTGATCAGTTTGTTGGTATACTGTGACATCATACTTGGTGAGTGTAAGATGCTAGTCAAGGTCAGGGTCATACTGGCCTGGGCTACATGATCAGAGAGTTCCTCTATGTATCATGTCATGTGGTCCAGGGAGGGACGTCTGATGGTGTACGCACCAGCATGGACAATGCTGGAGCCAGTCCTGCACTTGCTGTGGAGTGACCTGAGTGCATGTGTTATGTTGTGGATCCTGCCACCCGAGAGACAGCTCAAAGTGACTATTCCATTGTTTGGCCTGGTGAGTGAGACGTCAGTGTGTCTGACAATAAGTGTCACCTATTACAAGTGTATTAGGTGTGTTGTTTAGCCCGAAGGGCAGTGACTGTGTGGCACACTGACATTGTGAACTATGTGATATGTGGGTATTGTAGTGGGGTAGCAGTTGTCTGTGTGTCTGCTTTGGAGGTCTCTGCTGCTTAGGCAGAGTTTATGTAGAGCCACCAAGTATGTTTATGTGTGATGATGTGGTTTGATTGCTGTCACTATAGGTTTATGTGAGACTGATATGTGGTGTGTGTGGTTTCCTTCACCACCTGATAGACTATGTCAGTCATGGGTCTAGAGAGCTCAGCCTCCTGTATGTCAATATTGTTGCATCTCTCACATATATCTGAGTTTGTTGCGAGGAGGAGAGGGTTGTCTGTGTACATGAGGCAGATGAGAAATATTCACTAGCTGGACTGGAGAGTACACACGAAACCGACCCCTGGACATGGCAGGATATTATGTTGACATACTCTGTAGCCTGATTGCAAAGGATCAGTAGGGTGTTAAGTGTGTAAAAGAGTATAACAGGGGATTAGTGCTCAGGTTTGTTGGTGTTTTGTAAAGAGTAACTGAGAAGGATTCTGGACTGAATCATGACACCTCCTTCAGCTATGTCATAAATAGCAATGTACACTCATATATGTCCTGAGTCAGGTCCAACTGTATCTGACTGACAATGCTGACATCCTGTCAGACAGGCCGATATAGACATACCCACCTCCCACTGACCATAGTCCCAGTCATCATACCAGGGGATATCACATGTAGAATGGCTGAACAGCTCCCCCCAAAGCCAAAAGCATGGCAGCAATTGGATTACATTGTTTCCAAATATGTGTCATGCATGAACTACAGAACAAACAGACCCTGCACCTGAACAGTCTGTTGAGCCACACCCTCTCCACAGGATCTGGAACCGTTGAATGTGTTACAGCAACATATGGCACTCCCCACAAGTGTAGGTGCACAATACAGCATGGGAAGTATAGTCCAGTAAGCCTATGAAGTCTGATCTGAAAGGCCATGGAGTCCATTATGGTTGATGTCATACACAGAGCTATTGGAAGCTGATAAACACACAACCCTACCAACTGTGGTATGTTCATGTGCAGATCATGGTTCCCAAACATGCTAGACTGTTTGCAAGGTAGACACCCAAGACATACATCACTGAACAGAGCTACACGTCCCACATAGACTTTGAATAGCCCTTTATCAACACCCCTGACACGTCGTATCCACAAAACCAACAATCTGTGCATAAATATGTGTTGACATATGAAGGAATGTCAATGTGTCCACAGATAGATCACATAAGGTAAGGATTATGGGGTCCTGTTCAAGCTGTTGACACCTGCCGACCCACATGGCTCATTCCTGGGATTGCATAAAACAAAGTGTACACACATTACCATGTCCAGTCTGATGATGTCAGCATCCTACAAATATAGCAGGAGAATAAATGCCCCCTAGTAAAGCATATAGCGTGCCATGTTAATGCATATGTCTCTAGTATCATAACATAATTAAATAGGGGTTTGAATCCTGCAAGCACTGACAGTGTGTGTGGGGGGATGTGTGTGATTTCCTTTGAGAGGTGTTTCCTTTTTGGAGACTGGGATAACAAATTAAAAGAGGTACATTCTTCTTTGGAAAGTCTGATGATGTCAGCATCCTACAAATATAGCAGGAGGAGAGAAACCACCCAGTAAAGCATATAACATGCCGTGTTAATGCGTTATGTAAGAGGTACATTCCTCTTTGGAAAGTCTGATGATGTCAGCATCCTACAAATATAGCAGGAGAAGCAAAACCACCCAGTAAAGCATATAGCATGCTGTGTTAATGCATATGTCTCTAGTATTATAACATAGTTAGATAGGGGGTTGAATTCTGCAAACCCTGAGATTGTGTGTGTGTGTGTGTGGGGGGGTATGTGTGTGATTTCCTTTGAGAGGAGTGCCCATTTTGGAGACTAGGAAAACAAATTGAAAGAGGTACATTCCTCTTTGGAAAGTCTGATGATGTCAGCATCCTACAAATATAGCAGGAGAAGTAAAACCACCCAATAAAACATACAGCGTGCTGTGTTAATGCGTATGTTTCTAGTATCATAGCATAGTTAGGTAGGGGTTTGAATCCTGCTGACAGTGTGGGGTATGTGATTTCCTTTGAGAGGAGTGCCCTTTTTGGAGATTGGGAAAACAAATTACAAGAGGTACATTCCTCTTTGGAAAGTCTGATGATGTCAGCATCCTACAAATATAGCAGGAGAATAAAAACCACCCAGCAAAGCATATAGCATGCTGTGTTAACGTGTGTGTCTCTGGTATCATAACATAGTTAGGTAGGGGGTTGAATCCTGCAATTGCTGAGTGTGTGTGTGTGTGTGACACAGTTGGCCAATGCAGTGTAGGTTTTGCTTTTACTATGGTATGACATATCATGATTAAAACAGTATGTGCATTGTACACATCAGGTATCTGTGTGGCAAATACATACGTGTACATGTGACCTCAATCAAGTACATAGGTGTGAAGCCTGCGTACTACATGAATACATTTGTTTCCTTTGACAGATTGTGCCACTGCTTCTCAGATCGTTGGTCACATATGTATGTATGTGACAAGCCTGGCCACTGTAGTGATCTGTGTCCAAGGTCAACTGTGCCACATACATCCATGACAGTTACTATAGAGTACTGTGAGTGAGGGTACATGCCTGGGGTATATGTCAGACATGTTCATACACAACAACGACTGGCAATAATGGACAGTCATCATAGGTGTGCAACAGCCCTGTGGATATGCATTCAGGCCCTTAATGTCTTATGTGACACACTGAGGGACTCCACAATACCTATGGATATGTGGATACCAAGGGACAGATGACATAACACGTGGCTGTATGTACACATTGTTACCCAACATACATGTTGAGGGCTACCACCTATGTAGTACTGTTGGGGTAGTATGTATAGTAAATGTGGATGACTATGCCATAGTTGGCATACTGCTATACAGCATGTATTGGAAAACAGGTATCTGTCTGTATGATACCCTTGTGTAGGATATGCGTCCCATCCAGGGAATGCATTGTAGGCCAATGCATGCATTTCCAGATGTGGATGGATATATCCATAGTGTGTTTGCATGTACCTAAGAGGGCTATATGCCAAACAGGTGTGGTCCCAGGTACGGGTGGCGGTCAATACCAGTGGTCACTGTTATAGTATAGTACCAGAAGGACCCAACTGTTACTGAGTTCCCTACAACTGTGTGTCATTTGTCAGGACATCATCTAATGATTGGTTATAGTCATGCTGTTGAGGTTGTGTATACTACCAGACTGCAAATCATTGACAGGTATCAACAGTATCACCCACAGCATACTGTCGACCCATGTCATACACACATGTGTACCCATGTTATTACATATCTGTAGTAGAATGCATACTGGCCATCGAAAGATACTATGAGATGTTAACAATGTGTACAACAGGGTATGTGACACGTTCCATGTGTCCACTATGCACGTACTTGCAGACAGTGCACACCCACCATGTTCACAGATGTACACCTGCTAATCTGTAATGCACAGACCACACGTACTGTTGACTCACTAACACATGCTGGCAACACTGTACACTTCAGCCAAGTGGCACATGGGTGGACAATACATACTTAGACCTAACACTGGTGTAAACAATGCTACATTGACAATCAGAGCTGTGATGCATAATGCTTGCTCAGATATACCTACAAGGATATCATTACACTTTCCTGTTGACAACTTGCTAATATTGCTACACTGCTATAATGTCACCCTGTGCATCAGAACCATGTTAGCCTGTTCCTGCATCAATGTTACAGATGACAGGAGGTGGCACCGGTGTCATCATATGCACAGGGTGTGTTGTTGGTTTGCCAGAGCCCGACACTGACCCATCCAATCGACATGTGTGTGTGTGTGTGTGTGTGTGTGTGTGTGTGTGTGTGTGTGTGTATGTGTGTGTGTGTGTGAGGGACAACAGTACAGCATGGGCCTTTGTTGATGTAATGTGTGTGTGTATGTGTGAGCCCTACTTGTTTGGTTACTGTGTGTGTGTCTGCATGCACACAGCACCAGCATGTGGCTGCCATATATGGGAGGTTGTGGGACAGCCACAGACTGTACCTGCTAGGCTGTACAGATCACTGTCTCTGGGCACAGACATGGTACCTGTGCCTGGCAGGGGTGCTACGAGCAGTATCGGGTACCAACCCTGACGGTACTATCATCAGAGGCAGAGGTATGATGACTGGACCCATGCCCCTGCTGGGACTGGCCAGAGCAACGTACACATGGTCTACTAGGATGGTCAATAGACAAGCCAGTTACTGCCACTACGGGAGTGGCTGTGATCTGTGTGCCGTCCGTGTCGACTGCCAGCTGTTGCTGTTCCTGGCATGCATCCGCGTCGATGTCTCACCCATCCTGCATGGTCCTGGCTCATGGAAGAGACATTGTGGAGGGCATCTATTGTCTCCCTACAACATCTATCAATGACCTCGGTGAAATTCCAGATGGCACCGGCAAGGTCACGGATGCTGTCATTGATAGCACTGTAATGGGCCCTCTGCACCCTTAGTCCCTGTCTGGTGTACCATTCCTTATGTGCCTGTGCCTGCATTACAGCCCGGAACATACTAGAGGTTGTAATACCTCTGGGGGCACATCTGCCAGGGGCAATATGACCAGTGGTGCTCCCCAAGAATTCCTGGACATCTGCCTATGTGGTACCATTCCAGGAATCTGGCTATGGCTGCTGTGAGGGGATGCAAGTGCCATGGGTACCACACTCTCCTGGTCAATGCCAACTGTATGCTGTCCCTCAGCTAAGGCCATTGGTGATGAGAGATGTATCGGCAGTGTGAGTGTGCGCATAGATGGGGTTGTATGCTGTGCACTGTCAATTGGTGGACCAACGATAGACCCTGTCAAACCTTCCTGTGCCAAAATACATGTCTCATCATCTCCATTATTAGTGGCAGTGACTTCAGGTTCCCTGCTGCTTTCAGCCACCCCAAACTCAGCACCTGTGAGAGGAAGACAGGAAACACACTTTACAACCTGTACATGATGTTAGCACACATGAACACTTGCACACATGCACACATGCACACATGCACACATGAACACATGCACACATGCACACATGCACACATGCACACATGCACACAAATACACTCCTCACTACAGCACACACACACACACACACACACACACACACACACACACACACACGCACAAACACACACACACACACACACACCAGCAATCCAACACATACTCAATAATGGGGGAAGGTGGGTGCCAGCATCACAAGGCAAACAGTCACCTCACACGTGTCACCATGCAGAATATGTGTTACTCAATACCATGCAGTGCAAGTGTAGATGGTCCTACTTAATGGCATTATACATGGCTCTGATGCATGTGTGTAGTTGTCCAGTGATTGGCAACACCCTGGAACACAATGTGTACATGGCCACAACATTGCTGTGCATGTATTATCAGCTCTGCAATGTCCTGTGCACCATCACTCACAGGTATACATACCATGGCTGCATGTGTTATCTATGTGGCATATAGATTGCCATGTGTGATTACCGTGTATGTGTCTATAGCAGATCATAGTGGGCACAGGTGTAGCACATGCATGCTATGTACACACACGGGATGAGTGGTGCATGTAGACATGAAGGAATCCTAATGCTCAACATGGCACTTGTACAGTGGTTATGGTTGCAACATTAAACACCACACATACCCAATGTGTGTCATGTGACCTATAACCCAATAGCATTCCAGGACATATATGTGACACTTTGTACAGATGGTGACTGCTGTGCATATTGTGTATACTGGCATATGTAAGCACACACACAACATGCTGTGCATATTGTGTATAGGTGCATATGTTTACACACACAACATTGAGGTGCAAAGCAATGACTGTTATGTGTAGTACTGTGGTCACTGTAACTGGATGGGGTGTAGTACCATGTGCCATCATCATCATGCATCTTGTGGTCACTCATGGCTACTAATGTGTGACAGACCACCGCCTAGCATGCTGTACCTGAACTGCAGTACCGTGGCTATGTTCACAATTACACGGCCACTTTTTACATGGGTGTGTGAGGTGCCCAATAGGGAGCATTGCCTAACACAACTGTGTTATGTGTTAAAGAGTGTTGCACAGCCCCATGATAGGCCTCTATCCCTGAGGTGCATCATGTGTGTGTGGATGACATGTGGGATACTGAAGTGTGACCTTACAGTGGGTGTGTGGTAACGCCATATGTAGCATGTTTTTGTGTACTGCGCATGATAAACGTGTTATGTTGTGTACAGCTGTAGCAACTATGCCTATCTAATGTGCAGTACGGTGTTGCCACAACTGTGTCTGATGCTGTGTGTATTGCATGTCATTGAGGCAGCTACTGACATTGTGAGCTGTGCAACGTCATACAGCAAACATGCACGGCATGCATTATGCGTAGGTGTGTTACGTGTACATGGCCTACACCTCACCTATGGCATGCACATTTCATTACCAACATTGCAGTTATACCACACTCACCAGCATGGATCGTCTGCCCTGCTGTCACACCAGAGAGACCTACGAGAATATGAGAGAGTTCGTCAGTGGACACAACTGTGGCATTGCTACAGTGGGTATGCTAAACTACAGTGGAACAACAGTCAACAGTCACAGGTGTAGAGATAATATTCCAAATATCAGTATTGCATAACACTAGGCAGCACAACTGCTAAACACACAGTATACATCTCACATAGACATAATCTAACAATACAGTTAACTGTAGTCTACAGATAGGGCATGTTACCTGCTCGCTCCATGTGAACATGCTGGGTGGATCCGGCCTCCATGACAACACATGTCACAGGTTGTTGCTGCTGTTGTCCAGGAGCCAGTACGCTTAGGAGCAGCTCCTCCACTCTGGTAAGAGGGGGATGAATGGCCACCCCACCACCTGTGGCAAGCTATTGTTTTTGGATATCTGATGCACGCCGCCGGACATGTCTAATTAAATCACTGCAGTGATGGTGTACCTGCTCATATGTCTGGTTATGCATGCCTATGTCATTTACCCGATGAACAAGATCCTGCCACAGTGCAGTCCACTCCTGCTGGTGCTGGCTGCTTCGGGAAAACAGCATAGTGTACTGCTGCACCAGGCTTTGGACAATTTCATCTTCCTCCACTGCTGTATACGATGGATTGCATTGGTGGACCATCTGGCTGAAAAAGATATGAACAATATGTGTGAGCAAGTCCTGTGGCACACTTTAAACCTTTAACCAAAGATATCACTTTACTGACATATATACCATCCATTTCTCTGTCAGGGGTTACACACGTTCACTACCACTTATTGGTTCTCAGGCCACAACTGACTAACAGTGCCTGGCATATTCCATATATCACACCACTATACAGCAGTACCCGGCACACTTTTTGTGACACAATACACAACCTCGACACAGGGGTATATATCATGCCAATGCACAAACAGAGATGTCATCCATTGCAATGAATGTAAAGTACAGTTACAGTAGTACCATTCAACCACACTAGTCATTGATGCCATAGCCCTGCCTAACATATGTGTACAGTTGTTACTATAGGTGGCATACTGCTGTCACAGAGTATATATGTTGCTGGATACACACATATACCGTGTAACACACATATGATTGCAGCCATGGTACAGGCATAATTACACACACATCAGACAAACATACAACACACCACTGTATGCCAACACAGATGAGCATTACCTGTGTACCATACAGTACTGTGTGCCACTACTTACAGACCCTTATGCCTGAGATTTGTCCTCTGTGCAGACTACCGGAAACACACATGACAGTGTTTCCAAGCAATGTGAACACACACCATACTGTGCTGTTTAGGCCTACAGCTTCAGGTAGTACTACAGTTCCTATGGGAGTTGGATTCACCAGCAGTACCACTCACTAAGCATACATGTATTGCTTTAGCCTACAATGAGACACCACTGTTGCCAACAAGGAACTACATCACATTGTATGTCATACTACTATGTCTACCTAACAGTACAATACACATCTTTCCCTGGCGTCACAGCTAGGATAGACACTACCATGTCAGATACAACTTCACACTAACCTATCACAGCTTTACAGACCTTGCACACATTCAGCGTTACACTTATTCAACCTCACATAGCAGGTATTGCATTGAGTATATGTGTGAGTGCATAGTGTCATGGGTAGGTTATATGCAATTGGCCCTAGGGCCTACGGCAGCCTAGCCATATGCTACCCTGGCCTTTGACACACATGTACTTTGATTTCACTTGCCCCTGCCAACCAGAACTACAGAGGGGGTTTCTGGGGTGTATTACCAATCTCCCAAACACTCATCAGGGGTATTTATGACAACTGCTAATGAGGAGCCTTGTTTGCTATTGCTAGTTGGTCTATTCCAGTGTATGGCATATCTCTGAGATAGGAACCTATCCCTCTAGCGTGTGCTGTTTAGCGAGGTGATGAGGTTTAGGGCCCTAGAGCGTGTATCCCGGAGGGATTGTGATATGTTGCCATGGTGGTTGTCACCCAGCTATGGGTGTGACATACCTCTGTATGTTCGGCAGAGGTCACCTCTGTGTGGCTGGTATGCAATACAGTCTAGATGTGGTTTTGTGAGTCAGTCTGCATAGGGCATCTGTTTGCGGCCAGTAGTACCTTCTGTGAGGTATGTCAGTGGCCTTTCCACCTGCTGTAGTTGTCATGTGAGGTACATACCACACAGGGCATTGTGATGAGTAGAGGGGAACACTGACCCATATTTCCCTAGATGACACACCTGTTGTCATGACACATACCACACAGACAGATTACAGGTCTAGGGTGGCACTGTCTTTATCAAAGAGGTGGCTACTGTCCACCTGTCCCATGTTCCCTTATCACACCATCAGTGTTGGGTAGATCTCTACCTATGTGGTAGTTAATGGGTACAGTGTTTTGGAAAGGAGGAATGGCACTGCAGTATCTACACTTGTCTACAGTCCATGCCTTGGTCACCACACACCTGTTGCAGTACATATGGCCCCATGTCTCTCTCTCTCTCTCTATATATATATATATATATATATCTATATATATATATATATATATATATATATATATATATATATATATATATATATATATATATACATACATACATATCTATATACATACATGTACACATCCATTGCTTTACACATAGATATACATATAGGCACATGTACAGTCCACCTTTCATGGTGAGGATATCAGTTATGCAACAGTTGTGGGATGCACAGTTATGTGATTATATTGCACAGTGTTGTGCAGAATGCATGTGGGTGTCATCAGCCCATGTAGCTTTAGCAGGCCTCACTGGCTATAACACAGCAGATCTGACAAATCAGTCCCACAGCGTTTAACCAGCACATGACATATAGCAGCACTACATGCTGTTTTCTATGGCACACACTATGACCTACATAGATATATGCACATAACAACCTTCAACAACAGATATCTGTCCACCCTTCACTAACAGTCGCAGTATGTCCTTTGCCCTATGCACATATGCAGATATGGACAGAAACGTACTGCTGCCACACATGGATGATTTGCAGTGTGTAGAGTACTCTTCAGGAACATCTACTACATGCCAACACATACATATGGGTTACACATACTTTACCTTTGTATTTCCCTGCTCAGTCTGTTACAGTTTTGTAGGTTTTTTTTTTTTTTGGGGGGGGTTGGTTGTTTGTTTTGGGTTTTCTCCCTCTGTTTCTGTTTCTGTCTCAGTTTCTCTCTCTGTTGTCTTTGTCTTTGTCTCTGTCTTTGTCTCTCTCTCTCTCACTCTCACTCTCTATCTCCCTGTACCTGCAATGATATTATTGCATGTGTAGACAGCAGGTACAGCCTGCTTTTCTAGGTATCTGCACTTGTGCATGTGACAGCCTCTGCACCTATTGCTGCCCACCATTCAGTAAGTGCATGCAGCATGCTGTGTGCTGATTGCATTACTCACTGTGATTGTAGCCCACTGCTATAAAATGCTAGGTTAGGTAGGCATAGCCCTTTCAACTTTCCAAGGTGGGGCCCATGCTTGTTTGCCCTGGACATTGTTGTGTCAGTCAGAAGGTTGGTATATGTCTCTTATCTGAAGCTAGGGTTGTAGCTAGTGATATGCATGTTGTACTCAAACCTGAATGTTGCTGCTTCCAGTACACAAGTCTCAGTGTAGACGTGCTCACCCCTCCAAATGCTAACACAGGATACATGGGAGTATTTACTTTCTTTCTGAATTAGATATTTAACTGCCATACAAATGTGGTTAGTGCACTGTATTCCTGTGACACATGCAGTGTTTGTGAACTAATATACTTTAATTATTAGGTTGCTCACCTCTGAACAGTTTGTGGTTTGTTTGTGGTGCAATTAGCACAGGCTGCTCAACACAACTGGACGTATTTCAGTACTGAGTATGCCTACCTACACCCTGGTTTTTGCCTGAATACACAGGTGTGTTGTACCTTTGGGTAGGGGTGCAGAACTGCAAAGAGCATTTTTTATTATCATGTGAGGTTTATCTTGCTGAACATACAGGATTGCTGTGTACCTATTAGTCTATCAAGGCAAGTAGTCTGTCTGTGTAGCTCCCACCTGTGGACATATCCAGATGGTAGCTAGAGGTTAGCCTATTATACTTTGTCTGTGCACCGCACCAGTTTTTTCAGCACTGGCACATTGGCATTGTCACAGTGGGTTGTTAGCAGTACATGGCTACATCCTGTGATATTTCTGTGTTGTACTCCTACATTAGGGCATACTTGTGGAACTCCTTCCAAAGCTATTTGCAGACTGTGTAACAGCAGTAATGCTGATATGCCTGTGTGTTTCTGCCTCTGCCAGGCCTCAGATACTCTCAGGTATGTATTTCAATGGCCTCAGTGAAAGGTACATATACGTTAGATACACCTGCAATATATTACAGACATATTGCAGTTGAGACTTTCTTGGGAATCAGAGCATATGTATACCTACACCTTTTCTGAAGTGCAAGCAGTGCCTGCTCTCACCTATTGAGATTATTCATTATGTGTGATTCCACATTTGTCTGCCTAAAGTTAGTACTTTCCAGAGTGATTCAGTGGGGCACAGCTAACATTTGTTTCCAAATCAGGGACATCCCTGTAAAGCAGTCACAGTTGGGGTGTCTGGCCTCTACCCTAATCAACTTTGCCAGTATTTATCGTCGTCTGATACTGTGTGGTGCTTGTAAGGTGCTACTGTAACATTATTCCCTGCTTGGATGGCTGGTTCTCTTTTCACAGTCATGTCATGCAATTCCACAACCACTGCTGGTAAAGACCCACAGAACAGGATTTGTGTTATACCATTCCTAATTTCCATTTACATTCCCTCATTGTAATGCATGATATATTTATGTCAGCACCAGGCTATTTGTATGTCTGCTGTGGCTTAGTGGTAATTCATGCAGTCAATTGTGTCAATGGTCTGGGGTTTCTGACTGGAAGACGTCTTTTCTTTTGCTGCTGAGCAGAACAAGGGCCCTTCCATAGAGTGACTAAGGCACTTTTACGCAGTTGTAAGTGGGTTTGTGTGGGTTTGCGTGATGCTTAGCAATGCTTAGCTAAACGCACACATGCACACACTCGCTTAAACCCGCTTACTACTGCTTAAAAGTGCTTACTCCCACTAACCCCCGCGCTAATTTCTTTTAAAGAAAAGAAAATGGGGCGATAGGAAAGTGGTGAAAAAGGGGGCACAAAGAGGAACAGACAGTAGGTAAACAAGCTCGGGATGTGCAGGACAGGTGTAGGGAAGGTCCATAGCTGCCCATTTCTTTACCAGCAACAGCTGTGCATATGCAATAAATTTGGAGTGAAATTTGAAAGCTTCCACTCCTGGGAGAGGGGTGAGGACAACAAAGTATGTTGTATTGCTGATTATAATTATCAGTTTACATGTCCAGTGAATATGTGTGCGAAATGGGCAGCTATGTATGGGGCGTAATTTTTTTGTGGGTACAGATTGCCCTTTTTTTTTTTTTTTTTTTTTTTTTAGGTGAGAGTGGAAAGTGAGGTAGAGGAAGTAGGTATGCATACAGAGGCGGTGTATGACACATGGGGTGGGTGAACACAATTGATGGGGACGGATGTTTAGAAATCGTAAGCCCATGAGCCCACAGAAGGTAACAGTGAAACTGAGATCCCCACCCATAGGCAGTCACCACTGCACCTTCACAACCCTGAGGGTGGCTGTGCTGGGGGCTGCGTAGGATGGGCAGGATCACCCGTGAGATGCGCCACTCTCGATTTGAGCTGGCGTAGGGGATCAGCGACTGAACACTGGATCTCCCTACGCATCACAGCCCGGACCCTTCAAAGGGTGACAGGTGGCCCTTCTCTGCCCACGCTTGCACGGGGGGGTAAGAGCCCCATCCCCTGCAGCTCTTCCACCCAAAGGTGGCACAGGACCAACGGAGGAGGGGAGCCCGGGCTGGGCACTGGACCTGCTGGTGCCAGGTGCACTTGCCAGCTGAGGTGGGACAGGTGGGTCCGCTGGGACCTGCCTTCCCATACGTTCTGTGATTAGGTGTGTTTAATTACAACATAAACAACAGCATTCCTGATTAGTTGTAACAGCATGCAGTAATATTCCCATTAATCCAACACACCAAGGTTCCAACAGATGAACAGCAAGCATAACACATGCATATATTGAACGACAGTGGATATTTCAACAGCATGCAGGGATGTTTGGTAGCAACACATCACCAAGATTGTGGGGTTTGAACAGGGCACATGCATCAAAGTGAATGCAAATATTTATAGAACAATAGGACATATGTCCCAACAAATATTTAAGATTACGCATACCCATTGAGGTGTGGAATTGTATGGTTTATGCACATGCAGTAGGGTGTAGAAAAAATCTCGATTAACATCTTATAATTACTTTTACTCTAAACTACATTCCTAGTGACTGCAGGTGTATCCCCTACATGTATTATTACACTTGCCACCATGCATTAGGTTGTGTAATGGATTTGGCTAGTTCAATATATGCCTGACCTATATCTGACATACTAACTGTCCAAGATGCAGATGTTACTGCTCCATATTCCTTGATTACATTTATATTTCTTTATCTACATATCTGGATGTTTTCACTTGACATATTCACTTCTATTTGTACAGATCCCTGCATTTCTTGACACACACTCACATTTATGGGGAACAGATTAATGTGCTACTCGTGTGCCAGATTTACTTATGCATGCCAGCCAGTAACTGACTGTTGAAGACTGTATATATGCTTCACAGCTACTAGCACTTCCATCACCCACTTTATATGGGACTGCACAACTCTGGGTTGCCAGCACTTTTTAAAACAGTACTATTTGTATAATGCAAGGGTACAACAACCTTTCACACTAAGTGACACAGACACACTCTGGGTTTTAGACCTTTATTAATGACATTACACACTTTTCCACAGGCTCACTCCTTTATTTGTTATAACGGTGCATATGGAAGACATATTCAAGACATATTATATCTTTATTAATAGGTTAAAACACTCTTTTTCAGGCTCACTCACTTATTTTATATGACAGTACCTGCAGAGATATTATTCTGGACATATGTTACCTTTCTTAATGGGTTACTACACTCTTTTTCTGGCTCTCTGGCTTTTTTATCTGACAGTACATGCAGAGGACTTATTCAGGTCATTTTATGGCTGTATTATTGTACTACAACACTTTATTTCATGCTCTCTCCCCTATTTTATATAACAATACATGCAGAATAATCACTAACCTGCCTGGTGGCGCAGCCTTAGCAGCCTATCTGCATAGGCTTGCTGATTCTCAGCACGGTCACCTGCAGCTGTACTGTAAATTAAGGGATATTGAGACATACCTATCCGTTATACAGAATCAATTATCAATTCCTACATACTGCATTCCATGGCTACCTACTCAGTTGTGGGGCATCCTGCATCCCACGGGCCTCCTGTATCCATTGGTTCAGGCGGTCCTGCTTCTGTCTCTTCAGGTCTACATGGTGGTGACGGACCTGCTCACCAGTCCAAGGAACACCTGTGACACTGGTGAGGTCATGAGCTAACCGGTTCCAAGCCTCTGCCTTGTACTCCGTTCCTTGGAACTGACCCTGCAGGAGTCTTGACTCATGACAGTGGACAAGGAGCCAAACCATGTATTTCGACTCCTCGATGCCCCAACTTTACGGTCGGAAGCGTGTACCCTCTCCTGCACCAGCCATTCTAACTCAAGATGTGAGCTACAATCAGTTATGGTGAGTATTCCTGTCTATGGTGCTTAAATCGCTATTGCTATTTGGTGTGATTTGCATAAACATTCTTTCTTATGCTCTTCCATGTTGGAATTGCTAACTACAGCTAAGCAATGGGCACACCTGCGCACACATGTGCGAATACGGGCAGCTATTTCGGGAATTTAAAAAAAATAAAATTAATTTTTTACTTTTCATAACTGTGATGGGGGTTTACAATGTCAGGGAGTGTGGTATTGGGTGCTAGGACACTTAAGCGGACTCCCTCTTGTGTGCTTTCATTTTCCTTTTACAAACCTTGCAGGGGCATGGCCGTTTAGACTGCTTGACAGTCGGACACACCCCCTGCTTTCCTACCCAGTTCCTGTAAGACTTACGGTTGAGTCAGTGTGCCCTCATGAATATTCATGGCACGCTGACATCATACCGTTCAACTGCAGCCTCGGAGTAAGACTTATTAAGTCTTACACGGAGGATTCGTGAATCCGGGGGTATATCTTTTATCTGATAGACATCATGTGTAAAAAATAATGATAACTTCTGTGTGGATATATTATTACTGTTAGAGTTGCCAGGCTCTAAATATGTATAATTCCCTTCCTCTGAAAAATATGGGCATGCCCGACTAGACCTTATGTTCTCTATACTCAGAAAGCTATGACTTATTTCACTAACATTGTATTCCCTTGCTACTAACCCATCATTGAGGTCAGTTAATTCTCTGTCAAAGTTAGACTGTAATGGGTTCAGTCTAGAAGCTCGAATTGCCTGTCCTTTTACTATATTTTTTAAAGATATATCCAGGATGCATGCTATGTCTATGTAATAATGTATTCTTATGGCATGATTTCTTACAAATCCCTGTATTTAATTTCCCATTGGTAAGGCGCTCAACATGAACATCTAAGAAAGAAATATTGTGGCGTGATATAGTAAAATTAAACTTTAAGTAGTCAGTGAGTGAATTCACTTCTTCAAAAAATTTACATAACTCAACCTCATTACCCTTCCAGAGAAAAAACAAATCATCTATGAACCGTTTATAAAATATAACAGATTCTTTATAACTAGGTAATTGAAAAAGTTTGTCCTTCTCCCATACTGCCATCACCAGGTTGGCGTAGCTATCGGCACAAGAAGTGCCCATAGCTACGTCATCCCTTTGGAGAAACAATTCTTTGTCAAAGAGAAAAATATTATTTTCTAACACTGTTTTAAGTAATATACAAATCAGATCTATTTTAGTATCCAAAAAAATCTGTATATTTAGTTAAATAGTTATGTATGCTTTGTACACCTTGCTGATTTGGTATAACTGTAAAAAGTGATTTAACATCAATGGTTACTAAAATATATGGTAGATTATCTGGTATTTCAGCTGTTTCTCTATATAACTCAAGTAAAAATTGTTTGGTATCTTTTAATATAACTGGATTTAAATTGACTAGAGGCCTCAATAATTTTTCCACATATACAGAAAGGGGTTCTTTGACTCAACCTCTACCTGCCACTATTGGTCTCATAGGGCGTCGCATACGATCTTTATGTATCTTAGGTAGTCCTTGGATGGTAGGGATTAGGGGATGCTCGACTAACAGAAAATTAAATATTTCTGTGGAAATAAATCCACTCATGGATAACTCATGCAAAGCACTGTATACCACAGAGACATGTTTTTGAACATCACTTTCTCTAATAGACAAATAAAATGTGCTGTTACTCAGCATCTCATGCATATATCTATTATAATCTTGAGCATCTAAGATAACTACAGGACCACATTTGTCTGCTGGCCTAATTGAGATATTTCTATCTTTCCTAAGGTTAACTAACACCCTTTTCTTTTGAAAAGACAGGTTATGTTTCTTAGTATTGGAGTGTACGTCTTTATAACTAGAATATATGTCTTCTTCAACAATTTTACAAAATGCATCCAAAAGTGGGTGTAAATTAGGGACAAAAATACTAGGTTTAAGTAGTCGCATATCATGAGTATTGCTTGCTGTATTATCAAATAACAGTTTCAATTGTATGTTGCATGCAAATAGTTTGATATCTAAAACAGTGTCAGAGATATTACTATATGTAGTCGGTATGAAAGAAAGCCCTTTATTCAGTACTTCCAACTCATACTTATCCAGGGGTCTATGTGAGACATTCCAAACTAAGTTGTTCCTGCCTTCTCCCACATTTTCTTCAAAATAGGTCCCTTCAGCTCTCCTGCTGGAGCTTTTCTTTTCTGTCTCCCCATGCTCATAGAGCAGCTTCTGCCCCACCTCTGTATGTTGGAAATTGGGAAAGGGGTAGGACATGTAGTAATATTATTACAAGTAGTAGTTTTCCTATGAACAGCAGGTTCAACAACATTATGAGATGTCGAAGGCAAAGTATGGTTTGGATTGGAAACAATTATGCTTTCAACATCAGTCGCTTACTAACATCACATTCAGATAAAACATGATTAACAGTTGTATGCGTTTCTAAAGGCACATTCTCAATCTCTAAATTGACATCAAAATTAGCTTCATCACAGTTATCATTACTTGACATATTTCTGTCTTTGCTAGTATCAGCATTTACATTCAAAGTAGCGCCTTTAGGAACAGGAATACTTTTACCATTAGAAAAAATGACCCAGAGAACTTGGCACACTCTTAGACGGTGAACCATTAGTCCTACTACCATGACTGGGCTGTGATGAAGCTAATTTTGATGTCAAAATTAGAGATTGAGAATGTGCTTTTAGAAACGCATACAACTGTTAATCATCAGATCATCTACCATATATTTTAGTAACCATGGATATTAATTCCCTTTTTACAGTTATACCAAATCAGCAAGGTGTACAAAGCATACTTAACTATTTAACTAAATATACAGATTTTTTGGATACTAAAATTGATCTCATTTGTACATTCCTTAAAACAGTGTTAGAAAATAATATTTTCCTTTTTGATAAAGAATTGTTTCTCCAAAGGAATGGAGTAGCTATGGGCACTTCTTGTGCCAATAGCTACGCCAACCTGGTGATGGCAGTATGAGAGAAGGACAAAATTTTTCAGTTACCTAGTTATAAAGAATCTGTTATATTTTATAAACGATTCGTAGATGATTTGTTTTTTCTCTGGAAGGGTAATGAGGTTGATTTATGTAAATTTTTTGAAGAAGTGAATTCACTCACTGACTACTTAAAGTTTACTATTACTATGTCACGTCACAATATTTCTTTCTTAGATGTTCATGTTGAGCGCCTTACCAATGGGAAATTAAATACAGGGATTCATAAGAAATCATGCCATAAGAATACATTATTGCATAGACATAGCATGCATCCTGGATATATCTTTAAAAAATATAGTAAAAGGACAGGCAATTCGAGCTTCTAGACTGAACCCATTACAGTCTAACTTTGAAAGAGAATTAACTGACCTCAATGATGGGTTAGTAGCAAGGGAATATAATGTTAGTGAAATAAGTTATAGCTTTCTGAGTATAGAAAACATAAGGTCTAGTCGGGCATGCCCATATTTTTCAGAGGAAGGGAATTATACATATTTAGAGCCTGGCAACTCTAAAAGTAATAATATATCCACACAGAAGTTATCATTATTTTTTACACATGATGTCTATCAGATAAATGATATAGGGCCGGATTCACGAAGGCTTGCACTGAGTCTAAGAGTAGAGTAAGACTCCAGCAAGCCAACATGTCTGCCGAGCAATCCAGGAACAGCCGGCAGGGGTGTGCAAGAGAGCTCCAAAAACGACTCTTGCACGGACAGGGTTAGTTCATGCAAATTACCTCATTTGCTGCTGAAAGCTATGCAAATGAGGTAAATTTGCGATCCAGAAAACACTAACCTGTCTGAGTAAGAGTAGTGTTATTTGCAGAAATGTACTCAGTTGGCAACTGAGTACTGTTCTGCAAATAGCAAAATGGAGCTATGACAGCTCCAAATAAAGGCTGTATCCAGTTGAGGAAGCATGCCAATGGCCAAATATATGGCCATTGGCATGTTTATCCATTGCAAAATAATAAAAAAATGTTTTTTTTCCCTCGATCTCCGATGTTTAATCGTAGCACCGCGCCGCGCCGTGCAAACGTGCGGCGCTCTAAAAAGCCTACAAATAAAAAAATAAAAGCCACAAATAGGTATTCTATTCAAAATATTAATCTGCCCTGCAGGTGAATGGCAGTCTGAAGACAACATGGTGACTGATTAGTGGTTGCTAAGGGGGGTAAGCTCAGTCTGAGAGATGTAACCAAGCATTAGTAGGCAATCCTATGCAAATGAGTATAAGGATAGTGAATCCCAAATTTCCCTGCCATGTGAACCATGTCCCTAGAGTGTAAGAGTAGGATTAGGGGAGTAACAGAGTAGAAGATAGGTGACATCATGAGGGGGTATGTATCAAACAGACTGTAAGCTTATTGGAGCAGAGTGGCATGTGTTTGCTATGAGGTACTCAGGACTGGAAGAGGCGTGTCTACAGTTATCTAAACTGAAACCCAGAAACTGAAGGTGTACGCCGTGGCTATCACTGAAGTTTCTTGCAAAGCTGCTTACACTGTGTGCGTGTGTGTGTGCACCTGTAAACCAGTCTAAGCCTGTGTGTGTGCATGTGTGCACCCGTGTAAGCCTGTGTAAGGCTGTCTAAGCGTGTATGCATGATTGTGCACCCGCCTAAGCCTGTGTAAGCCTGTGTAAGGCTGTATAAGTCTGTGTGCGTGCGTGTGTGCTCATGTGCACGTGTTTGCGCTTGTTTGTGCTTGTTTGCGTGGTGCTGCCCCTTGCGGAAACAGAAATGGGAAAGGAAGGAAAGGAAGTAATAGGAAGTTAACCAAGGAGAGCAAGCAGAGCTGCCAGGTGAAATCAATCAGAATCAGCCAATTACACAGGCAGTACACTAGCCTAGCCCAGGCCAGCACTTAAAACTCTGCAAACAACATCCCCCCATGTTTTTCTCAGAAACACTGCAACACTGCAGTCTACAAAGAGAAGTGAAAACTTAAAAAACTTAACTGAGATAAACAAATGTTAGGGGCTGCCATTGCTGTTATAAGGCGACATGTGCAAGATGCTGAGGGTGGTGCCATTGTGAATGCTGCTGAGCAGCCCACAGTGAGGAGACGGAGAAAAGTGTACAAACCCAGGGTAACCTACCAGGGGCTACATGAGCTGGAGATAGTGGAGCGCTATAGAGTGGACAGAGAGCTCCTGCAGCAAATTGTTGAGCTGTGCAGGCCACACCTCACACACAGAACCAACAGAGGGGAACCCATCCCAGTGGAAACCAAGGTATGTGTTGGCCTAAGAATACTAGCAACAGGTACCTTCCAGAGACCAACTGGTGATATGATGGGGATTTCACAGGCATCAGCATCCAGGGTACTGCACCAGTTCCTGAATGCCATGTCAGCACATGTCGGGATCATGTATATTTCCCCAATTCCCATGAGGTATTGGCCAGCAACATGCGTCTTCCATTAAATAGAGGAATATCCTGAGGTAGTGGATGCAATTGACTGCACGCACATAGACATCAAAGCGCCAGCCAGTGAGCTGGGTAGGGCCTACATCAACCGCAAGGGCTTCCACTCCATCAACTGCCAGGTTGTGTGTGATGCCCAGGGCATAATACTGAATGTGTGTGCTGGCTGCCCTGGAAGCTACCACGATTCCCATATCTGGCGTCTTTCGCAGCTGTACCAGACATTTGCCAATGGGGACATCCCAGATGGTCACTTAGTGGGGGATGCTGGATACGCACTGGAGCCGTGGTTGATGACACCCATCAGAAATGCACACACACATGAACAAGAACACCATAATGAGGCACACGCACAAACACGAAATGTAATAGAGCATGCGTTTGGGATGCTCAAGTCACGGTTCCATTGCCTGGACACATCTGGTGGAGCCTTGCAGTACTCACCAACTACATGTACCCAAATTGTCATGGTATGTGCCATGCTACACAATATGATCCTGCGAAAACAGCTGCAGCAGGAACATCATGGGGCAGGGCCAAACAGCCCCCCACCATTGCCAAGGCCTGCACAGGCACAGTGTGACTCAGAGGAGGTACAACCTGAGCTTGACCCAGTAGGCAGAAGGAGGCATGCCCAGTATGCCTTGGCCTTGGCAAAGAGGCAATGCATAGCACATACACTGGCTCAGTAGGAACCCTGAAAATGATACCTCCCTCTGGCTCACACTTAAAATAATAGGGATGCCTAACATGACACTACCTGTTTCCAAACATGTATAGGGAGTGTAGTATGTGCATCCGACATAGGCAGCCCTGCAGCACCACCTGAGGCATGATTGTCATGTTTTAAGCAATATAAAGCAGTGCTAAGCAGCTTTTACCAATATCTAGTATATGTAAGCAAGATTGCTCATGCCACCTAGCACAATGTCGGGCAACGTTGGGCAAGGTTGGCCAAAGTTGAGCAAAGTCAGTTAAACATGCTCATATCTGCTTTACTGTTCCTTAAGCAGTCTGGTCTGCCCAGCATGGCAATAAAAGCAATGAGAGGGTTCAAACCCAGGATACTATGCACTATAGTCACAGTACTGAACCACTAAGCCATGATAGCATTTCAGTGGCGCCGACACAGCAGAACAATTGTACACTAATGCAAATACAAAGAAATGCAGTATCACCATACCCCTAAAAAGGCAAATGGGTAACCTCCCCCACACGCCTATGCAAACTGAGAACATCAGGCTAGGCGGTGTGATGTGGGTTGTGTAGGCTTTGAAGTCACAGTGTAATATACGTGACATTGGACACCAACATCTGTAGTACAGTAGTATGCCTCAAACCACTATGATAGGCAACAGTACAGACTGAAATGCTGTCCTGTACATAGTAGTGCAGGCATAGCAAATGTGTATAAGTGTCAGGTGAAACTCACATCCTATGTACACCCACAGTAAGAATCAGGTGTGCCCCCGGGTAGAAATGTACAAAGAATAGCTGTTCCCCCTGTATGTAGAAATGTTGGTAAGTCTATGCAAAGTGTTGCATGGAAGCCCAGCAGGCACAGCATGATCCTTGTTAATCTATGACACAAAGGTGAGCCCTGCTGTAAAAATGCAACTTGATTTTCCATACACATATAGTATAAATGTCTGTACTGGGCATGCTCACACACTCCAACAAATGTAGTGGATTCCATTCAGCATCACACTGAAAGGTCATACTGGGCATGCTCACACACTTAAAGAAACAAATCAAACGTCAGGCAGCAACATACTGAAAGGTCATACTGGGCATGCTCACACACAGGCTAAATACGGATGTGATAATTAGGCATCTATGGACAAATGTGGATAGTCTACTTCCAGAAACACATTCACAAAGTGGTTGGAAAATCATGCTATGTGTTCACACAAACTGCCAAGGACTATGCACATAGGTCAAAGGAGGTTCCCACTACTCAGCAGTCATCAGACCTGTCAGAGAGTACCACAACACACTTGTGATGAATCCAACTAGGCACGTTCAGCAGATAGAAAGACCAATGAAGTACCTTAACAAGAGGATTACTGGCCTCAAATAGTCGCCCCATGCAACAAGACTGAATGTAACCCAATCTGTACTCTGTGGCATACTGTCTACTCAGGAGATCTCTGCCCAACAGACAGGTTCATGTCATGGTTACAGTCAGATCTGTTCCGAGTTACAGCTCAATGACAGTAAATGTACAGAGCCAACTGATATTGCTAACATCCTGGCAGATAGGATCACTGTTAACTGTACCTCCCTCTCACTCATGAAAGAGCACATCTCCATAATGGAAGACTGCAAAGTTGCTGTCATCATGGCTGCATAGGTAACACTCTCCAAAGCCAGTATCACAGCAGCCATGGGACCAGATAACTTCCCAGGCTGTGCAGTATCTACTTCCCTGAAGTAAACATTAACATGGCAGGTCTGTGGCAGCTGAATTTACCAGAGGACTGCAAACCCGGAGCTATAATGGTAAACACAAAAGATGTGGACATCCTGCAAAAGGGCCTCACTGGGACAGATGGCTGTTGTCAAAGCCATGGGCTCTAGCTCAATGCCAAAAGGTGCATTGTCATCCCCTATGTTAAAAACTCCGTAGCTAAGAACTACAACAGAGGTGGTAGTATACTTCACACTGAAAGTGTGACAAGAGACCTTGGGTCACAGGAGGACAGTGGATACAACTGTGGTAATCACATTCCCACAGTAATCAGGAAACCCTCCCATGTGGCACACTTCATCACAAAATGTGTCTCATGCAGAATGGAAGATGACAATGTTCCCCTCCACTCATCACTCACTAGAACTATAACAGAGTACAATGCCACTGTTGCTATGTACCTCTCAAGACAAGTACAACAACTTGAAAGCCAGCAGCAATACCACACAAAGATTATTAGTGGCCTGAAATACATGCCATACACAGACCATCTCAAAATGTTCCATACATACTCCCTTGCATATCGCCTACTCAGAGGTGTCCACGTAAAACACTCACAATCTCTCTGACCTTTGGACCCAAAACCATGAGTGAAATACAAAAGGAAGGGGTGTACCCATTTGCCGTATGGATACCCACACCTTCAGGTTAGTGGCACAGCATGAGGCCTTGAAGACCATGCAAGTGCAACTAACATTGGCCAAAGCTGCCCATCAGAATGTAGCCTGCTGCAGATCATGTACCTTGTCTCAAGAACCTCACTCAGTATTCTGGAGAACAGTGGAAAGTATAAAGGTCCTATCCAACACTATTATATGAGGAGATTACAACTACCCAAACAGTGAGTGGTGGAATTACTCGTGTACAATGTCCTTCGCCAAATGTTTCCTAGAGTTTAAAAACCCGAACACCCTGGAACAGCTGGTCACCATGCCCACTAGAGGTGACAACATACTGGACATGATCATCACCAACATGGGGAACCAGTGTTCCACTACAGAGATAAACCCCTCACTGCTAATATCAGATCAGGAAGTAATCACACTGGACATCCACATCTGCCCCCCCCCACCCAGTCAATGAAACCACTGTGAAGATATTTGCAAAAGCAAACTGCACACTTCCCAAGACCAAAGTGGAGCATTCCAAAGCCCTCTTGCTATAGGATAATGGTATACAATCCGCAGAAACATTTACAAGTGCATCCTATGAGCATCTACAGGGATGCATGGATTGAGACATCACAAATAAAACCAAGATGCACACCTCCAAAAATAGAACAACAATCAAGTGGTTGTTGCCCATAAATAAGCTAGACAACAGAAGGAGGAAACAAACACATGATAGAGCCAACTTCACTAAAGGAAATGCATCACTGATCATTATCAGGATGAAACAATGATCGCTCATAAAATAATCCAAGGACAGTTTCTAAAGACAAATAGCCAAGGAATGTAAGAATGACAACCACAAAGCCTTCTGTAGCTATACCAGACATGTAGGTGTCAACTTCCAAATATGCTGCCAGCTACTGAAAAAATGAAAGAAATACACCAAACCCACTTTCATTGCTCACATCCAGGGGGACAAGTTCAGTGTAAACACCCCCCCATCACCCCCAAAGAAGGATGCAGAGCCCCAGACGTCATGGACATGCAGGTAAAGACAGCCCTCACCAAAGCTGAGAACACAGCATCAATGTGACGGGATGGTGTCCCAGGTTGCATCATACACTAGGCCCATGAGGAACTGGACCCTCACTCACATTCACTGTCCAGATACAAGCGTAACACAGGATATGTACCCAAAGAATGGCATACACAAACAGTCATCCAGCTCCAGAAAGGGAGTGCCACAACAGAACATGGACACCATTGCCCAATATGTCTACTCAGCCTGGTCTACAGAGCTATTGAGCAAATTGTCATGGAACCCATAAACAGAGGCATTGGAGACCTCCAGACACTGTACTCTCCACAACTTCGCCTTGTTAAAGTCAGATCCTGGCTCCCAAACTTAGTTGACTTATTTCAAACAGTTACCAAGGACATAGATGGAGGTGAAAGTAGTCCACACAGTCCACCCGGACCTCACGAAAGACTTTCCACACCATTCCCCACTCTGTCATCATGGACAAGCATACCAGCTGGAACATTAACAGCTATGTCACAGGATGGGTGGCCAGGTGGTTCACAGATCAAACACACATGTTCGGAATTGCTGGTGCCATGTCCAACTCTAAGCCAGTCACAAATGGCATCCCACAGGTCTTGTTCCTGGGACCCCACCTGTTCAGTAGATACTGCTCAGAGGTACAGGCAAGCATGGGAGTGTATGGCTGAACAAGTCTGCAGATGAATAGTAACTGTGGTCCATAATCGACTGCACGGCTAACACAGACATCCTCCAGAAGTGTCTTACAGAGACAGATACCTGGTGTCAAAACAATGCCCTCAAGCTGAATGCCAAAGAATGCATAGTCATCCCTGTTGGGTACAACAAAGTGCTCACAAATTACCACATAGGTGGTAATCCAGTATGTACGGAGAAAGTCATTATGGCCCTGGGGACACAGATAGATAGTACACACCCCTTTGATGATGACATGGCCAAAGTGTGTAGACATTCCTTCAATGTAGCCTACCTAATGTCACCTAATGTAACCCACTTTGTATAGTCTGATGATGTCACCATCCTACAAATAAACCTGTGGAAAGGACAGCTCACAGTAATGTATATAGCGCGGCATGTAAATCTATACCTCTGTCATATCATAAAGTAGTTAGGTAGTGGTTTAAATCCTGCTCTTGACAAGTGTGTATATTTGTGTGTGGCCTCCTTGGGAAGGAGCAAATGTTTTGGAGAGTAGAAAAACACCTTAAAAGTGGTAAACTAATCTCTGTCAAGTCTGATTATGTCACCATCCTACAAATATACCTGTGGAAAAAGGAACCCCCAATATTGTGTGTAGTGCATCGTGTTAATACATACTTCTCTAGTATCATGAAATAATTAGGTAAGGGTTTGAATCCTGCACTTGACAAGTGTGTTTGTGTGTGGTCATTTTGTAAAAGAGCAACCTTTTAGGAGGGTCCTAAAACACCTTAAAAGTGGTACACCAATCTTTGTCAAGTCTGATGATGTCACCATCCTACAAATATACCTGTGGAAAAAAGAACCCCCAGTAATGTGTATAGCACACTATGCTAATGCGTACTCCTCCAGTATTGTTAAGTAGGGGTTTGAATCCTGCACTTGACGACTGTGTGTGCATTTTTGTGTATGATCTCCTTGGAGAAGAGCAACTTTTTGGAGAGTAGTAAAACACCTTAAAAGTGGTATGCACATCATTGTCATGTCTGATGATGTCACCATCCTACAAATATACCTGTGGAAGAAAAAAAACACAGTAATGTGTTCAGTGCATCATGCTAATGTGTACTTCTCTAGTATCATGAAGTAATTAGGTAGGGGTTTGAATCCTACAACTGTATGTATTGGTGTGTGATCTCTTTGGAGAAGAGCAACCTTTTTGGAGAAAAGTAAAACACCTTAAAAGTGGTATACATATCTATGTCATGTCCGATGATGTCACCATCTTACAAACATACCTGTGAGAAACCCCAGTAATGTGTATAGCGTGTCATGCTAATGCGTACTCCTCTACTCTCATGAAGTAGTTAGGTAGGGATTTGAACACCGTAAAAGTGGTAAACTATTCTTTGTCAAGTCTGATTATGTCACCATCCTACAAATATACCTGTGGAAAAGGTACTTCCCAGTAATGTGTATAGCAAGACGTGTTGATGCGTACTCCGCTAGTATCATGAATTAGTTAGGTAGGGGTTTGAATCCCGCACTTGGTGAGTGTATGTGCGTGACAGTGTTGGTCAATGTGCTGGGGATTTTGCTTTTACTACCGTATGACATATCAGTAGGCACTGCACATGTGAGGTAGCTATGAGGAAATACATATATGTACATGTTACCTCAAGTATTGCATGTGTGGGAACCCTGCTTTATCCAAGTACACAATTGGCATCTTTGCCAAACTGTGCTGCTGCTTCACAGACCTTAGGTCACATCTGTATGCTTGTGACAAGGCCAGCCACTGCAGTGATGCATGGCATAGGTCATCCGTGTCATACACACTCATTACGGTTTCTATTGAATTGTGTGTGTGAGGATTTATGGCCGAGGTATATGTCAGACCTGTTCAAACGCAGCAGAGTCTGTCAATGATAACTATGCATTATAGGTGTACAACAACCTTTGTGGACATGCATGCAGACCCCTGATTGCATATGTGATCCACTGAGGGATTCCAAAATACCTTAGGGAATGTGATTATCAAAGGAGAGATGACGTAACACTAGGTTGCATGTACACATCGGTACCTGTTCATGATGTTGGTAGCTTCTACCTATGTGGCACTTTGGGGATACTATGTTCTGTAAAGGTGGATGACTACGCTTAGTTTTGCCTATAGCGTTACAGCATGGGTTTGACAACAGTTATCTGTCTGTATGATACCCTTGTGGATGATGTGTGTGTCACCTGGAGAATGCAGTATAGGCCATAATATGCATTAGCCAACGTGGACAGACATATCCCTACTGTGATTGCTTGTACCTAAGAGAGCCATATGCCAAACAGGAGTGGTCTCAGTAATGGGTGCAGCTGAATACCACTGGTTACTGGCATAGTATAGTACCTGAAGGATCCAAATGTTGCTGTGTGTCCTACATCTGTGTGCCAATTGTCAGGACATCAGCTAACGATTGGTTATGGTCAGGCTGTTGCAGTCATGTATACCACCAGAATGCAAAACAATGATAGATAGTAACAGTATCACCCACAGCACAGTGTCAAACCATGTCATACACACATGTGTAGTCAGGTTCCAAAATGTGTGTAGTGCAATGCATACTGGCCACCAATAGAAACTATGGAGTGTTACTGTGTCATACAGAGCATGTCACCCTGCCCATGTGTCCAATATGCACGTACATGCAGACAGTGCACCTCCACCATTTCCACAGCTGTACACTTTCAAATATGTGCTACACACATCCCACACATACTGTCCACTCTCTAACACATGCTGCCAATACTGCACACATCAGCCAAGTGGCACGTGGGCGGACAATATACAACTGGAACTAACACTGGTGTAAACAACACTACAATGACAATCATAGCTTTAATGCATCATGCCTGCTCAGCTACACCTTCAAGCATATCATTACACTATACTGATGACAACATGCTAACATTGCTATACTGCTATAAAGACATTCTGTGCATCAGCACCATGGTAGCCTGTTGTTGCATTGATGTTACAGATAACAGGAGGTGGCACAGGCTTCATCATATGCACAGGGTGTATTGTTGGTCTGCAAGAGGCCTACAGTGAGCCATCCATGTGTGTGTGTGTGTGTGTGTGTGTGTGTGTGTGTGTGTGTGTGTGTGTGTGTGTTTGTGTGTGAGGGCCAAGAATAATGGCATGGGCCAATGTTGATGTAATGTGTGTGGGTATGTGTTAGCCCTAGGTATCTGGATTATGTGTGTGTGTGTCTGCATGCACACAGTTCCACCATGTGGCTGCCACATACAGGTACGTGTGGGACAGCCACAGTCTGTACCTGTGAGGCTTTACTGATCACCGTCTCTGGCCATGGATACGATACCTGTGCCTGGCAGGGGTGCTACTGACACTATCAGGTACCAAGCCAGACTGGGTACTATCCCCAGAGGTAGATGGATGTACACTGGACCCAGGTCCCTGCTGGGACTGTTCAGAGCCATGTGCACGAGCTCTTCTAGGATGTTCTATGGACAGCCCACCCCCAACATCGCTGGGGCTGGTACTGGCACTACGGGAGTGGCTGTTGCTTGAGGGCCGTCCGTGGCAACTGCCAGCTGTTGATGTTGCTGGCATATGTCCACGCCAATGACTCAACCATCCTGCACTGTCCTGACACATGGACATGACATTGCGGAGGACATCTAGTGTCTCTCCCCAATGTCTATCACTGACTTCAGTGTAATTGCGGATGGCACCAGCTATGTCACGGATACTGTCTATGATGGCAGTGTTATGTGCCTTCTGTGCCCTCAGTCCCTGTCTGGTGTACCATTCCATATGTGCCTGTGCCTCCATAACAGTCTGGAACATGCATGAGGTAGTTAGACCTGTGGCACATCTGCCAGTGGCATGATGGGCAGCAGTGCTCCGATGAGAACCCCTGAACATCTGCCTATGTGGTGCCCTTCCAGACATCTGGGTATGGCTGCTGTGTCAGGATGCATGTGCCATGGATACCACACTGTCCTGGCCAATGCCAGCTGTATGCTGTCCCTCTGCTAAGGGCATTGGTGATGGATGTATTGGCAGTATGACTGTGTGCATGGATGGGGTGGACACTTGTGTAGTGTCGATTGGTGGCCCAACGATAGACCCTGGCGAGCATGCCTGCACTTCAACACACCTATCATCATTGTCACTATCATGCTCAGTGACATCAGTTTCCCTGCTGCATTGAACCAGCCCAGTATCAGCACTTCTGAGAGGGAGACAGGAAACACACTTTATGACCTGTACATGATGTCAGTACACATGCACACATGCACACATCCACACATGCACACATGAACATATGCACACATGCACACATGAACACATGAACACATGCACACATGCACACATGCACACATACACACATGAATACATGAACACATGAACACATGCACACATGCACACAAATACACTCCTCACTAGTACACACACACACACACACACACACACACACACACACACACACACACACACACACACACACACACACACACACACAACACCAGCAATCCCGAACCTATTCAATAGCGCATGATGTTGGGGTACAGTATCACAAGCCAAACATTTATATCAAATGTGACAGCATGCAGGACGTGTGTTGCTCAGCAGCATGCAGTGTGAGTGTAGACAGCCATTGCTGATAACAGTATACATGGCCTTGATGCATGTGTGTTTTGTTCAGTGAATGGACTCACTCTGGAATGCAATGTGTACATGGACACAACATTGCTGTGCAGTTACTGAAAGCCCTGCAATGTCCTGTGCAGTCACAGGTATACATACCATGGCTTGCTGTGTATCAGTGTGTCACATAGATATCCATTTCTGATTAGACCATTGGTGTCTTTAGCAGATGATTGTGGACACAGGTATAGCACATGCATGCTATGTATACACACATGATGAGTGGTGCATGTATACATGATGGAATACCATTGCTCAACATAGCCATTGTACAGTGGTTATAGTGAGTGTAGGACATATTGTGGACATGCCAGTGCCAGCCATGGCATGGCATGCTACCACACAACTGCAACATGAAACATCACACATACATAATGTGTGTCATGTGACCTATACACCCCATAGCATTACAAGACATATGTGTATCACTTTCTACAAATGGGGATTGCTATGCATATTGCATATAGGTGCGTATGTCTGCACAGACACAACATTAAGGTGCATAGCAATTCATGATATGTGTATTACTGTGGCCACTGTAACTGGGTGGGGTGTAGTACCATGAGCCATCATTATGCAGCATCATGTGGCCACTCAAGGCTACTAATGTGTGCCAGACCGGCACATAGCATGCTGTACCTGAACTGCAGTACCATGGCTACATTCACCATTTAATGGCCAGTTGTTACATGGGTTTGTGAGGTGCCCAATAAGGGGCATTGCCTAACATGAATGTGTTATGTGTTGAAGCGTGTTGCACAGCCACATGTGAGGCATCTACCCCTCAGGTATATTAAGTGTACTGTGTGGATGAGGTTTGGGATACTGTAGTGTGACCTTACAGCGGGTGTCTGAATACGCCATGTGTAGCATGTTAACGTGTACTGCGTATGACAAAGGTGTGTATGTTGTGTGCATGTGTATCAATTCTGCCTATCCGATGTCCACTACAGTGTTTCCACAATTGTGTGAGATGCTCTGTGTATTGTATGTGTTTTAGGCAGCTACCCACGTTATTAGGATGTGCATAGTCTCACAGCAAACATGCACAGCATGCATTATGCATAGGTGTGTTACGTGTACATAGACTACACCTAACCTATGACATGCACATTTAATTAGCAATATTAAAGGTGTAACACACTCACCAGCATGGCTCTGCTGCCTTGTTGTCACACCAGAGGGAGCTACAAGGATATCAGACACTTTGTCAGTGGCAACAACTGTGGCATTGCTACTGTGTGTTTGTAATCTTACAGTAGTACAACGGTGAACAGTCACAGGCCTACAGATTATGTTCCTAATTATTAGTATTGCACAATACTAGGCACCACATCATCTAACTAGACAGTACACATCTCACATAAGCATGCTCTACCAATAGAGGTAACAGTATTCTACAACTATGCCATGTTACCTGCATGCTCCATGTCAACTTGCTGGGTGGCTCCAGCCTCCATGATGATACATGTCAATTGTGGTTGTTGTTTGCCAGGAGCCACCTGGCTCAGGAGCAGCTCCTCCACTCTGGTGAGGGGGGGATGGATGGCTACCCCACCACCTGTGGCAAGCTATTGTCTGCTGATATCAGACACACGCTGCCGGACATGTCTAATTAAATCACTGCAGTGATGGCGTACCTGCTCAAGTGTCTGGTTATGCATGCCTATGTAATTTACCCTGCAGACAAGATTTTGCCACAGCGCAGCCCGCTCATGCTGGTCTTGGCTGGTTCTGGAGAACAGCAGTGCATGGTGCTCCACCAGGCTGGTTGTGATGGCTTCCTCCACGGACATGCTATATGCTGGGTTACAGTGGTGGGACATTACCCTGGAAGACATTTAAACAATATGTGTGAGCAATTCATGTGGCACACATAACATTCTAAAGTACAGATATAAATGAACTGCCATATATAGCAAACTATTGGCTGTCAGAAGATACACACTTTCAATACCACATATCAGTTCTCAACACACAGATACCTGACAGTGCCTGGCACACTCTATATATCAAACCATGTTTTGCACAGCAACAAAGTTATAACAGTATGTATGACTATACAACAGTACATGGCACACTGTATGTGACACAATGCACCACCTAGCCACAGGAGGTATATATCATGCTAATGCATCATGAAATATGTAATCCATTGCAATGAATGTAAAGTCCACTGACAGTATTACCAGTATACCACAATAGTCGTTGATGGTGGACCCCTGCCTAACATATGTGCACATTCGTTAATGTAGGTGGCATACTGCTGTACTAGACTATACATGTTGCTAGATACGCAGTAATATCCTGTAACACACATATGACTGAGGCCATGGTGCAGGCATACCCACACACACACAGCAGACATACATAACAGACACAAAGGTATGGCAACCCAGGTGACCTTTACCTGTGTACCTTACAGTACTGTGTGTCAGTAGTTACCAGACCTTATGCCTGAGGTATGTAATCTGTGAGGACTACAGGGAACACACATAACAGTGGTTCCAATAAATGTGCACATACACCATACTGTGCTGTTTAGGCATACAGCTTCAGGTAGTACTACAGTTCATACAGTAGTTGGATTCACCAGCAGTAACACCCAATAAGCATACATGTACTGCTTTAGCCTACAATGGGACACCCCAGTCGACAACAAGGGACTATGTCAGACCGTATGTCATACTGCTTTTTCTGCCTACCAATTGCATACACATCTTTTGCTGGGATCACAGCTAGGACACATAATACCATGACTGAAACAGTTTCCCACTAAGCTATCACACATATACCGAACTCTGAACATTCACAAACACATTCACCATCACACTCAGTCAACCTCACATATTGATTATTGCAACAAGTACATGTGGGTGTGTATTACTTCAGAGGTATGTAAGAGGCCATTGGCCCTAGGGCCTATAGAACTCTAGCCATACACTACCCTGACCTCTGACACACAGGTATTTAAATTACACGTGGCCCAGTCAAACAGAGACACTGAGGTGATTGCCTGGGTGTATTCACTATCTCCCATACAATCTCCAGGATTATTTATGATGACTGCTAATTATGAGTTTTGTTTGCTATGGATAGTTGGTTAGTTCCAGAGTATGGGATGTCTCTGAGATAGGAATCTATCCCACCAGCATGTGCTGTTTATTGTGGTCAAACGGTTTGGGTCCCTAGACCGTGAAGCTCATACAAATTGTGATCTGTTTACATGGAGCATGTCCAACAGATCTGGGTTTGACATAGCTTAGTATGTCAGTCAGAGGTCACCTCTGAGTAGGCGGTATGCGACACAGTCTAGTTGTGGGTTTGTGGGACGGTCTGCATAGGGCATCTGTTTGATGCCGGTATCACTCTTTGTGAGGTATGTCTGTGTCCTTTCCACTTGCTGTAGATGTCTTGTGAGGCATTGTAGTCTATACTGGGTTTTATGTGTGTGGAGTAGAGAGGAACACTGACCTATTTTTCCCTGGATGACACACCTTTTGTTATGACGTGTGCCACATAGACAGATTACATGACTCGTGTAGCACTGTGACTATCGAAGGGGAGACTACTGTCCACCTGTGTCCCATGGTCTCTTATCACACCTTCGGTGTTAAGTAGACTACCACCTATGTGGTAGTTCATGGGTACTGAGTCTTTGCAAGGAGGGATGGCATACACAGTGTCAACATTGAGCTTGAGTCCATGGCTTTGTCACCAGGCATCTGTTGTTGCAGTAATTATGACCCTGTCTCTCTCTCTTTCTCTCTATACATGCATATATATATATATATATATATATATATATATATATATATATATATATATATATATATATGCATGCCATGGAACAACTAGTCACCATCCCCACAAGAGGAGATAACATACTTGATCTCATCATCACGAACATGGGAGCACAATGTTCAACACCGGAAGTATACCCCTCACTGGTGAGATCAGATCACAAACTAATCTCGCTGGAGGTCCTCATCCCACCCCCACCTGAAATAAAAAGACCACAGTAAAGAACTTCTCAAAAGCCGACTTCACACTTCTAAAGACTAGTGTGGTCTCCTTTCAGGCCCCGAGCCAGCGGAAAACAATACTCAAGCCGCTGAATCACTTACAAACGCCTTCTACCAGCACCTGCAGGACTGCATGGATAAGGCAATCCCAAGCAAAACAAAGACTCTTTGTACCAAAGGCAAGCGTCCAGTCTGGTGGACCCCAGCCATAAACAAACTCTACAACAAAAGGAGGAAGCTACTACAAGATAGAGCAAAATCCTTAAAAGGTAAGACACCCTTGATCACTATAAGTAAAAAACTAAGAGCTCTCATAAAATCATCCAAAGCAAATTTCGAGAGAAAAATAGCTAAAGACTCAAAAGACAATCATAAGGCCTTCTTTAGCTATGTTAGAAACCTAGGAGGAAACTCCCAGATATGCTCAGAACTAGTTCAAAATGATGTGAAGATTACTGATCCTACAGACATTGCCAACATACTGGCTGACAGGTTCAGTGCAAACTTCTCCCCCCCCCCTCCCAAAAGGAGAGATATCTAATGAGTGCAGCCCCCCAAACATCTCCAGTGCCCAAGTGAGAACTGCTCTCTCCAAAGCAAAAAACACAGCATCCATTGGACCCGATGGTGTCCCCAGCTGTGTGCTCCACGAACTCAATGAGGAATTAAACCCACAGCTAGGACAGCTGTTTAATCAAAGTCTTACCTCTGGATACGTACCCAGGAGTGGCGCACTGCAACTGTGGTCCCACTTCACAAAGGCGGTGCCTCCACAGACCCTGGAAATTACCGCCCATTAGCTTGACAAGCCTTATCTGCAAAGCCATGGAGAGGATCATAATGGACCTCATAAATAAAGACATAGGGAATTTGCAGACTTTGGATCCAACCCAGTTTGGCTTTGTCAAAGGCAGATCATGCCTTTTAAACTTGGTTGACTTTTTCAAACAGTCACCAAAGCCATTGATGAGGGAAAGGCAGTCCATACAGCCTACCTCGATCTGGCTAAGGCCTTCATACAATACCCCACTCGGGTATCATTGAAAAACTCATCAGCTTAAATGTTAACCCATACATCACAAGATGGGTTGCAAACTGGCTGAGTGACAGAACCCACAGGGTCAGAGTTGCTGGCCATGTCAGACTCAAAGCCTGTCACAAGTGGTTTCCCACAGGGCTCAGTCCTGGGCCCACTCTTGTTTGGCATCTACTTTTCCGAAGTACAAGCAAACACAGGAGGGTTATGACTGACAAAGTTTGCAGATGACTGCAAACTGGGCCATAGTAGAAAACACATCTGACACAGATATCCTTCAGAAGGGTCTCACAGAAACGGATAACTGGTGCCAGAGCCATGGCCTAAAGTTAAATGCCAAAAATGCATAGTCATACCCTTGGGAAAAACGAGGTTGCACCTAGCTACCAAATAGGTGGCAATCCACTGAGCACAGAAGAAGTTATCAGAGACCTGGGGACCCAGGTTGATAGTAGTCTGTCATTCGACACCCATGTAGCTAAAGTAGTTAGGAAGTCCTTCTACATTGCCCACCTTATCATGAAGGGATTCTCATCTAGATCAAGGAGGTCATAGTCTCCTTTACTCATCACTCATCAGACCAATGATTGAGTACAATGCCCCATTCGGAATGTATCTGACCCGACACTTGCAGCAGCTGGAGAGGCCACAAAAGTTCCTCACCAAAGGATAAAGGGTCTCAAAAATCTGTCCTATGCTGCCCGACTGAAAGAACTCCAGCTCTATTCAGTCGCTACGCTTGCTCAGAGGTGACCTTTGCCTAACATACAAGGCCATGTCAAACCCAGATTTGATGAATATGCTTCACCTCAAAAAATCTAGATCAATCAGAGCCACAAGGGCGGGAGACTTAAACCTCAACACGGCTATTAATAGGACGTGCTGGAGGGATAGATTCATCACCCAAAGACTCCCTATGCTGTGGAACAAAATCCCGGTACATGTGAGGCAGAGCACCTCGCTGGCCTTGTTCAAGAGAAATCTTGACCAATGGATGGGAGATTGCAGATATACCCCAGGAATTACCTCAGTGTCACTGATTGACAGAGGCACAGCAAAATAATGGGTATAGTTCCCCATACTAAAGGGGTGGCGTAAGCCACAAAACAATGGGCTAGGCTTATAAATGCCCTCGGGCAGATAGCCTAGTATGAACCTATGAACCTATGAACCTATATATATATATATATATATATACAGACATACATATGAACATCCATTACTGTACATATAGATATGCATATAGGCACATATACAGTCCACCTGTCATGGTGGGTATATCAAGTATGAGAAGGTTGTGACGTATACAGTTATGTCATAACATTACACAGTGTTGTGCAGAATGCATTGAAGGTGTTCTCAGCCCATGTAGCTTTAGTAGTCCTCACTGGCTGCAACACTGCAAACCTGATGAACCATTCCCACAGCATTTAACCACCACATGTCATATACCAGCACTGTATGCTGTCTGGTCTGCCACACACTACAACCTACATAGAAATATGCACATAACAACCTTCAACAACATATATATATCCACCTTTCACAAACAGTTGAAGTATGTCCCTTGCTCAATGCACATGCACAGATGCTAATATATCTGACACAGACAGATCTCTCCGTATGTGTCGGCAATACACACACAAGGACCACACTATTGTAAGTACATGTACCTCACGGCTGACCTGTTGGGCCTTGCTGCAACATGAACAGGTGTCACATGTGAGCACACAGTAATATTAGAGGGTGTATACATAGCTGCTAATGCTGAATTAGCATACTAGCCTGGTACAGCTGTTGCCAATGCTAAGCTACATATTAATATGACTATCATGCATTTATTACTGTCACATCCATGTTTGCATAACTGCATGGGCTACTTCCCCAAACAGACATTGTACACACTACTGTACAGAACACAGATAACATGGGTCAGATGTTTGACATTTAATGCTGAACTACATATGTCACCGTCACATCCCACTGCACACAGCAACACACTCATTTCACCATGCCAGTGGTTATGCAGGGCATCTGTGCATTGATTCATACTGCTGCCACATATTGATGATTCAAACTATATAGAGTACTCTTCATAAACATCTACTACATTCCAGTAAATACATAGCTGTTACATACCTTTCCTTTGTATGAGTTTGTATATGTTGCTATATAGCCTGGTATACTTTTTTACCAATATACGTTTCACTTTCAATATCTCTTTTACTGTTAAAGATTTCTTTTAAATAGATTTATATTTTAGAATATATTGATTTTCAATATTTTTTTCAGTTTTTTTCTATAAATTTTTCTTTCAATTTTTTTCACTATATTTTATTTCAATGATTTTTTTCAATACAGTTTATTTTCAATATATTTTTTCAATATAATTTCTTTTATCAGTATACTGTTTTTTTCAATATGTTCTTTTTGTTATATTTCTTAACTTTACATCACTTTTTCTTTTCTTTTTCTTTTCTCTCTCTCTCTCTCCCTCTGTGCCTGCAATGGAATGATTGCATGTGTGGACAGCAAGTACAGACTGCTTTTATAGGTATCTGCACATGTGCATGTGATGGCTTCTGTACCTATTGGTGGCCACCATTTGGCAACTGCACGCAGCCTGCTGTGTGGTACTTGCAGTACTCACTGTCATAGCAACCCAGTGCTATAAATTGCTAGATGAGGTAGGCGTAGCCCTTTCAGAATTCCAGAGTGGGGACCATGCTTGTTTGCTGTGGACACCGTTGTGTAAGTCAGAAGGTTGGTATACTTCTAACTGTTGCTAAGGGTGTAGCCAGTTATTTGTATGTTGTACTCAGACCTGAATGTTGCCTCTTCCAGTACACAGTTGACAGTGTAGAATTGTACTCACCCCTAGAAATGCTAACACAAGATACATGGGAGTATGGAGTTTCTTTATAACATCCACAATTAGCTGCCATACATATGTAGTTATTGAGATGTTTTCATTTGGCACATGAACTGTTTGGGAACAGTTATACTGTGGATATTAATGTACTCACTTTTGCACTGTTTGTGCTTTTTATTTTGTTGTCATTACCACAGGATGCTCATGAAACTGGACAATTCCAGTACTGAGTATGCCTACCTACATCCTTGATGTACCTTGAACACACTGGTATTTTGTACATTTGGATGGAGATTGTCCTGCTATGATACTGTGTGGGGGTTGGGGAGTGCTGCTGTAGCAGTATTTACTGCTAGAATGTCTGGTTCTGTTATCACAGTCATGTAATGCAATTCCACGACAACTGGTGGTAAAGTTCCACAGAACAGGTTTTGTGTTATGGCATTCCTATCTTTCCTTTACATTCACACATTCTGATGCATGATATATATATTTTAGCAACATCTTGCTGTATATCTACTGTGGCATAGTGGTACTTCATGCAGTCTAGTGTATCCGGAGTTCGAGACTGACAGTGTTTTATTTTGCTGCAGAACAAGGCCCCTCATATGCAGGGTGACTAAGACAGTTTTAAGCAGTTGTAAGCGGGTGTGCTCAGGTTTGCATGATGCTTAGCAATACTTAGCTAAGCGCACACATGCACATACTCACTCAAACCCGCTTACTACTGCTTAAAAGTGCTTACTCCCGCTAACCCCTGTGCTCATTTCTTTGAAAGAAAAGAAAATGGGGAGATAGGAAAGTGGTGAAAAAGGGCACAAAGAGGGAAAGACAGTAGGGAAAACAGCTTGGGATGTGCAGGACAGGTGTAGGGAAGGTCCATAGCTGCCCATTTCTTTAACAGCAACAGCTGTGCATATGCTAGTAATTTGGAGAGAATTTTGAAACCTTCCACCCTTGAGAGAGGGGTGAGGACAACAAAGTATGTATACTGCCAATTGAATTTCAGTTTCTGTGTCCAGCGGACATCTGTGCAAAATGGGCAGCTATGTATGGGGCTTAATTTTTTTTGTGGGAGTAGATTGCCCATTTTTTTTCAGGTGAGAGTGCAATGTGGGGTAGGGAAAGTAGGTATGTTTTGAGAGGTAGGTTGGGGAGATAAACAGACAAGACAAACAAGACGCATACAGGGGCGGAATATGACACATGGGGTGGGTGAACACAATTGACGGGGAAGGATATTTGGAAATCACAAGCCCATGAGCCCACAGATGGTAACAGTGGAACTGAGATCCCCACCCATGGGCAGTCACCACTGCACCTTCACAGCCCGGAGGGTGGCTGTGCTGGGGGCGGTGTAGGAGGGGCAGGCTCACCCATGAGTTGCACCACTCTTGCCTCGAGCTGGCATAGGGGATCAGCAACTGAACGCTGGATCTCCCTACGCACCACAGCCCAGACCATTCAGAGGGTGACAGGTGGCCCTCCTCTTGCCATGCTTGAATGGGGGGACGAGCCCCAATCTCTGCAGCGTTTCCACCCGAAGGTGGCACAGGGCCAACGGAGGAGGAGGTACCGGGCTGGACACCGGACCTGCTGGTGCCAGGTGTCATCTCCAGCTGAGGTGGGACAGATGGGTCTGCTGGGACTGGCCTTCCCATACGTTCTGTGTTTAGGTGAATTTAATGACAATATAGCCAACAGCATTCCAAATTAGCTTGGAGCAGCCTATCTATCCCTGGAGGAGTGTTCCCAGCACAAGAATCTGGTAGTCTATTGGCTGTTTTGGGCCAATTTCTAGCTCTTTCAAGTCCCCCTGTATAAAACCCGCTTTAGCGCGGCTTTGCGCGAATTTGAGCATAGAGCAACATTGGGCAGCGCCGCTTAATTGGGTTTAAACCATTCTCGGCTCCACAAAGTCTGCTCTTCACTTTTTCCCTTAGAACTGATCTAGTTCTCATAATAAACACCCTATTCCCACTCTAAAGCCTGACACTTGCTCACTAAAGCAATTATATAAGTCAGCACTAAAAAATTAAAAGCACTACACCCTCACAAACTCCCCTTGAGTACTTTGTTCCCCATTGGCCCTTTTTTCAATTATAAAGGAATTCCCAATACTATTCTAGCATGTCCAAAGGTCAGTTGTCAATCTCCTCTCCGGTCCAGCTGGTGAATCTGGGAATCTTGAGGCAATGTTACAACTGCCTCATGTACACAGACAACCCTCTCCTCCTCCCAACAAATTCCAACACATGTGAGAGATGCAATTATATAGCCAAACTGGAGGCTAAGCTCTATCAACTCAGTACTGGTGTAACCAGTCAGGAGGAGAAGGAAACCACACTCACTACAATTCCAGTCTCACATAGACCTACCACAACAGCAAACCAAACACATAAACACACAAAAACATACTCGGAGGCTCTAAATAAAAATCTGCCTAAGCAGCAGAGACCTCCAAAGCAGACACCCAAGCAACCACTACCCCAAAACAAAACATGTGCAACACATAGCTCACAAAGCCAGTGTGCTGAACAGTCACAGCCCTTAAGGCCAAACAACACACCTGATACACTTGTAATAGGTGACTCTATTGTCAAGCACACTGACGTCCCGCTCACCAGGCTGAACAAGGAGAAGGTCACAGTGAGCTGCCTGTCGGGCGCTAGGATCTGCCACATAACACAAGCACTCAGGTCACTCCAAGGCAAGTACAAATATGACTCAATCATTGTCCATGCTGGTGTGAATAGCCTGAGACGTACCTCCCTGGACTACATGAAAAGAGACATAGAGGAGCTCTCTGAGCATGTAGCCCAGGCCGGTATGACCCTGACCTTGAGTAACATCTTACCCTCACCAAGAATGATGCCACAATATGAAGACAAGATGATCAATTTCAACAATTGGCTTAAGTATTGGTGTCATTCAAAGGAGATCCAATGCCTGTCTGCCTGGGATGACATGCTCGACAAGCCACGATGCTTCCCTAGGGACGGCTTGCACCTGTCACCCCTGGGCTTTTGGATATTGGCAAAGGCTCTTGCCACCCTCATAGTGCCTTTTTTAGGCAAGGTTCAAAAGACAAACCCACCTCCATAGGTATCACAAGGGATAAGAAACTAATACTAATGCTACTCAATGGCAGAAGTCTAAACCTCAAGATGCATGCACTCAAAACTCTCCTTAGCCTGGAGAACATCGATATCTGTGCAGTAACAGAAACCTGGTTCAAGGCTCCCGAGAGCACCCCAGCACTACCAGGTTATACCTCATACCATGTTTTTCGGCCCCAAAACTTAGACCGAACCACAAAAGGAGGGGCAGTATCAATATTCGTCAAAGATACTCACACCTCCAGGTTGGTGGCACAGCACAAAGCATCAGAGACTATCCATGTGCAACTAACAGTGGGTAAAACTGCCTTCCAGTTTATAGCCTGCTACAGACCACCCTCCCAAACCCAGGAACCCCACTCGGCCTTCCTGAGAACACTGGAAAATATGAAGGTCTCTCCAAACACCATTATATTGGGCGACTTCAACTACCCTAACATAGACTGGGAGCATTACTCTAGCTCCAACACCCTAGCCTGAAGGTTCCTAGAATTTATAAACTCAAATGCTATGGAACAACTTGTTGCCACTCCCACAAGAGGGGAAAACATACTGGACCTGATCATCACCAACATGGGGACTCTATGCTCCAGACCAGAAGTGTATCCCTCACTGGTAACATCAGACCATAAACTAATCTCACTAGATATTCACATCCCGACCCAAGCCCCTGCCCAGAAAACAACAGTGAAAAACTTCTCTAAAGCAAATTTCACACTCCTCAAAACCGAGGTGGAATCCTTCAAAGTCCCCGGGCCTGTGGAAAATACGGCCCAGGCTGCAGAATCCTTTAAAAACGCATTCTATGAACACCTTCAGGAATGCATGGATCATGCAATCCCAAATAAAACCAAGACCCAATCCTCCAAAGTTAGGCATCCTGTCTGGTGGACCCCAGCCATAAACAAACTATACAATAGAAGGAGGAAGCTACTACATGATAGAGCAAAATCCCAAAAAGGGAAGGCATCTCTGATCAGTATTAGCAAAAAACTACAGGCACTCATAAAATAGTCTAAGGCCAGCTTCGAGAGAAAAATTGCACAAGACACTAAGGATAATCACAAGGCTTTCTTTAGTTATGTTAGGAACCTGGGTGGGAATTCCCAGATATGCTCAGAATTAGTCCAAAATGACAAAAAATACACCGAACCCACAGACATTGACAACATCCTAGCTGACAGGTTCAGCACAAACTTCTCCCCCCTTCCCCACCAAAAGGGCAAATATCTATCCCAGCAGAGTGCTGCCCCCCTGACATCTCAGATGCTCAGGTAAGAGCCACTCTCTCCAAAGCAAAAAACACAGCATCAATGGGACCAGATGGTGTCCCAGGCTGCTTCCTACATGAACTCCAAGAAGAGCTAAACCCAGACATAAAACTACTGTTCAATCTCAGCCTTACTACAGGATATGTACCCATAGAGTGGCGTACAGCAACAGTGGTCCCTCTCCACAAAGGTGGTGCCTCAATGGATCCTGGAAACTATCATCCCATAAGCCTGACTAGCTTGGTCTGCAAAGCTATGGAAAGGATCATCATGGACCTCATAAATAAAGATATTGGGGACCTACAGACACTGGATTCTACCCAGTTCGGCTTTGTTAAGGGCAGATCCTGCCTCTTAAACCTGGTTGATTTCTTTGAAACAGTCACCAAGGCCATTGACAAGGGGAAGGTGGTCCACACAGCCTACCTGGACCTTGCAAAAGCCTTCGATACAATACCCCACTTGGGCATTATAGATAAGCTCACCAGCTTAAATATAAACCCCTGTGTCACTAGATGGGTTGCAAACTGGCTCAAGGACAGAACCCACATGGTTAGAATTGCTGGAGCCATGTCAGACTCCAAACCAGTTATAAGTGGCATACCACAAGGCTCAGTCCTGGGACCTCTCTTGTTCGGTATATATTTCTCGGAGGTACAGGCTAACACGGAAGGACTGTGGCTGACCAAGTTCACAGATGACTGCAAACTGGGCACCATAATCGACTCTCCAGCTGACACAAGCATCCTATAAAAGGGCCTCATAGAAACATACAACTGGTGCCAGAGCCATGGCTTCAAGCTAAATGCCAAAAAGTGTATAGTCATCCCCTTTGGCAAAAACGAAGTCCCCACAAATTACCACATAGGTGGTAATCCATTAGGTACGGAAGAAGTAATTAGGGACCTGGGGACCCAAGTTGATAGCAATCTCTCATTTGACAACCACGTGGCCAAAGTGGTTAGAAAAACATTTTATATAGCCCACCTAATCATGAAGGGATTCACATCTAGATCATGGTGGCCAAAGTGGTTAGAAAAACATTTTATATAGCCCACCTAATCATGAAGGGATTCACATCTAGATCATGGGAGGTCATCATGCCTCTTTACTCATCCCTCATCAGGCCCATAATTGAGTACAATGCCCCTTTTGGGATGTACCTTACTAGACACCTGCAGCAACTGGAAAGACCCCAAAAGTACCTCACCAAGATGATCAAAGGGCTCAAACAGATGCCATATGCTGCCCGGTTAAAGAAACTCCAGCTCTACTCAGTGGCATACCGCCTGCTCAGAGGCGATCTGTGCCTGTCATATAAAGCCATGTCCAACTCAGAATTAATGGACATGATGCACCTCAGAAAATCAAAATCCCATTGAGCTACACGCTCGAGAGACTTGAACCTATGCACTGAAATAAATAGGACATGCTGGAGGGACAGATTCATAACCCAGAGGCTCCCTTCACTCTGGAATAAAATCCCAGTCCAGGTTAGGCAGAGTTCCTCATTGACTCTCTTCAAGAGGAATCTTGATGAGTGGATGGGAGATAATAGGTTTACCCCGGGTATCACTTCTGTGTCACTGTTAGACAGAGGCACAGTATACTAACCTCAAAAAAGGGCATAGCAAAATTCATTTAAAATGGGTGGCAAAAGCCAAACACACTCTGTCTAGGCTTATAAATGCCTTAGGGCAGATAGCCTAGTATGAACCTATGAACCTATTAGTTGTAACAGCATGCAGTAATATTCCCATTAACCCAACACACTAGAGTTCCAACAGTTGAACAGCAAGCATAACACATGCATATATTGAATGACAGTGGACATTCCAACAGCATGCAGGAATGAATAGTGGCAACAGGCCACCAAGATTGTGGTGTTTGAACAGGGCACATGCATCAAAGTTATGTAGATATTGATAAACCAATAGGACATATGTCCCAACAAATGTTTTGAGATTACACATACCCATTGAGGTGTGGAATTGCATTGTTTATGCACATACAGTAGGGTGTAAAAAGATACCTCCATTAACAACTTATATGAACATATAGTTTACACTACATTCCTGTTGACTGCAGGTATATATCCCCTACATGTATTATTACACTAGGCAATGTCCATTACATTGTGGGATGTGTTTTGCTAGTTCCTTATGTACCTGACCTGGATCTGTTATACAAATTGTCCAAGATGCAGATGTTACTGCTACGTATTTATATATTTTATTTATATTCATATGTCTACATATCTGGATGTGTTCAGGTGACATTATTAGTTATATTTTAACTGCCTCCTACATTTCTAGCAGCACACTGACATTTCCAGTGCACACAATCACAAGCTACTCATCTGTCAGATTTGCATATACATGCCAGGCTTGAAACTACAGTTGAGTACTGTATATATGCTTAAGTGATACTGGCACTCCCTTTGTACTCTTTCTATGGGCCTACCCAAGTGTGGTTTGACAGCGCTTAATACAACACTACTATTTCTATCAAGAGTACATCAACATTTCAAAGAAAGTGACACGGACACACTAGAATTGTCATACCTTTATTAATTACATTACACACTTTTCTAGTGGCTCTCTCATTTATTTGTTATTACAGTGCATGCAGACATCTTATTCAGGATATATAATATCCTCATTTATGGTTTACAACACTCTTTTTCTGGATCTCTCACTTATTCTATATAACAATACATGCAGAGAAATAATTAAAGACTTATACCTTTATTAATGGGTTACAACACTCTTTTTCAGGCTCTCTCACTTATTTTACATAACAGTTCATGCAGAGTGGTTATTCAAGCCTTATTATGCCTTTATTATTAGACTGAGACAGTTTTAGCCAGGATCTCTCACTTATTTTATATAACAGTACATGCAGAAAAATTACAAAGCTGCCTGGTGGCGCAGCCTTAGCAGCCAATCTGCATAGGCTTGCTGATTCATAGCATGGACACCTGCAGCTCTGACGTAAATGAAGTGATATTGAGACATATACCTATCCATACTATCGACTACACTAGCAATTTTATATACTTCAGTCCATGGCTACCTACTCAGTAGTGGGGCATTTTGCATCCCACGGGCCTAATGTATCTAATGGTTCAGTAGGTCCTGCTTGCATCTCTTCAGGTCTGCATGGTGATGTCTAACCTGCTCACCAGTCTGAGGGACGCCTGTGGCACTGGTGAGTTCATGTGCAAGATGGTTCCAAGCCTCTGCTTTGTATTCCATGCCCTGGAACTGGCTCTGCAGGAGTCTAGCATCATGATGATGGACGAGGAGCCAAACCATCAGTTTTCACTCCTCAATGCCCCACCGTTGCGCTTGGAAGCGAGAGCCCTCTCCAACACCAGCCATTGCTGCCTGCAGATGGGAGCTGCAACCAGTTATGGTGAGTATTCCCACCTATGGAGCTTAAATATGCCTAATTTCCCGCACTTATTTGTGATTGGCTGGATTTGAAAGTTCTCAACTGAGTGCACACCTGCTTAGCACTGAGTAAACTTTGATTCATATGTATATGTGTGTTGACAGTGCATGAACATCAAATGATGTCATGGCTTAGTGGATTAGTATTGTGATTATGGTGCACACTATCCAGGGTTCGAGACCTGTCATTGCTTTTTTATTTTACTACTGGCCTGACCAGTAGGGGGTGTGGCTGAGTTTAGCCGACTTTGCTCAAGCTTTGCCCAACGTTGCTCTACATTTATTGACGTTGCCCAATGTTGCCCGACGTTGCGCTAGTTAGCGCAGTGGCAGCTTCACGCAAACATGTTTGGTTTGCACTAGTTGGCGTGATGCACAGCTCCGTGCAAAGCTATTGCGCTAGTTAAACCAGTGCTTAGCTTTGGGCACTTTTTCTTAAATGTGCTTACTATTGGTGAACGTTGCTTAGCAGTGCTTCACATTGCTTAAGATAGGTTACATATGCATTCATAAGTATGCATGACCATTTCACTTTCTTATGTATATTTAAAATATCGTTCACTACTACATAGGCCATTTCAATGCATTTTAATATAATTTAAAAGGTAAATGTCAGGAATTATTTTTATGCATGGATTTCCTACAAAAAAAAGGAGAGGGGAGTGGTGGGACTCAAACCAGGAATGCCTCCTCTTTGTGCGAAGGCTCTACCACTACACTATTGCTATTTGGTTTCATTTGCATATAAGTGGTTTATTATCCTCTTCGATGTCTAAACTGCTAACTGTAGCTAAGCAATGGGCACACCCATGCACACACACGCAAATATGGGCAGCTATATGGTGAATAATAAAAAAAGAATTGGTTTTGCATTTTATTTAATTTGTACAGGACTTTTTAATGTGGGGGAGTGTAGTGTTGGGGGTATACACATTTGAGCGGACTCGCTCATATCTGCTGACATTTGCAGAGCTAGGCACTTGCAGGGGCGTGGATATTTTGATTGCACGGCAGTCTGACACACCCCCTGCACTCCTACATGCTCCGTGTTAGCCTGGGTGTTGAGTCAGTGCTAGTACAACAATCTTTTCCTTTTGTATGTGTTTCATATATGGGTAGTGTTCCAGGTTATATACAGTCACACTTGCATAGGTTCATAGGTTCATAGGTGTGTACTAGGCTAATGGCCCTGGAGCCTTTACAAGCCTATCCCATAGGATTACCCTGGCATTGTGCCACCCGACCTTAGTTCCCAGTGCCTCTGTCGAGTAGAGCCACTGGAGTGATCCCCGGGGAGAATTTTCTATTTCCCATCTACTCATCAAGATTTCTCTTGAAGAGGACCAGTTAGGTACTCTGTTTGGCATGTATGGGAAGTCTATTCCATAGCACGGGCAGTCTCTGGGTTATGAACCTGTCCTAATAGCTTGTTCTGTTGATAGTGGTAATGAGGTTGAAGTCTCTGGAGTGTGTGGTGTGGACAGATTGGGATTTCTTTATATGTAGCATTTCTTACAGAGCTGGGTCAGTCATGGCTTTGTAAGTCAAGCAGACATAGGCTCTAAGTAGGCGATATGAGACAGAGAATAGTTGGAGTTTTTTGTCTGTCCATATAGGACAAGTGTTTAAGGCCTAGGATCCTCTTTGTGAGGTGCTTTTGTGGCCTCTCCAGTTGTTACAGGTGTCTAGTGATATACATGCCAAATAGGGCATTGTACTCTATGACTGGCCTAATGTGGGAAGAGTAGAGGGAGACAATGACCTCTTTCTTCCTGGATGAGATATGCCACATCGAAGGACTTTCTGACCACAGTGGCAATGCGGTGGTCAAAAGAGAGGTTGCTGTTAATCTGTATTCCCAGATCTGTTATAACGCCTTCTGTGTTCAGTGGACTACCATTGATGTGGTAATTCATGGGAACCAGGTTTTTCCCAAAGGGGATGATGACACATTGTTTGGCATTGAGCTTAAGGCCATGGTTCTGACACCAGTCGTTGGTCTCAGTAAGGCTTTCTGTAGGATGTCAGCATCATTTGGGGAGTTAATAATAGCTCCCAATTTGCAGTAGTCTGTGAACTTTGTCAGCCAAAGTCCCTTTGTGTTGGCCTGGACTTCAGAGAAGTAGATACCAAACAGGTGAGAACCCAGGACCAAACCCTGTGGGACTGCACTCGTGACTGGTTGGCAGTCTGACTTAGAACCCACAGTGTGAAAGTAGCTGACTCTATCTGTGAGCCACTATGCAACCCACCTAGTGATATAGGTTCATGTATGTATCATATATGTATTCAGGCATGTATTGTATCATTATGTTACTACTGTTAACAGTGCTTTCCCAAGTAAGCGTAGATTTAGGATTGTAGTACTGGAACCATACACCCCTGTATGCAAAGCTGGACTCTGAGTACTGACTATCGTGTTCTTGGTGTGTGAGCTGCGTGTTATTAAGTACTTGTTAATGGATATTGGTCTGATATGTGACTATTAACTGTAGACTGCTATGTGTATAGGACATGTAATTGAGGACTGCTGTCATGTAGTAATGGCATACCTATCAGTGTCAGACGTCTATCTGTCAAAACATTAATTCTAATGCATAACCTGTTGGCTAGCTGATTTCTGTCTGTCCTCTGTACAGATGTGCAGATGTCAGGTATTCATCTGGGCTGCTCACAGGCAATCTATGCTTGACTGACACTGACATGTCTGCCCAGCTGTGTTATGAATGCCACAGCTAAAAAAACCCACCCTGTATGCACCACATGCCATGGATACCTCAAGTAGACTACCACAGTCAACAGAACATGCTTGGGTACAGGTCTCCAACCCAGACACTGGTCATGTTATGTAATATATGTTGCATACATGTCAATTGGAGCACCTCAATGGCCCTTTACAAGAGAACCAGATGACTGGATGTTGCATTTAACTGTTACCCTGAGGATCACTCATGTGACATCAGTTGATAGATGGTCTGTTGACAAATGCCAGGTGGCATGGTACCACTGGACCCACATGCTCTACTCTTCGCATCTCTTCTTTGTCTTCTTCTTCTTTTGGATTTTCTCATTTAGGGTCGCCACAGTGGATCACATGTCCCTTTATGATTGGCAGTGGAGTTTTACGTGGACAATATCCTGGTGCACACCTAGGAACACCTGCAGCTATGGACCCCAGTACTGACAAATGTGTCAGTGTGCATTGCTAAGTATAAAAGTGTCTGTGTGTTTGTAAACCTGCAGTTGATAATACCTTGAGGACCTTCTTACACACTACATCCCCCATTGCCATAGTTAGAAATGGCTGCTGCTGTAATGGACATTAAATGTACCTTATTACACTCTTCACCCTATGGGCTACCTGGAGCATGCAGTACCAGCACAACACTGTTGTACAAATGGCTGATAGGCATGCATTACCCTCTGAGTCCTGGCAGGTGTGTGTGTGTGTGTGTGTGTGTGTGTGTGTGTGTGTGTGTGTGTGTGTGTGTGTGTGTGTGTGTGCAAGTGTGTATATTTGTAGGATACACAATTCTGAGGCCACATTCTCCAAATACAATACACCTGGCCATACAATATAAGGCATAGTGATGTTGCTGACATTAGGAGAGCCATGACAAACCATCACCCTACTATCCCTGTGGCATGTGCAATAAATGCATATCCCTGTAGCAGCACTGATGAGATAGACAAAGAGTTGTATTGCAGTCCTGGTCAATGTGTGATTGTGGGTATGTCAGAGTATTAACATGGGTTTCAGTGAGTAAAATATCCAGTGTAGGGTGTGGGTGCTGGGTATACTGTCTTTTACACCATGGTACCCCCGGTACATGTCCCAAGGTCCACTGTATGAAGACCAATGCCACCATCAACCATACAGGTAACTGAATACACTATCCAGCCCAATGATGCATGTGCTGTGTGCAAATTATCTGTAACAGAATGGACTCACTGACAATGTAGTTAGCACTGATAAACCCAGGTCTCTCAGATGTGTCTATGACTGTTATGTGTTTGCCAATGTATATATGACAGTAAGGCATACTATGTATTGTCCATTAACACCCAGTACATCCCCATTACCAAACTGTACAAGGCCTGGTGATGTTCCTCACTTAACAAGAGACTTGGGACACACCTCTACTTAAAAGCTGTGTAGTGTGTGCAATTAAGGCCAAACACATTAGTAACAATAAGTACCTATGTAGGGGTTCTACTGTCTGTGTTGCCAAGTAAGTGGGTGTGTCTGTGATGAGAGCTACTTCAGTTTTCTGAATATACATGTCCCAGGAGGTCATCTGTCTGAGAACTGACTGGCAAATGCTAACATTTCAAAGGAATCATGTCATGGAAACTCATTCCATCAAAAATAGTAGTATATGTGTAAATGCTCTCTTCCCCACTGTATAGCTGTACAGCAATACTGGAGTTGGTATATATAGTTGGCTGTTGATGTTGTAGACACAGCCACCCTCATTGGGATTATTGTTGTGTGTATCCCCACTCTTAGTCTGCTGTAAGACTGTACAGTGTATGTTAACAGGTTAAGTAGTCGTCACTCACACTATGTGTGACTCTACAGCACCCCATACCCTCCAAAGTGTAGGGCTGTGCCACCCACACCAGTACACCTATGTTTACCAACGCCGGGATTGCACTACATTTGGGAAGGGGACATATATCCTGCCAGTACCATCACTGATGACATAAAAGTAGCAAACTGATTATTTACTGATGTGATGTTTTGTCTATTATGTATTGGTGGAATTACATAGGCTAAAATGGATTCACTGTAAAATTAAGTAGATACATGTGTACAGTATTCTCTGTGTATTGCATCAACACCAAAGCCTCTGTCTGTGTGTGTTACACACAGACATGTGGTGTGTGCCACCCAGTACACTTACCATTGTCTACTGTAGAAGGGCTGCTGACATCATCCACCATGCATTCACCTGTATACACCCCTTAGACCTATAAGCCATGTGGCACATGCAGTAACACTTATACAGACCTGTTGCTTGTGTTCAGCTGTACCCATGATATGGGAGAAAGGAAATTCACCCCAGGGATCACATCAGTCGCCCTGCTAGACAGGGGTCCAGGAAAGTAAATAATGTGGGAAGAAATAGCCAGGGAATTGTTATGGCTAGGCTTGTATAGGCCCTAGGGCTGATAGCCTAGTTCCAACCTATGAACCTATATGACACAGCTAATGTGTCACCACAGTGCCATACCCCTTGTAGGAAACAACAGCAGACCAACATCCTGGTGACACATACACACCTACAACACAAACTGAATACATTATGGCGACCACTATCAGTCAGTGTAAATAACAGCTATAATGCATCATGGCTGGATAGCTACACATCCTGACATGTAAGCATTAAACTTTCCTGCTGAAAACATGTTACACAGCATTACATTGCTACACCTTAGTACATTCACCCTGTGCATCAGAACCATATTAGCCTGTCACTGCATCGATGGTATGGATGATAGGGATGATAGGGGTGTGACACAGGTATCATTATAAGCACAGGGTGTTTTGTGGGTTTGCCAGAGACCTAGGCTGAGCTTCATGGTTGAGACCAAAACATGCACGTAGGACTGGTGCAAGGTTACAAACCATATAAACTCCCAACAAAATGAACCAGCACCCAGGTGACCGGCTGTTAAAATATTTATTGTGGCAAAATCTTCATAGAAATAACAGCAACAGCAAACCGGTTTAGGCTAAACTACCATAGCCTTCTTCAGTGCAGACAGACAAACACATGGTGCATTCTGATATCCATTTATATAAGAATTGCTTAAAGTGACAGGCACATAAGACCACTTGAATGAACAAATGATATGTAAACTGGTCCATAACCCATTTATGAAACATAATAATGTACAAAAACTATTATTTCTAAAATAAACAAATGAAATAACATTATTTCAGAAAAAATATCACAATATATGAGTATGAACAACTAATAATAGATCTGCAAGAATCAAGACATTTCATTAAGTCCTGGTTTGAATAAAGCCCCCAACCTAGTTATCCAGGAAAATTCCATATTATTCAGTTTTTCATGCCAACTTGCTTTATTGGCTCTGTGCAAGTCTATTTTATCAATAATAGTAAATCTAAATTTGGCCGTATTATGTATCTTAGTATGTTTACATAATGCATTGGACAGTTTGTTATTTCTGATAGGTCTTAAGTGTTCACTGATACGATATTTAATTGGTCTAGATGTCTGTCCCACATAAAATGCCGAACAGGAGCAAGTAGCCAGGTATATTACCCAATCCGTATTGCAATTGCCAAAAACATTAATGTCATATATTTTGTGAGTATTCTTGCTGGTAAATTCCATATTTTTATAAATGTATTGGCATGCATTACAATGTCCACAGGGATAACATCCTCTCAATTGATCACCCAATATAGTGGTTTGTATTGGTCTAGCAGGATTATACCTCTTATAGTGTGTAAAATGACTGTTTAATGTTCTTCCCCTCTTGTATGAAAAAGAACACGTACCAGGTAATATTTCACCAAGATGTTCTTGAGCTCTTAGAATCCCCCAATGGTTATTGACAATTTGTCTGAACAAGGGTGTATTATTAGCAAATGTGGTTATGAACCTAACATTCTGGTCACTATTATTTGTTTGATTCAATTGCTTATAACAAAGCAATTCTGACCTAGAGGTGTTTCTAACTTGATTTTTGGTTAGATTGATACGATCAGGATGGTAACCCCTATCCATGAACCTCTGTGCCAAATCCTTCTCACATATTAATTGTGCCTCCTCTGATGAACATATACGTTTGGTCCGCAAAAATCGTGATTTAGGAATGTTATTGATGATGTGGCGGGGATGATTACTGGTGGCATGAAGAAGAGTATTGCATTGTGGAAATTTCCTATGAACTTTGGTGGCCAAAGTGTGATCACTTTGTCTGGAAACTACCACATCCAAAAATATTATTTCTTGGTATTGTATTTGTAGTGTAAAATGAATACCCATATCATTGCTGTTCAAATATCTCATAAACTCATCAGCCGAATCCAAATCACCATGCCACACCATCCAACAATCATCTAAATATCTGCGCCAAATATCCAATTCCTGAATATATCTGTTATGATTGGAATCATAGATGTATTGTTGTTCAATGTGGGACAGACATCTAGACCAATTAAATATCGTATCAGTGAACACTTAAGTGCTATCAGAAATAACAAACTGTCCAATGCATTATGTAAACATACTAAGATACATAATACGGCCAAATTTAGATTTACTATTGTTGATAAAATAGACTTGCACAGAGCCAATAAAGCAGGTTGGCATGAAAAACTGAATAATATGGAATTTTCCTGGATAACTAGGTTGGGGGCTTTATTCAAACCAGGACTTAATGAAATGTCTTGATTCTTGCCGATCTGTTATTAGTTGTTCATACTCATATATTGTGATATTTTTTCTGAAATAATGTTATTTCATTTGTTTATTTTAAAAATAATAGTTTTTGTACATTATTATGTTTCATAAATGGGTTATGGACCAGTTTACATATCATTTGTTCATGCAAGTGGTCTTATGTGCCTGTCACTTTAAGCAATTCTTATATAAATGGATATCAGAATGCACCATGTGTTTGTCTGTCTGCACTGAAGAAGGCTATGGTAGTTTAGCTGAAACTGGTTTGCTGTTGCTGTTATTTCTATGAAGATTTTGCCACAATAAATATTTTAACAGCCGGTCTCATGGGTGCTGGTTCGTTTTGTTGTGAGCTGCATGGTTGACATCTTGTGTGTGTTAGGGGGGTTTGTTATTAATTGGGCTGTGCAGAAGTGGTGTGTGTAGGTATGGAGGTGCCCTAGCTGTGTTGGTCATGTGTGCATGTGTGTATGTATGCACACAGTTCAGCCATGTAGCTGCCCTATACAGGGGTTTGTTGGACAGCTGCAGACTGTACATGGCAGGGTGTGCAGTTCACCACCTCTGGCTATGGACACGAGAACTATGCCTGCCAGGGGTTTCACAGGCACTCCCAGGAACAAGGCCAGATATGCTACTCTCCCCTGATGATGACAAATGTCCACTGGATCCGGGTCCCTGTTGGGACCAGCCAGGACCACTTGCACATGGCCTGCTGTGTTGTGATGTTTAGAGCACCCCTCTGCAGTGCTGTTGCTGGTACTGCCACTATGGGAGTGGCTCTAACTTGTTGCATGTCCACATAGACCTCCACCTGTTGGTGTTGCTGCCATAGTCCACATGGCTGTTGACCTACTCCCACCGTATGCTCTAAAACAGACATTGTACGGTCAAGGTTTCCCACCATCTCACCCAACCACCTATCCAAGATCTTTGCAAAATAACGGTGGGCACCTGCGAGATCACGGATGTTGTCAGTAACAGGAGAATGAGTAGCCCTCTGCAGCCTCAGACCATGTCTGTTATAATATTCCATACATGCCTATGCCTTAATGACAGCCCAAAACATGCATCTGGTGACACCTGCTGTGGCACTTCTGCTAGGGGCATGATGGCCAGCAGCCCTCCTACGAGCACCCCTGTACATCTGCCTGTATGGTACCTCGCCAGTCATCCAGCTATGGCTGCTGTGTGCCGACACACTTGCCATAGTCCCCACACTGTCCTGTCATGTGCCACCACCTGCCAACTGTCCCTCATCTATGGCCACTGGTGATGGTGTATGTATAGGCAATGTGACTGTGTGCGAGGATGGGGTGGATAATGTCAACCAATGGCACAGCTTCAGCCCCTGACAACCCCGCCTGTGCCTCTCCATATCTATCATCATTGTCAGAGTCTGTATGGACACTAACATCAATTTGCATAGAAGAGAGGCCCTGACTCACCTCGCCACCTGTGAGGGAAAACAGAAAACGTACTTTAAGACCTGTACTTCATTGCTTTCCTCTACATACACAAACACGCACACACGCATGCACACACACACACACACACACACACACACACACACACACACACACACACACACACACACTTACAGGTGAGGTGGCACAAAGATATTACACAGACCTCTCATTACCCAAATGTCAACATGGATGACATATGGAACTCAACAGCATGCACTGTAGCTATACTAAATCCCTTTTGCCAACATTATACATCTCTGTGATGCAGGGCTGTGTTAGTAGGTAATGCCCCTTCCCCTGGAACACACTGCACCATGTACATAGTATTGCTGTGCACCTGTTCAGCACCCTGCTATGTACTGTACACCATACCTCACAAGTGTACACACCATTGCTGAAAGTGTATATGTGTGGCAGTTATGTTTGTTCTGTTGCTCACAGCCCCTATGTGTTTGTCTGACACATACCTGGGTTGATATATGGCAATAGTGAATGTCTGGCATCTGATTTGTAAATCTCATCATCAGCAATGAATGTATGAGCAATAAAATCCAATTATACTGACATCCTCCAAAGCTTACTGTGGTATGAGAAGTGTACGCACACTTATTGACATGCCACCCTCTTCCCTGATGTGCCATGGGGCCACAATACTGCAGATGTTAACATTACACATATCTGATATGTGCCATGTGACCTATGCAATCAAATGCAGTATTAAACAAATGTGTTAGTTGTGCAGATGTTGATTGGGATACATACAATATGTGGGTTGCATAATTGTGCACTCCCCTAATAGGATGGTTTGCTGCAGCACCTTTTAAGTGAACTGCAGCCATCACTATTCCTGGAAGGTGTATACTAGCATGGCCCATCTTCACTTGCTATTATTTGGTCACTCTGCCCTACAAATATCCCCCAACTCTGCCAGATTTCAAGATCAGCTCATGAGCACAGCCCTTGGAGGTTACACAGTGCCTTCACTATTGCTGTGGAGTCAGGGTTATGTCTAGCACAATGCATGACCTTGACTGAGTTAAGATACAGCCATTCTTAGTGAGCTTTGAATGTATGCTTCAGTTCACTGTTGTGTATCAGGATGACACCCCTCCCCATCCTCAGCCTTTTTGCAGATGCTTGACATTTATGGGCACACATGAGTGTCATTTTGCAGTGTCCCAAATTCAGAACACAATGTCTACTGGACCTAGTTCCTGCTAATGAACAGCAAACCTACAGGTGTACACTGGCACCAGCAAGGTACAGTTGGGGATGGTGGGCCTGAGGTACAGTGAGGTGTTGCTTGTGCAGCATATGTATCTTGATTAATAGTGTCAGTAGGTTTCAACCATGGTCTCGATACACCATTACACATTGCAACACATGCCTTTGGGACACTTGATGTTGATGTTACACATATTCTTCATGTAGAGAGCCCTGGATGATGTCTCCTGATGAACAACTCTTCCATCTGATTACCCTAACTCACAGGCCACACTTATGCAGAGTCCAGGTAATTGTCGACACAGGTACTACACAGGCAGTACTTGCTAGACATTCCTGCAAGTCTCTTAGTGTTGCTGCATGTGTCTGGGCAGCCTCCGTGACCAGTTTGCAACATATGTTGTCATCTGTCTTGAATGGGCATCTGTTTATTTTCTACACTAATGGTGTCCCATACTTCATCATCACATACACGCTTGTCTGCACTGTTTGCCATGCTATATGCAATGGTGAGGTAAGGCTACGTCTCCCACTCCTGAGTGCTACCTTTGGATATGGGATCCATTCCATGGTTTGTAAGATGTGTGCAATGCACGGCTGCCTCTGTTGCAGGTGAGGGGGCAAAAGTCATGGACATACTTCTTGGACAGCAGACCATTACATGTTGTGACATTGAGGACCCATACTTGATGGAAGGTGCATACTCAAGATGAATGAATGCTGCAGTACCTCAAAAGCTGCTTCCACAATATGTTATTTGGAGTGTGTGCACATATATGCTTCCATTGTTTGTTAAGGTATGTATTCCTCATATTTGTTTTCCTAACATAGGATTCCATTTTACACATTCATTACTCATGTTAGGATCACATTACAGGTTGTAGAAGTTGTGGAATGTGGTATTGTGATATGCCGATTTTTAGATCTGTAACAGTTGCCATTGTAATACTGGTATATACACTCACTGCTGCAGCCACTGTATAAGGCTAATGTTTTAGACATGTCCCTACTGTAGGTCATTTGTGCCACCATTATGTTCATCTCTGTCCATACATCTTGCACTGACAGTTTGTTAGTTATAATGCAGGACTCTTGCATACCCCTCAGATATGCCACCATGGTGACCACAGTGATGCAGTGCAGTTAACAGCAACAATAAGTGAACATGTACAGCATGCATTATCTGTAGGTGTGTTAAATGTGTGCATGGCAAATGCCATGGCCATAACATGGCCGGTGTATTGGCAAACCTGAACAAAAGACCTCCATACTCACCAGCTACAAGCTGCTGGTCCAGTGGTATATCAGAGGGACCTACATAGTTGTGTGAGAGATGTGATGTCAGTAGCCACACCTGTGGCATTGGTACAGGGTGGGAATAGCATTTCAGTACATCAACAGTACAAACCCACAATACTACACATTATGCACATCTGTTCATTACTACACTGCAGCGACTATGTTATCTGACATATACATGAAGATACTTTACATATGAGGATGGATAAGCAACAGTCTACTAATGTGCCCTGGTTCCTTACCTGCATGGTCTTCATCCATTTTGTGGGTAGCATCCACCTCCACAATGCTATCTTCTGGTTCTTGACTTTGCTGGTGGGCGTATGCCCCAAGGCTGGTGAGGAGCTCCTTCACATGTGTCAGTGGGGACTGGATGGCATGACCCCCATCTGCGGCTAGCTGGTCCCTCCTAACTGCAGCAGCACACTGACCGGCGTGGCGGATGAAGTCAGTGCAACGATGTCACACCTGATCAGAAATGCGGTTATGCAGGCCAACATCGTTTACCCTGTGGATGAGCTCGTTCCACAGGGAATTCCTCAACTGAAGATCATGGGTCGTATTCCTGAAGAGGGTTCCATGCTGATGCACCATGAAGATGATGAGGATGTTATTCTCTTGTGGAGTGAATGCCGGCAGTCGCTCTCTTGACATGGTACCTGCAAGACATAAACAGGTCCTCATACTGCAAGGATATAATAGTTGTTAATTGACATCTCTCTCCTCCCTGCCATATCTGCATAACTAATCTGAACGCACACATCAGTGGGTGTGTTTACAGCAAACCTGCTGTTGGGCCATATATCCTATTGTGCAACAAATATTGAAATGTGTTTCTGTTCATGTTCCATGTTGAAACATTATCATTGGTGGCCTGTTGCTAACAATGCAACCTGCATGGCATTGTAATGGCCATTGTGGTTCCATATATGCATGTGTTCTATTTGCTATGCACCTGTTCCAAAACTGGTGTTTTGGGTTACTGGGAATAAGTATACATGCTGTTATAACTAATCCTGGATTGTGTTGACTATTACTACCCACATATGTTCTAAAACTGCAACACAATAGCACATTTGGGAAGGCTGTTCCCAGCAGAACCATCTCTCCCACCTCATCTGGCCATGGCAGCAGGCCACAAAACATCTGGGACCCAAACCGGGACCTAGTCATCTGCTGGTCCTGCACTATCTTCAGGTGGAACCACCTCAGGTGATGGGGCCTACCCCACCTGGGAGTGCACACAGACAGGATCCTGTAACCTGAAGTCAAGTCCAGGGTCTAGTGCATAGGGAGCTCTGCAGAGAATTGTGTGATCTTCTACACCACCTTGAGGCCCTCATGACACATGTAGAGGTTCAGCATCCTCCTCCTGCTCAGCCTCCAGTACAGCCACCTTGAGGGCCGTGAAGGTGCAGTACTGACTGCCATGGGAGGAGACCTCAGTCCCACTGTTTCCATTTGGGAGCTCATGGGCTTCCAGTTTCTAAACACCCCTCCCTGTCCAAGGTGTTTACCCACCACATGTGTCATATACCACTCCGTATCTGTCTTGTCTGTCATATCTGTCTTCCTAACAAACCTACCTCCCCATATATACCTACTATCCTTCCTAAAATCCCACTCTCACCTTAACACAAAAAGGGTAATCTGTTCCCAACACAAATGTTACACCATACATAACTGTCCATTTGCACCCACTTACAAGTGCTTATGGGTGCCTTAATCACTCTGTATCTAACAGCCCTTTTTCTGGCTAGCAAATACCTTATCAGCTCTTGCAAGTGTGTAACCCAGGACCCTGCAAACCATAGCCTCATCAGTTTATCAGTAAGCCATCTGAGCTGCAGATATGTGTGATGTGTTCTCAAACATATCATGCAGCACAGTCATTCAACAGTAGGGGAAATGTATGTTTTATATATATATATATATATATATATATATATATATATATATATATATATATATATATATATATATATATACAGGAAGTTGGGAGTGGCAGAGAAGTATGTAAGAGTGGTACAGGATATGTACGAGGGTAGTGTGACATTGATGAGGACTACAGTGGGAGTGACAGATACATTTAAGGTGGAGGTGGGATTACATCAAGGATCAGCTCTGAGCCCTTTCTTATTTGCAGTGGTGATGGGCAGGTTGACAGATGAGATCAGACAGGAGGCCCCGTGGACTATGATGTTTGCAGATGACATTGTGATCTGTAGTGAGAGTAGGGACCAGGTTGAGGAGACCCTGGAGAGGTGGAGATATGCTTTATAGAGGAGAGGAATGAAGGTCAGAAGGGCTAAAACAGAATATATGTGTGTAAATGTGATGGAGGGTAGAGAAATGGTGAGGATGCAGAGAGTAGAGTTGGTTAAGGTGGATGAGTTTAAGTACTTGGGATCAACAGTTCAGAGTAATGGTGAGTGTGGAAGAGAGGTGAAGAAGAGAGTTCAGGCAGGGTGGAATGGGTGGAGAAGAGTGTCAGGAGTGATTTGTGACAGACGGGTACCAGTAAGTGTGAAAGGAAAGGTCTACAAGAGGGTAGTGAGACCAGCTATGTTATATGGGTTGGAGACGGTGGCACTGACGAAAAGGCAGGAGTCAGAGCTGGATGTGGCAGAGTTAAAGATGTTAAGATTTGCACTGGGTGTGACTAGGATGGACAGGATTAGGAATCAGTATATTAGAGGGTCAGCTCAGGTTGAACAGTTTGGAGAAAAAGCAAGACAGGCAAGATTGCGTTGGTTTGGACATGTGCTGAGGAGGGATGCTGAATATATTGGGAAAAGGATGCTAAGAATGGAGCTACCAGGTAAGAGGAAAAGAGGAAAGCCTAAAATAAGGTTTATGGATGTGGTGAGAGAGGACATGTAGGCGGTTGGTGTGAAAGAGCATGATGCAGAGGACAGGAAGAAATGGAAGCAGAAGATCCTCTGTGGCGACCTCTAACGGGAACAGCTGAAAGAAGATGTGTCTGCTGGTATATATGTACACATACACATCTGTACACACACACACACACACACACACACACACACACACACACACACACACACACACACACACATACACACACACACACATGCACACATACACACACACACACACATATATATATATATATATATATATATATATATATATATATATAAATATATATCTATATGGATTCACTTCATAATCTCGAAATACTGAAATATTGAATTTCAGTATCACAAAACTATGAAGTCAAATAGCCTAAACACTGAACATACACAAATCCGACACCCAAAATCGTGAATCCACAAAATCCCAAAAAACACACATCACACACTACAAAACACATACATACACAAATGTAGACCGAGAAATAACTTCCAAGAAACCAAGGCAAATAAGATAAAAGATAATCCACAGACAGGAAGAACCGAACCAAAAAGCACAAAGTGCAGCTTTATTGAACAACAAACAGGTCAATAAATCAAGCGCTTTCGCCAGGCAAATACCTGGCTTTCTCAAGATAAAAAGTAGTGTGACTGAAAAGTTTAAATACTTAAGCATCTGATCACATGGTACTTAATTAGTTCAACAAACATCCACTTAAGAAGGCAGTTAATTAGTAACTGAACTCAGTGAGTGAAAAGTATGCATATGAAAATGCAGAATAAAAGTTCAAATAGTGAAAACACTAAAAAATCATTTAAAAATCATTTAAAAATGATGTACAAATGTGTGCATAAAAAATCACAAATGTGTAAGATAAAAGACATTTACTAATTGTAACAAGAAAATCATAGCCTAGCCCTTCTCAGCTTTAGTACACTGGATATATTAATGGCATCATTGAAACCTGGGGATTTTGCAGCATTAAGTCTAAGCTGCCATAAAAGCTCTTTGTATTCAAGGCGGGCTTCCCAGTCACCTCCTCTGGCATCCTGGGTCACCTGTTCAAGAACCATAAACTTAAGTTTCATGTTAGGGCAAGAAGCAAGATGTTTAAAAAAAGCATTAGTGTCCTTCTTTTTTGTAATGTCATACTGATGTTCATAAATTCTTTTTCTAAGGGGTCTCTCAGTCTTCCCTATGTAGAAACTGCAACAGGGGGCGCAAATAGGTAACATGCTAGCATCTGAACCTTCTGACTTACTACTTGAATTATCTGACAACAAGTACACTATAATAAAAAAATATAATTTTACTATATTTAATTTCACTGATTTAGTAATAACTTCGGATTATTTTGAGCTTTTTACTAAGGGTTTCAAGTTTGTTCCACTACGCCCCTTAAAGTTGACTGATGCTTTAGTGGATTTAAAGTTATTTGTCAGACATTTAAATTTAGCATTACAATTTAAGGAACAACCACACACAAAAGAAGAGCTAGCAAGGGCTAGTACCTACAATCCCCCTCTACATCCCTCTCTTAAGGTTTTTGAGGAGGTGGTGGAAATGGATTTAAGAAAGCAGTGTTTTAGCTGAACACATTCTCCATCTAATAATTTGGACTCTAAGTCACAGCATTTAATTAAGTCCCTTATTCAGGACGGTGTTAGGGTGATGAAACCTGACAAGGGAGGGGGGGTGGTCCTGATGTACAATTTTGCGTATGACACCTACCTCCACAACATGTTGCAGGATCCTGAGCAGTATGAATTGATTTCTAGGAACGAGTTAAATTTAGCCTATTCCAAGATCAATTTTTTGTTATCGGACCACCTATTACAGGGAGTTATTAATGAAAGGTTACACAACTATTTACACGTCAATAAACCTAGGACCCCGATAACTTTTGGAATACCCAAAACCCATAAAGGTTTAGACCCCATGAGATTTAGACCTATTGTCTCGGGGGCTGGAGGTATCACTGAACCGTTGGGCAAGTTTATTGACCACATTACAAAGAAATTCTCTTCTACGCTACAGCATGTATGCAAGGATTCTTGGGATTTTCTCAAGGGTTTAGAAATTAGGTTATTTCATCCTGATTTACTTATGACAACCATTGATATTGTAGAACTGTTCCCCAGCATCCCGCACTCTATTGGATTAGAATGGTTCAATGAAGTTTTGGCCTCTGAATCCGGCCTTAGTTCCAACACAATCAGCTTAATTGTTGAGTTTATGGAAATTGTTCTCGATAACAATTTTCTTTTTTTCAATGGAGAACTGTTTAAACAGAAAAAGGGGGTTGCGATGGGCGCTGCATGTGCCTCATTATATGCCAACATAGTTTTATATTACTGGGAGAACAATTTTATATTTTCCCACATTGGGTACAATACATAGTCCATTATAAGCGATACCTTGATGACATCTGCCTATTGTGGAAAGGAACCCTGAGCAACTTTCTTGAGTTCATGAGTTATATTAATTCTACCACACACTTTCTATCTTTCACTTATAATGTTAGTAAGGACATACTGAACTACCTGGATATATCAATACAGAAGGACTACTGTTAGCACACCTTTAAATCCAAGGTATTTAGGAAAGCCACCTTTTCTAATTCATACCTTCATTTTGACAGTGGTCACCCATTTCACCAGAAGAAGGGTTTGGTTAAGGGGCAATTCATTTGTGCATCTAAGAAGTTTAACACTGATGAATATTTTCTTGAAGAAGTTGAGTTTTTAAAAAAACTTTTTTAGAAAGAGGTTACCCTGCCTCCTTGGTTAACAACATGGCCCAAGAAGTGACAGATAATAGACAAACCAAGTATTTTCCGCTGTTAGGTAGTGGCTTTCAGCAAGTTGAGCAGTTTGAGAATTTGGAATACTTTAACTTGCATAATAGTTTTATTCACACATTTTCACAGTATTGCCAACTGGTGGAACACACAGTGCTTAAACACTGGCCACTTTTGATGCTACACGATGACTTTAAAGGGATAATTCAGGAACGTCCCAAATTTGTGACTAGAAGGGATATTAACCTAAAAGGGTTATTTGAAAGAAAGCATCTATCAGATTCAAGGCATTGTTCCCCTAAACTTGGTACCTATAAATGTGGGGCATGCAAGCAGTGTTCCTTTATCATGAATGATAGTTCTTTTTATCTTCCATCTAGAAAATTTAGATTTGACACTGACCGATATTACAACTGCGGAGCAAAAGGGGTGGTGTTTTTAGGATTATGCACAAAATGTTGCAGTTTCTACATAGGGAAGACTGAGAGACCCCTTAGAAAAATAATTTATGAACATCAATATGACATTACAAAAAAGAAGGACACTAATGCTTTTTATAAACATCTTGCTTCTTGCCCTAACATGAAACTTAAGTTTATGGTTCTTGAACAGGTGACCCAGTATGCCAAAGGAGGTGACTGGGAAGCCCGCCTTGAATACAAAGAGCTTTTATGGCAGCTTAGAATTAATGCTGCAAAATCCCCTGGTCCAATGAGGCCATTAATATATCCAGTGTACTAAAGCTGAGAAGGGCTAGGCTATGATTTTCTTGTTACAATTAGTAAATGTCTTTTATCTTACACATTTGTGAATTTTTTATGCACACATTTGTACATCATTTTTAAATGATTTTTAAATGATTTTTAAATGATTTTTTAGTGTTTTCACTATTTGAACTTTTATTCTGCATTTTCATATGCATACTTTTCACTCACTGAGTTCAGTTACTAATTAACTGCCTTCTTAAGTGGATGTTTGTTGAACTAATTAAGTACCATGTGATCAGATGCTTAAGTATTTAAACTTTTCAGTCACACTACTTTTTATCTTGAGAAAGCCAGGTATTTGCCTGGCGAAAGCGCTTGATTTATTGACCTGTTTGTTGTTCAATAAAGCTGCACTTTGTGCTTTTTGGTTCGGTTCTTCCTGTCTGTGGATTATCTTTTATCATACATACACAAATGTACATACCTCCCATCACTTCCCTACAACAAGCATAACACACACGCACACAACCAAACACATACACACACCTACCCTTAGTATGCAGGGGGGGCAAGCCCCCTGCACCCCCCACCCCACCTACTTTTATATACTAATGCCGAGGTTGCA
>NC_056729.1:232510784-232575784 GCF_019279795.1 Protopterus annectens | reverse complement strand
AGCCAATATATACCCCTTTGTATTATTATTTGTTACATACAGTATATTATATAAAGCGCTAAACCTGTTCGCTTATTTGGTGTGGACTTATTAAACATCTGTCTGTTCCTGTGTGTCCGTTTTATTGAACAATAGGAGATATGTCCCAACAGTAGGTTTTGTGTAAACATACCCACTGATTTGTGTATTTAAATTATTGTTGCAGATATGGTGGAGGGGAGAGAGAGATGTCAAATAACAACTTATATATCCATGTAGTTCTCACAACTTTAATGATCATTGCTCTAATCATTAAGGTACAGGTATTATTTCACTACCCTATGGCCTTGGTTAGGCCAGTGGTATGTATACTTCAACTGTCTTATAGCTAAATTCTACATCTCTTACCTGGTATACCTGTGGAGGGACAGTTTGTTTACACTAACTGACTCTTTCTACACATATTCCCAGATTCCAAGTTAATATTATGCACATATCTCTCAATCTCTTATTACAGACACTCTGGTCAAAGTTTGACAACATGGGGGTGGAAATGGGACATATTTTGAATATTGCTCTCATAAACTTGGAGGGCTGATAGAGTGACAGGATTTGTTTTCATATACATTTTCTGAAGGCTTTGAGGTCTGAAAATCAAATGTATGTCATTTTTTGCTGACTACAAGTCTGAGATCATCCCACTGATTTGCCACGGGGACAGGGGAACAGGCCAAAAATGTGAGCCAATTATCTGGACATTCAGAAAGGATGTGTACAGTTGAGAGGTATGATTATGCATACAGCTTACTACCACTCCCAGGATTCAAACCGTGGCTGTGTCTGCTAAAAATACAACAATTTAAGTCACAGTAGAGTGTGCTATTTGGATGTTGCTGTCTATCTTTTCACTGTTTTCTGTCTAAGTCTCTCTCGGTTGTACAATCTGACCTTGTAATTACAACAGTCTTATACAGACATTCCTAGACATTTTTATTATGTAGCACAGTGTGGGTAACAGTAGTTAATACATTACTATTCAGAGAATGCAACACTAAAAATGGCATACGATACCAGAGTAAACACAACCAGCCAGGATTTAGAGCTTTATTTCTAGGCAGTTACAGTTTTATTTAAATACGACCTATATGGGACTATTACTGTCATATGGTTTGGTTTATTCAGTGCAACCCATACACAAAAAAGTTTTTATACTGGCGGCTGACTTTATACTACTTTTATATTTAACTGGAATGACTACTACAAGTAGGATTGTCACTCACCAGCCTCGCAATGCAGCCTTTGCAGCCTACCTGCATGGGCTTCCTGATTCACAGCCCACTCAGCTAGAGCTGTAAGAGAAATAGGGAAATATTTAGTCATACCTATCCATCGTATACACAGGCTGGACATTATTAATCAATTACTGGTATGAGCACTTACACACTGTTGGGGCATCACCCCTCTGCCTTGATTCTTGGACCACTGATCCAAGAGCTCCCTCTTCTTCCATTTCAAGTCGGCATAGTGGTGCCTGACCTGCTCACCAGTCCGAGGGATACCAGTGGTACTGGTGAGGTCACGTGCGAGATGGTCCCAGGCTCCCGCTTTATACTGGGAGCCTTGGAACTGGCCCTGCAGCAGTCTCTTATCATGTTTTTTTTACCAGGTGTCCTACTATGAGCTTGGACTCCTGGATGCTCCAGCGCTGCACCTGGAAGCGCAATCCCTCTCCGAATCCAGTCATGCTGCCTACAGTGGGAAGCTGCAACCAGTTATGAGCTGTATTCCCACCTTCTTCTTCTTCTTTCAGCTTTTCCAAGTTAGGGGTCACGACAGCAGCTGTATTCCCACCTGTGGGGTTTAAATATGGCCGATTTCCTGCCCTTTGCTATGATTGGATGTTTTTGAATATGCTGAGCTAAGCTAAGCTATGGGCAAGCCTCCTTAGCTAAGGTTGGCATTGCTTAAAGGGAGAGGTTCAGCACTGCTTACCGATGGGCAAATCCACTTAGCTGGGCTACTCATTGCTTAGCAGTCATATTTACACGATGCTTACACCTGGTAAGCAGAGGTGGGCAATGCTTAGCATTTCTTATATTTCATTTTATAGACTATCTGCTGTATGGCATTGATTCATCATTCATTACATATTATAAATTTGTTTACTGTCCCAGACATCCCCCAATGTGATTTCATTACATTTATTCATGTGTGACTATACTTATGGGGCACTTGTGTTTATATAGGGATTTCACAACTTTATTACACTGACAACTCACATCTGGACCTAATGCAGTACTCTGGTTAAGAAATATATGTTATTTAGTAGGTAATACAAAAAGTTGTTTATTCACTGCTGTCACATTTAAAGTGTGCATTGGTTACAGTGGGGAACGAACCTGGAATGGCTACTACAGAGTGTATGCTCTAACCTCTACACAATTGCAATACTAGTTATGTTGGATGTCTCTTGCTATTTAACTTCTTGTGCTGTTTAAGCTGGACTAAGCATAGCTAAGCAACTGGCACATCTGTGCAGCTATGCTTAAAACTTTATCACATTTATATAAAAAAAAAAGTTTTGTTCTGTTATTTTATCTATATCCCAGGATATCCCTGCTAATGCTAAACCTGCTATTTTATCAGCTTTCTGCTTCATGGTGGGCATACCTCTCAACCTCTTGGGACAAACACTCTAGAAAAACCCAAAAATGATGGGGAGACAAATAGGGACAGATTTTAAATATTGCTCTTACAAACTTTAGACAATTTTAATGACAGATCTTGCATTAGCATGGATTTTCTGAAGGATGTGGAGTCTTTTAAACTCAAATGTTTGTCATTATTTAATTACTTCAATCCTCAGCTAATTTCCATAAAGGTACAGAATTTTTGGAGGAACACACTAAACTATGCGACAAAACTCTGGACATTCTGTGAAAATCTGTACAGTTGAGAGGTATCCTGACATGTTGGGGTGTTATGAGCATTCTCGCTCTTTTTAATTGCCGAAAGGCAATTCTGGAGTGCAAGGGAGTGTGTATTGTGATAGCTATTCTCTTAGACACACCCCCTGCACTCATACACGGCTCCATGTAAGTTTAACAGCACAGGCAGAGTGCCTACATGAATATGCAATGCATACTGCTGTGCTGTACAGGAGCAGTCCCTGCGTGCAGGAATAACTCATCCCTGCACGGCTGCTTGCTGAATCCCAGGGACTATATTTTCTTCTTATAAATTAAGATACAAAGTTGCAGGATGAATTATCCAAATGTTTTCACCTAATGTTTAATATATATATCTATGTATGTATATATACATATATATATATATATATATATATATATATATATATATATATATATATATATATATATGTGTGTGTGTGTGTGTGTATGAGTCTACTTCAGACTGAAAAACCAAAAGACTGAATCCCAAAAGACTGAAAATTCAAAATACTGAATAATGTAATTTGCCCCTTCTCCATTGTTGTATGATCTTGGAGTTGGTATATATAGTTAGCAGGTGGTGTGGAGGCCACAGCCCCTTACATGAGGGATGCAGCTGAGCTTGCACCCTGCATTAAGAATGTGTTCAGTATTTTGAATTTTTGGTCTTTTGGGATTCAGACTTTTAGTTTGTTAGTCATCTGAAGTAGACCCACACACACACACACACACACACACAGATATATATATATATATATATATATATATATATATATATATATATATATATATATATATATATATGGTTCCCTATCAGAAGCCTGAAACACTATAAACCTGAAAATCAAAATCCTGAAAACTATAGACTGAAAGTTCAAAATCCTGAAAGCCCAAAATCCTGAAACTCAAAATCATGAAAACACAAATAATGCTAATATGTCACTATAAAGACACTAATATCTACCAAATGACCCTGACCCTAACCCTAACCCTGAGGTCCGTCACTATTGCACACTCACCTGACCCGCGCCCTAACCCTAACTCACTTAAACCGCCCCTAACCCCAATATTTGTCACTATTGCATACATGTCTAACCTGCACCCTAACCCTAACTCACTTAAACCGCCCCTAACCCTAACATAAAACCAACCGCACACTTACCTGAACTCAACGCATAACCCAACACCACAGGGCTAACAATAGCAAAGCCACAATGACGTCAGTATGTCCATTTTTTCAGGATTTTGAGTTTCAGGATTTTGGGCTTTCAGGATTTTGAACTTCAGTCTATAGTTTTCAGGATTTTGATTTTCAGGCTTATAGTGTTTCAGGCTTCTGATAGGGAACCATATATATATATATATATATATATATATATATATATATATATATATATATATATATATATATATATATATATATATATATATGGAGAGAGAGAGAGATAGATAATTAAGACTGTAACCACTATGCTCTGAAGAGAGCGTCTATCTGTTAAGTTACACTTCCCTGACAGGATGTCATTGGGTCTGTCCCACATAGATAAAACCTAAGATTCTTGATACCAGACTACATATAACCATTACTTATGAGTTAGGCACGGTTGTCTTATGTTAAGTAGTGAAAAGAAATTACAGGGAAAGAAGTTTCCGGAGACACTGAGTGACTTGTTAGTGATATTATCCCTTTACTTAATTTATAACAATGTGTATAGTGTCATGATAATTCTTAGTATAGATGAATATAAGAATGGAGTTATGGAATTTACCAAATAGCCAAAAAGACTGCCTGAATCCGGGCTCTTTTTAGAAATAGTCCCTGTAAGGCTGTAACTGATAAAAATCAGAATATCTGTTTGATCTTTAAAGTTTTTGACTTGAATGCGAATACAGCATATATGCAGAACAAAGGGTACCAGCTCCAGAATTATGCAAATATGCCTCTTTTCAAATCTGTTTAATAGACATATCAAGTCACTGTGATAGTACTGAGTAGTAGCTATATTTTAAACAATAGGTATACACAGGTAAACAAGAATTTTCTTTTTTCTAATTGATCAGGCAATGAAAAATAAATTTGTCAATGTCAAATTTATTGACAGCCACAAAAATGACAAACTTTGATCAGTGAACTGGGGATGACAAAAACTGCATTTTTGTGGGGCAGAACTCCCTAACTCCACCAACACACACACACACACACACACACACACACACACACACACACACACACACACACACACACACACACACACACACACACACACACACACACACACACACACACACACACACACACACACACACTCCAACCCTATAACTGGAAAAGTAATCATTTATGTTCTTGTGTCATATTATGGAATGTTAACCCTATAACTGCAAGGATACACTGAAGAGTAATCTGAATAGCTGTACACCACTGACTTAGAGCTGGTATAGCATAGTATCACATACAACAGCCCTATGCATTTCATTAAAATACTGAAACTCTCGGAATTATCTATATACACTACAACTTACATGGAGGAAACCAGGTTAGCAGCATGTATTCAAATGGTTGTCAATAGCAATGTGATTGAGACAGAATTGTGTGAATAATGGTGCTCAGTGAGAAAAGAGACACGCTTTTATATCATCACAGCTGTAGACAAAGAGCAGAAAAAAAACAACACATGATGTACACCATTGTTTTGCAGATATGTCAAGAGAATCTTTTAGGCCTTTTATTTTCAGTGTAAGTGAAAGGGTGGTCTTGAATTGAGGAGTGAGTGGGATATTTACAGCAGTTGTTCACACCTCTCACATACATCTAGTGGGACGACTACAGCAGTTGTTTGTACCTCTGACATACATCTAGTGGGATAACTACAGCAGTTGTTCACAACTCTGACATACATCTAGTGGTGAGGCTACACTCGATTAGGTTCAGTTGCAAGTCTATAAAGGAGTGTGTGTGTGTGTGTGTGTGTGTGTGTGTGTGTGTGTGTGTGTGTGTGTGTGTGTGTGTGTGGTGCTGACAGGAAGGCAGCCTGGCACTTTGTCTACACCCACAGAATTGATGTATTTGGCCTTGGAGAGAATGGTTATCATCAATGAAAAACATGAAAATGAAAAGCTACAAAAAAAAAAACTTACAACAGTAAAGCACGTTTCAGAAATGAAAAGGAACACAAAACTTGTGACAACAATGAAAACCTATATTAACCTACTAATCCAATACTTTGTTAGTTTTAAAACTCTGCTTGACTTTTTTTTCTCTGAAGATAGGCCTTCAAACATTGTTCTTAAATTAAATGTGCACACTTGATCAACAGGCAGACAATATAGCCTTAAAATTATTCAGAATAACATAAAGTGTTTATCTTTAAGCTATATGACACCATCATAACAGTTACACATAATTGCAGACAGTGAAAAACTACTTTAATTCAATTATTACAGGATATTAGAAAATATTAACTACCTGTTCACTGACATTGTAGGATAAAATCCTGATAATGACCTGGGTAACCCGTACTCAGGGTCAGTGTTTAACTGTCAAATAATACTTCATTGAACGCTAACCATCAAATGTTCATTCAGCGAACGTTCATGTCAATGAATGGGAAAGTGGGTAGTTGGCCAACACATCCCTGTCTACCGTTCTCCCCACTGTTACAGGGGTGTGTGAGGTGAAGCTGCCCCATGCTGGGGGGTGTGGGGATGAACCACCCCGACTGGGTATGTTTAAAATGCTGCATTTTTCTGGATGGGAAAGTGTTGGCCAGCTATTTACTTCCCCTGGTGAAGAAGTGAACATTCACTGAATGAACAACGGATTGTTAGGTTGTGATATTTAGCCATTCGATGTAAATGTTATTCAGTGGTTAAACATAGACCTATTCAATTAATGGCTTGAGGCCTAAAGGAGCTAGTATGAAGGAAGTGACTACTGTTATGGCTTTGCCTGCATGCCCTTCCTCAGAATAAGGGTGTCAGACTACATGCCAAGGGCATACGTTCTCATGGGTGAGTATATGGCTGAGACCAGAGATTCCACATGATTGCTGACTTTAACGGAGGTAGGGATGGGGATATTCTGAACTATTATGTCATTTGCAGAAGTTAATGATACACCCTTGCTTAGACACATTATACACTGAACCCTGGGAGTATTACTGGGCATGTGTTTGTTGGCTAATGTTGTATAAAGAAGAATAAACAAACAACTGCTGATGGCTACCTAAATGTTTGTACTTCTTTTGCCATTACCAAGCTGAGGCAAAAAAACTAAATAAATTAAAAAAAAATGCAAACATTCTTCTGGAATGTGAATTAAATGATCAAATATCAGTCTATCAAAATTATAATCTTTAGGAAGAGAAGAGGAAAACAAGGAAAGAAAAACAGTGTATCATAAAGGCTACTAAATAATACTCTTAAGTACGGTCATTAATTGGAAGATGAACATCATTATGCAGGTCATACCTAATTCAAAATAAACCATCAGCTAGACAATACAAGACTTCTCTTCCCCTGACCATTTAAACATGCTACAGCCAGCTGTGTGCCCAGAGGCATGATGTCTTGTACTAACTGTAACAGTCTACTTACTACAAATATCACATACTTTCTTATGTGCCTGTAACGTTATAAACAAGAACAATTCTCTTAAAAATACACAGATTTATAGAAGTTGAGTAACATGCACTTTGAAAACCCTGCAGACTGGCAGACCTGACTTGCAATTGATAAACAAGAGGACAGCTTTGTATACTCTGAAGCAATACTGCGATTGTTGCTGTTGTTGTTGTCCTGACCATATATGAGATACACCGCATAACTCCAGCATATAGGACTAAACACTATGTTTATGAATACAATGGTTTATCCCTAACATCAGAGATATCATTTTTTTTCAGCTGGCATCAGATAACTGTCAGCAAATCAGGTACTGACTGACAGAATACTGCACCTTAAAAAGGACACTGTCCTTGTTTTCTGCTGTGTATAATTCATGACCAAAAGTGATTAATGTGGTGTTATTAACATTAAAGGTTATCTACAGTGAAGAAGAATGTCTGAAACACACAAGGTTAGCATGCTGAGCAGCAAATATCCAACATTTAAGCATTTGTATGTAGCAGCATTCAAAAGATGAATCCCAAAGGAGCTAAGATTTCTGTTCTGCTCTAGGCTTACACTTGAAAACTGTAGCTTAGTTGAGAATAAAGACAAGACCTTAGAAGAGACATCGGGATCAACAGGGTGTCTGATTAAGAAGTTGTGCTTTACTAAATTGGTGTCCTAGGAGGTACAAACTAAGGCAAAGCCAATGTTTTTACCTCTGCTAACGATGTGCAGTGCTGTGCTGGGAGATAGATTAAGAAAACAGCCCTGCCTTTCAGTTTCCAAGTGCAGCACTCTTCTGCAGTTTGGATTTCATTTGTTATGATGTGTTCCAGAGATGGATGACTAACTACCTTTTTATGGTCATGGATGGCAAAATGCCTCAATACCAAATGATAATAGTGTAAAACTTCAAACAAAATGAGAATGATTTTTCTCTGCAATTTAAAACTAAAGGCCCCTGATGAGTAAAGTTGAAGAAATTGTTGTAACTTCCTTTGATATGGATTATGTTCCCAAGACACCACATAAAGAGGAAAAAAAAGCATAATGAACTCCTGAACTCCTATCTTGATCTAACAGAATGGATTAAGGTACATGAACTTTCGGTGTATTTATGAGTACTGTAGCTATTAAACTATCACCTTACCCATGCATCATAAATATTAGAAGTATAACTCTGAAAAAGAAACACTGTAGTAGTGCACTTAACTAGGTGAATTAATTCAATACAGAATAATACGAAGCACATTTCAACAAACTGCCAGAGGTAAGCTACATTTTTTTGAATTTCTTCATTTGACAAAATTAAGTAATCTATTCTTAAGCACATTAAACTCATACAATACCAATTGCTTTGAGTGGGCAGGGAAATTATCAAGCTCCAAGAACTACATGTAACTAATTATAACCAGAGCTAAATAAGGGAAAAATCCCAAATTCAAGCAATAATAACAATAAAGGATCACTACTAATGACATTTGACTTTGATAAACTAATTGTAGCTTGTCTCTCATCAAGCAGACTACAACTACAAAATGCTGAGGCATACCAATAACATGAATAAAAAAAATCTTGAAATGGCTATTCATTTAAGAATGATTACATAAGCACCAGTCAAATAACTTTCTTATCTTTCATGTCTGCTTAGTCCACTTAACAGTATCCACTTCCACAAATGCAACAGCCTCTAAAACAGCTATCATTAGCAAGAAAAAATGTGTTTTATATAAAATGGTCTTTCTTATGCTTTGAAAGGAAGAGTAGTGGTGAAGGATTCAACACTGATGCCCTGCAAGTCTTGGTTCTCTAGTAGTCAGAGCTATGGAGGGGCAAAAGGTGTGGCTTCCCCGAGTACAAGCTTTTAGTGGGAGTGGTCAGCAGAGTGGGAGTGGTCAGCGGGTACTGAATCTGCAAGAGTAAAGTACTGGCATTTTCTTTATGAAACAGTGATTTGCTTTATAAATTACTGATGATGCCACATTTGCAGCCATGGCTGAAGTACCAAAGCACTAAGTACATCAGTATGTGGTGATTTAACAGTAGCAAGTTATTCGCTACATTTGTAGCAAGCATCTTGCTGCAATTTTATTTTCCTCCTCAACTTTGAGTTGGGGCTGCCAGTAAGTGACTATATAGGTTCATAGGTTCATAGGTTCATAGGTTCATACTAGGCTATCTGCCCGAGGGCATTTACAAGCCTAGCCCATCGAACTATACCCATTATTTTGCTGTGCCTCTGTCGAGCAGTGACACTGAGGTAATCCATCCATTGGTCAAGATTTCTCTTGAACAAGGCCAGCGAGGTGCTCTGCCTCACATTTTGTTCCACAGCATAGGGAGTCTTTGGGTGATGAATCTATGGCTCTGATGGATCTAGATTTTTGAGTTGAAGCATATTCATCAAATCTGGGTTTGACATGGCCTTGTATGTTAGGCAAAGGTCACCAATAGAGCTGGAGTTCTTTCAGTTGGGCAGCATAGGACAGATGTTTGAGACCCTTTATCCTTTTGGTGAGGAACTTTTGTGGCCTCTCCAGCTGCTGCAAGTGTCGGGTCAGATACATTCCGAATGGGGCATTGTACTCAATCATTGGTCTGATGAGACTATGACCTCCCTTGATCTAGATGAGAATCCCTTCATGATAAGGTGGGCAATGTAGAAGGTCTTCCTAACTACTTTAGCTACATGGGTGTCGAATGACAGACTACTATCAACCTGGGTCCTCAGGTCCCTGATAACTTCTTCTGTGCTCAGTGGATTGCCACCTATTTGGTAGCTAGGGGTAACCTTGTTTTGTATGACTATGCATTTTGGCATTTAACTTTAGGCCGTGGCACTGGCACCAGTTATCCATTTCTGTGAGACCCTTCTGAAGGATATCTGTGTCAGATGTGTTTGCAGTCATCTGCAAACTTTGTCCTCCTGTGTTGGCTTGTACTTCGAAAAGTAGATGCCAAACAAGACCAGGACTGAGCCCTGTGGGACACCACTTGTGACAGGCTTTGAGTCTGACATGGCGCCAGCAACTCTGACCCTGTGGGTTCTGTCACTCAGCCAGTTTGCAACCCATCTTGTGATGTATGGGTTAACATTTAAGCTGATGAGTTTTTCAATGATACCCAAGTTTAGCCAGATCGAGGTAGGCTGTATGGACTGCCTTTCCCTCATCAATGGCTTTGGTGACTGTTTCAAAAAGTCAACCAAGTTTAAAAGGCATGATCTGCCTTTGACAAAGCCAAACTGGGTTGGATCCAAAGTCTGCAAATTCCCTATGTCTTTATTTATGAGGTCCATTATGATCCTCTCCATGGCTTTGCAGATAACGCTTGTCAAGCTAATGGGCGGTAATTTCCAGGGTCTGTTTGTGAAGTGGGACCACAGTTGCAGTCAGAGGTAAGACTTTGATTAAACAGCTGTCCTAGCTGTGGGTTAAATTCCTCATTGAGGGAGCACACAGCGGACACCATCAGGTCCCATGGATGCTGTGTTTTGCTTTGGAGACAGCAGTTCTCACTTAGGCGCTGGAGATGTTTGGGGGCTGCATATAGATATCTCAGTTTGCACTGAACCTGTCAGCCAGTATGTTGGCAATGTCTGTAGGATCAGTAATCTTCACATCATTTTGAACTAGTTCTGAGCATATCTGGGAGTTTCCTCCTAGATTTCTAACATAGCTAAAGAAGACCTTATGATTGTCTTTTGAGTCTTTAGCTATTTTTCTCTCGAAATTTGCTTTGGATGATTTTATGAGAGCTCTTAGTTTTTTACTTATAGTGATCAAGGGTGTCTTACCTTTTAAGGATTTTGCTCTATCTTGTAGTAGCTTCCTCCTTTTGTTGTAGAGTTTGTTTATGGCTGGGGTCCACCAGACTGGATGCTTGCCTTTGGTACAAAGAGTCTTTGTTTTGCTTGGGATTGCCTTATCCATGCAGTCCTGCAGGTGCTGGTAGAAGGCATTTGTAAGTGATTCAGCTAAAGGAGACCACACTAGTCTTTAGAAGTGTGAAGTCGGCTTTTGAGAAATTCTTTACTGTGGTCTTTTTTATTTCAGGTGGGGGTGGGATGAGGACCTCCAGCTGATCTGATCTCACCAGTGATTGAACATTGTGCTCCCATGTTCGTGATGATGAGATCAAGTATGTTATCTCCTCTTGTAGGGTTCTAAATGACCAAGCTATGGTTCTCTTCTCTAGTTCAATTATTGGTTCTAGTGCCTTCAGTGTAGAATCCACATGTCCAACCTGTGTCCCCTTGTGGTCTCTCTAGGGTATTTTGTTTTCTTCCACATTCAACGATATGATTGAAGTAAAGTGGCCATCCTCTAAATTGCACATATTTGAATGTGTACATTTATATGGGTGTGCATGTGTGTGTGTGTGTGTGTGTGTGTGTGTGTGTGTGTGTGTGTGTGTGTGTGTGTGTGTGTGTGTGTGTGTGTGTGTGTGTGTGTGTGTGTGTGTGTGTGTGTGTGCGTGTGTGTGCGTGTGTGTGCGTGTGTGTGTGTGTGTGTGAGTGTGTGTGTTCCAACCATAACAGTATCATGGGACTTACCATGTCTTCAGCACCATATTATAGAGCATACAACAGCATGAGTGTGAGGGAGCAAAATTAATAGGCAACCATACAACCACCTCACAATCAACAGCATTTGCACTATATGTTACCATGAAGTGGCAATGTCTAATCCAAAAGTGTGGGTCACAATGATCACCAGTTTGTTGTGTAGTATCATACAAATCAGACATCATACTTAATGTGTAAATATGATATGCTGACCAGTGCATGTCCTGGCAACATTGTGCATCAGACAATCAGAAATTTAGCACAGAGTAGGAATGTTGAAGTGGGTTGAGCTGTCATCATGTGCTGAGATGGTAAAGGACATAATGCCAAATTTCTCTCAGTACACAATAGTTGAGGGGCCATAGCTTAGCATTTTATGATGCAGGATTCAATGTGCAAGACATTATATGTTTTATACTAATTCCTTCTGTGAAAACCCTATGTTACCATGCCTCTTAAGGAGGCTGTGATCCCAATGTTAAGGGTAGATTGTGCCATGATCACTTTCCTCTTGAAATGTGTTTGGGGTGCCACTTTGTGACTGTGATCTGTAACCACTGTGCTGGTTAGCTGCATTTGTTGTGATTCTTCTTAACAGAAATTGTGTGCAACTATGGGTCTATGACCTGGAGGAGGTCTGCACATGAGGAGTTTTGCTACAGGGGACTGGGAGTCAAGACCTGTCATGAAGAGGGATAATGGAAGTTTGAACACATTCAGACACAGGCGAGAGAATGTACCTCACTAAGGATATCCTAGATGGCTCTCCCAGTGTATGTACTCCAGGCAATATTGCCAGTGAGTTCAGTGATCTTTGGAAGCACACATGGTAGAAGGGGACATAGAGGACTCCTCTTGCATTGAGAATGGTGAGCATTTGTACTGTATAACCACTAGTGTGTGCATACATGTATGTGTGTGTTTGTCTGAGGCTGTCTAGCTACCCTATATTGAGAGTACAGCCACATCCAGGATGTAGACAGAAGTACCATTGTGCCACCAGACTGCAACTCAGGTACCTGCATTTCATCAGCAGCAGCAGCCCCAGCACAGGTGACAACATTAGCGTACTGTGCTCAGCCTTTGCACGTGTCATTGTAACTATGCTGTTACATGCAAATACACAACAAAAGACAATAGACAGCAAGCATGGGTACCTGCACTACAACCTTGTTCCTATAGTATGCATGCTAAGGGTGTTCATGTGAGATTTACTGTAGAAACACAGCTAACTTCTGCTGCCAACCTGATATCGCCAGATACCAGAGATACCTACAACTATACATAATCAATAGCTGCAGTGGTCAGCCTGCAGTGTTCATATGTAGTGCAACATTAGAGTAATATGGTGTAAGAGGTACTAACCTGGTACATCACCCACCAACACATATGAGGATGAGTATACCCTAATGTCAATGACCACTCATCCAGGGATAATCCTGAAACAATTTTCCCCCAAAAGGTACCTTGAAAACTCAACTAGCCACACCCCATGGTTGAACTCTAAACTGCTACAGAATCTGCTTTTACCTTGCCTTGGCACTGCATGTAAAGTCAGTATGTGAATAGACTATTACCTACAAACAACTTTCTCTTATTTATTAGATGGCACAGTGGTGCAGTGGTAGCATTGTCACCTCACAGCCTTCTGTGCAGAGTCTGCATGTCCTCCTTGCATTTTTGTGGGTTTCCTCTGGGTGTTCCAGTTTCCTCCCACATTACAAAGGCATGTATCTGGAATGTTTCTTCCTGGGGATCCTCTGAAATTTGGCTTTGTTCAATTTGGAATTTCCTGATAAACAAACGTTAAATAAATAAACATTCAGAGCTTCCTTGTGTCTGGCCACTTGTGACTGCAAGAGTTGGATTGCTTTTAAACCCATCGGAACCTACAAAAGCTTATATAAGTTTACATTTTTTGCACTTGCACTAACAGTTTCAGTGATATTTAACACTTCTGTGATGTGTTTATTTATTTTATTGAATTTATTTATTTTTTTCAGTCTGCACTTGTTAAAGGAAACTCCATCTGTTTGTTACTATACTGCTCTTGGGTTGTTTAACTGTATTCTGCAAAAGCTGTTCTGAGTTTGCCAAACTTCTGCAGAGTCTGCCAACATATTTCTAGGTTTTGCTAAGTTTTTGTGTGTTGTAAACATTTTACAGGATTAGTGAACTTATTTACAAGGATTCTTGATATTGCAGGAATGTTTACTTCTGTTCTAAATCATTTGTTACTGCATTTGAGCTCAAAGCCAGTTTGTTTTACTTTGGGAGAGTTCTTTTCCAATCTAGTGGGAGCAGGTAGCTAAATTCAACCCATCTAAGGTGAGAAGTACTGGTTGATAGCTTATTCTGTTTTTTATCTGATTGGTCTGAGCATTTAACTTTATAAAAGTCTTTCATCCTGTTTGTACAAAAGCCTTGTGTTTGCACATCACCCATGCCTGCATATAAGCAATCCTTTCTAGTTTAAAAGCCTCTATAGGAAATGCTCTCCATAGTCTTTCCCTATTCACAGCTGCCAGTTTGTGCAGAGGGTGGTATCACTGCAGGTTACCTGATAGTATAATACTAAACACTCTCACTTTGATCTTTAAGTGCCTCTCCCTTATGCCTTTCAGTCTAGAAATTGTGTTACTGTGCCTTAGCTAGCATAGACTAGATTCAGACCTGCTGAATCTAGACTGTTTAGTATTACTGTGCTCTTACAACAGCCATCTTACATTAAGAGGGTCTCCTTGCACCTTTGTGACAGAAGTGTATAGCTCAGGAACCATCTGAGTTGGGGATTGCTGGAAAAAGTTCAGTTTGGGGCTTTCCCATTGGTAGTGTTGTGCTAAAACTGTTTAAATTTGCCTGTATCTGAGCCTCAAGTTTAAGTAGATTTGTGCTCAGTTTACAGGACCTGCTCAATTTTGGAAACTTTAACCAGAGGTCTGGAGTGCATCTACACTGAAATCCAAGGAATCACTGAAAAAAAAATGAAAAACAAGTATATTTTAAGCCAGCACTGCACTTTCTTAACTGTATTTAATTGACTCACTGCTTCATTTTTGCTTTTTGTGACTAAGTCCAGCTAGCCACTTCATTTGCAAATACCACATTCAGAAAAATCCTGCCAGAATGGATGGGCAGTTTCTTGTCATTTCTCCTGCCAGCTTGATTGATATGGACATCTTGAGGCAATGTAGCAATTGTTCCATGTATACTGACAACCATTTACTCCTAAAGCAAACTAACACCCTATGTGAGAGATGCAAATACACTGTGGAATTAGAGTCAATTCTCTCATGTAAAAACAAACATCAAACAGGTTGCCAGCACACATGCTTCACCTCTCATACAAAATAAGGTCATGAAACAAAAAACCCACATATGTGGAAATACTCACTAAAAGCCTACAAAAACAACATAGACCCCCCCAAACGCATACCACTCACACTCACCACTAAACAAAAGGAAACCACTGCACTTGTCCAATATGCAGATGACTTGACCATTATCTGCACTGCCAAATCTTTCTCCAAACTCTTATATGCAACTCAGGCTCCCTTCAACAGCACTGAGACATGGATCCTAAATAATCACATAGCCCTCAATCCTTCCAAAACCAAGATTATGCTCTTTATCCCATCCAAAATTAACAAAATACACAAAAACTCCTTCTACATAGTAAGCCAAAACTCAACTTCTATTGAAATAGTCCTCCATACTAAGTTTCTAGGTGTCCTTATTGACGAATAATTAAAGTTTGGTATTCACCTTCAAATTAACATCAAGAAAACTCACCAGAAACATGGAATGCTATATGGTAACCATCGTTATCTTACCCCTTCAACAAAGCTCACCTTCTCTACCACCTACCTCCATTCCCTTTCTCATGTACCGAGCCCCTCCCCTTAACAACCTACATGCAACCCTTAAGACCAAACTGCCATCATGCTATAATAAAATCTCTAAGTTTGCCACTAGCTCGAAATACTAATCTCACCACTATGATGTCCTACACACCTTAAACTGGCTAGAACTCCCCAACTATCTCACTCACATTTATCTCTGCACTGCTCAAAAATTAATCTTTAAGCCATATCAATGCCCCTCCCTCTCCTCCATCCTTACTATGCATCTTCCTGACCAATCACTCAGATCCAACAATGAGAATGTCCTAGAAGTGTACAAACCCCCACGTACCACTAGGCAACTTTTATTATCATTTTCCCTTGCACGAAAATGAAATTTACTCCCCCCACCCCATATCCGAACTACCCTGGACCTCTCCACATTCAAGGCCATGCTCCATTCCTACCTGTCTTCTACTTGAGAGTGCTCCCACTATCACCCTTCCTAAATTCTGCATACTTACTCCTGCTCCCTACTCCCTCTCCCTTCATCCTTCTTCCATAATTTCCACTTAACACCAGTTTTCATATTTCTCCACCTCCTCTACCTCTTACATACACTTATCCTCTTTTCTTCATTAAATTTGGTAGGTATTTTTTTCATCCCCACATACAATCGGAAATGCTTACCATCCCAAATTGGTGCAGGAACTACTAATATCACTATTTACACAAATCCATTATCTACTGTTATCATTACACTATTGCGTCTCTATTACTTTTATACTGTATAACACCTTGTATCAACTTCTGTTGATTTTTTCCATTGTTAATTTTTGTAGTCCTTCTGTTTGATTTTGTATTTTTATTATTGAATTAACTTCTGTTGATTTTCGCTTTGTATGTCTGAACAAGGAGCTGTTCTCCCTGGGCCTCCATTGAAAAAGGGCTCATCTCGGCCCAATGGACTTTCCTGGTTAACAAACTGCAAATAAATAAAACTTTCAACACACACACTCATGTCTCAACAAATAAAACCCTAAGGCAAAACACATCAAATGTCTTGGTCATATGTGACTCTACAGTGAGATACATGGATGTCTCCCTCACCAGAATGGACAAGGAGAAGGTCACAGTCAGCTGCCTATCAGGTGCCAGGATCTGACAAATCACACATGCACTCAAGTCACTCAACAACAAGTACCGATATGACTCTGTCATAGTCCATGTTGGAGTGACTGACTTGAGACATACCTCTCTGGACTATATGAAGAGAAACATGATGGATCTCTCCCTAATATGTGCTGCAGACAGCTATGTCCCTAGCCCTAAGCAGTATTCTACCCTCACCCAGGATGATGTCACAATATAAATACATTTAAAAAAATGATTGACTTTAACAATTGGCTCAGCTTCTGGTGTCAGTCCAGGGAGAACCCAATATCTTTCAGACTGGGAGGATATAGTAGCCATACCTCGCTGCTTTGCTAGGGATGGTCTGCACCTGTCCTCCCTAGGCTTTTGGATACTGGCAATGGCCCTTGTCTCTCCATAGTACCTTTTTTAAGCAATGCCAAAACAAAAAATTTTCCAGTATAACAAAATCTAATCGAAACAAACTCAGTTTCATGCTGCTTAATGCTAGGAGTTTAAACATGAAACTGCACTCACTGTAAGCACTCCTCACCTTAGAGGATGCTGACATCTGTGCAGTTATCGAGACATAGTTCAAAGCTGCTGAGAGTACTCCAACTATGCAAGGCTACAATGCCTTCTGCACATTCAGACTTCAAAATGAGCATGTAGGAACCAAACGAGGAGTATATCCATCTTCATTAAAGGCAAATTCACTTTGAGACTGGTCAGCCAGCATAACTGTCTTGAACTACTCCATGTCCAGTTTACTATTGGTAAAGTACCATACCACATCTTTGCTAGCTATAGATCCCTCACCATAACCAGGATAGGCACACTGCCTACCTCAATTTACTGGAGTCCCTTGCCATACAACCCAGCACCTTAGTCATGGGAGATTTCAACTATCTTTCTATAGACTGGGGGACATAAAAAACAAAGTCACCCTGTGTTTCATGCCAGGAACAGGGCTATGTAATGATAAGCTGCAGCTTCAATATCATTAATCAGTGTCAGGGGTCCAACATAGAGCACACTCATCTGCTGGAAGACCAGAAGGCTATAGGTTCTATTTCTATTTCTTCTTCACATGGTTAGATTGCTAATACTGCAGTGCAACATTAGGGGAGGTGCTACACTTCTGAGTATGTAATCATTCAGATTAGATATTAAAATGGTGTCCCTTCTGCTTGAGTCGTTGGTTGCTCAGGTGGATGTAAAAGAGCCAACACCACCTATGAAGAGGACTATGGATTGTTTTATATTATAGATATAGATATATATACCTATATACATCTTAACAAATAACACCCAACTCTATTTACATTTCTACAGTATTTACAAGCATTTACATTTTACACTTTTTACAATACCTGCAAATCTCTTTCTCCACAACCACCTTTTTATTTCAACCAACAAATCTTCGTCATTCCCATTCTTATTATATAGCAATTTATCACTTTTTTTTTCTACAGCACCCATGCGTTTAATGTTAGTATCCTATCCCACCCCACAGCTTCACATTTGTTTGTTGTTTTTCATATTTCTCATACAGTATTATATCCAGGTGTATTTCTAAAATCTCCCCACTTATGTTCATGTTGAATTTTATTCCAAAAGTTGCTATTCTTGTTACAGTCCAAAACAATGTCTTGTCATTTCTTTTTGATTACAGTCTTACATTTCCTCTACTCCACTACATTATATTCCATGCTACTCTTTTACAGGCAAATTGTCTAATAATACTCTCTGCAAAACAATCTCCGTCCTCATAAAAAATCATCAAAATTCTCTCTTCTATTTTTTTATTTCTATTTTTATTGCTTTTCAAACTCATTCTTATGATCTTTCCACAGATATATTAAATAATATTTCCATTGCCATGTTAAAGCATTCCTTTCTATCATTTCAGCTTCATCAATCTTAATGTTCGATAGCTTATAATCATATTCTTTTTTCATCATCTCCTTCTTCTTATGTCTTTCCTTTCCCTTTTTGTTTTTTTACATCTTTCTGTATTTCACATACAGCATTTTCCTTATCAAGATATCTTATTTCTTCTTCATATTTTAATACCCCAAAAAGCAGCATAGATGCCAAATATATATAACAGGATTTTTTAATTAAATTTCCATTTTTCTTTCTTGTTATACAATTCTTTGTCTAACTGGATTGAGTCTTGATCCCCAGCAAAAATTGGAAAAAATCTCTAACAATACTTTTTCCTTTTTTTCCACAAAACATATGTACACTTCCCTAAAAATCTCAGCTTTCCCAATATATATATTTAACAACATACTTTTTTCTAAATGGTAAATAGAAAGTTTTCTACCAACTAACTTAATTTTATCAAGAATTTCCACAATTATTATATTATTTTACTGCTTTCACAAAAACCTGATTCCTAATATATTTATTAAATTTCTAGTAAAACATATTCCATTTGTCTTTTTCATTTAACCAAAGTCTTTACTTTTTGACATACCCGCGGTGGTGGTGCTGCGGTAGAGTTGTCGCCTCACAGTAAGACACTGTCCGGTTCGATTCTCAGCTAGAGCGTCTTCTGCATGGAGATATGCATGAATGGGCATACCTTCGTTGAAGGTTGTGCGTCAGGGCTGGTAACTCAGCAAGTAAAAATCAACTACCAATCATTAGTGGACCAGAGTTCCTCTGTGGCGACCCCTAACTGGGAAAAGCCGAAAGACACAAACTTTACTTTTTGACCTATTTAACCTTAATCTAGGTTTACTTAAACCCTTTTGTGTGCTTTTCAGAATGTCCATCATTCATAATATATTTTTGTCCATAAAATCAAGGAGCAGAAACAGGCTGATGAAATGAATAGATGCACCTCCTTTAAAAAATCCAGAAATATTTAATAAGATGAGCACTTTCACAAACAACTTTGCTTCTTCATATCTTTGACAAAAAACTGCACTTACAACATATATTCCTTACTAGCTTACTGAAACATCTAATTATGATTAATTGCATTCTACATTGCTAAGCAACAAATCAAAAGCTCATCAAACAATTAATCAATATAGTAAAAAACAAATATAGCAAAAGGTCACACCTTGAAGGCTAAACTTATTATCGCCAGCAAATAATATGAATATTACAACAAGAGCAAAAAGTGTGGCAATAAACAAGCCAGGCAGTTCAGCTGAAAGTATGACCATAAAACATACAGTAAAAATCAAAACTTTAATGAAGGAGGTAATTGCTTTCACATGAGAGCTTCTTCGGACCAAAAAATCTTTCAACTCACATTCCATTTAAATATCGTTCATCATCCAATCAAAATGTATACAACTTAATTGCATTCATTTAAAATTATATTCATATTCACCCAGATTTAAAAATAATGAATCTAAAATTCTACCTAGACATACATCATATAAAGTCCTATGCATCTTTCTAACAGCATATAGTCATATATAAAAATATAAAAAATACATTCTATATAAGTTTCTAACTATATATCATCATATCTAAAAATATGTTTATATATATATATATATATAAATATATGCACACATATCTTATATTAAATGAACTTCTTCAGAATCTCCATTTGAACTGACTGTTCCCTTACATACATATATTATTATTATTGCTTGACCAAATCTTTCATAGACAGTTCATTGTACAAACGTTCCACTTGCTACTTAACTGATTTTTTCTTTATATATATATATATATATATATATATATATATATATATAGATAGATAGATATATTGTTGTTATTATTTGCTGACATCCTGTCATAAACTATTTATTATGCAGGAATAAACCACCTGCTACTTAACTGATAGTTTCCCGGATTTCAATGTGGGCTTGATGGATGCCCTCTCATTTAAGCCCTTCCCTCTATCTGCCCTAAGTCTAATAATCCATTTCACTTCTTTGCTCTCATTTAGATTTCTGACGTCACCTTCACATATGATAGGTATAACTCTATCTATTACCATGAATAAAAATTGATGATCTTCCCTTGACATTATGACATGCTTAGATAAGGCATTTTTGGAAAGTTTAATCCTTATATTTTATATATATATATATATATATATATATATATATATATATATATATATATATATATATATATCTATATGTTTTCTCACCCTGTCTCTAAGGGCACTGTCCATTTTCCCAACATAGAATGATCCACATGCCATGCACAAGGCAAGGTACACAACATGTGGTGTTCCACAGTTTGCACAGATATTAAATGTGAAATTTTGACCTGTATCTGGGTGTACAAAAGATGCAGATACATCCATATAGTGGCAAAAGTTACAATTACCACATGGGTGTGTACCCAATGTTCCTTCAACATATCTACTATTATTTTTTGGGTGACACAAAAGCCTTTTCAAGTTACATTTATTCTTGAAAAGAAATTTGGGATGTTCCCCAACGAACTCTCTGATATCTGTGTCTGTTATCAGTACTCTCCAATTTTTATTTATAATATCAATGATGGACCTCATGTCCTTTGTAAAGAACAAAGGTACCTTAATTGGGGAATGCATCTGTGTGTCCATCTCCTGTTTTGCACTGTTAACATTGGGTGAATAATAGGGTCTAGCTCTATTTATCCTGAGACTATTTAGTTCCATAAGATTCCTCTCTATTTCTGATAAACTATAACCTCTCTCCATCAATCTTTCTCTAAGTTTAACCAATTCTTTTTGAAATCCTTCATCCATAGCATTAAGTCTGGATGCTCTTATCCCTTGTCCCTTTATACAAACTTTGAATACCGAAACATGTAACTGCAAAAACAGAAATGCAGGCAAGAGGGCTTGAGGCATGCACATAGTAGTAGTTTCCAAAGTTTATTCTTCAGACTTTACTTCAAACAAATGATAAAATTAATAAAAACCACTAACCATAAATCGCTTTTGTCTCACCCCTTAGTGAGACTTCATCAGACAGTTGCAACAAGAATATTTCAAAAAGTAAATATAAATTCAAACCACATCAACTTCCTCCAAGCAAAAGACAAGCCTGCCCCCAAGGTAAGCAGGAAATAACAATTAACCCATTGTATGCTTCTTTAAAAATCCGGCTTCTTGTGGAACAAATATATGTGCAGTAAATATATTTGTATATGTGTAAATATAAATATAGCTCATCAGTTCGAAAACACTCTTAAAAGACCTTTTAAAAGTGTATTCAGAAATATTTAAAAATCATGCTAACATTAAAAGCAATAGTTAAGATGACAGTAAAAAGTGAGAAGTCAAGAATGAAGTGTAAAATTGAAAACAGTATAAAATAAAATACTTTACCACTGTGTGAAAAAGTATTAAAATCTTAAATAACTTTCAGTAGTAGTTAATAATGAAAGTTGTAAAAAGTAGGATGAAAAATATAATAAAACACTTATATTAGCCCCATGTTGTCTGAATTATTTTATACTGTTTTCAATTTTACACTTCATTCTTGACTTCTTACTTTTTACTGTCATCTTAACTATTGCTTTTAATGTTAGCATGGTTTTTAAATATTTCTGAATGCACTTTTAAAAGGTCTTTTAAGAGTGTTTTCGAACTGATGAGCTATATTTATATTTACACATGTACAAATATATTTACTGCACACATATTTGTTTCACAAGAAGCCGGATTTTTAAAGAAGCATACAATGGGTTAATTATTTCCTGCTTACCTTGGAGGTGGGCTTGTCCCTTTATAATGTTTCTGAATATATGCGGGGATGCATGCCATTCCTAAACAACAGTGTGTTCCTATAGCATTGTTTCCTATAGACCCCCATATTAATAAGACCATTCCCCAGTCTCTCCACATATATATCTAGATATTCAATCTTGATTTGGGAGTAACTCATGGTGAATTTCAGATATTCAAACATTCCATTTAATTCCTCTAGGAATCGTTCTAATTCTACCACTGTACCTGCCCAAATTAAAAAGATATCATTGGCAAAACGTGGATAGAATCTAACATGTTTAAGATATGAGTCCATTCTAAGTAGTGTATTTTCCTCCCATAATGCCATGAACATGTTGGCGTAGCTATTGGCACATGAAATGCCCATAGCTATGCCATCACATTGAATATAAATACATTCATTGAATGTAAAAAAACATTGTTCTCTAGTACAACTTCCAAAAGAGAGCATACTATGTCTATATGTTCATATCCATATTCACTGTGCCTGTGTAAATAAGTCTGCACAAACTGTATGCCCAAATTATTGGGTATAATGGTAAATAAGAACTGGACATCCAAGATGACAAAATAATAACTAGGGTTCAACATGTCAGAGCCACTGTACTGGTACAAATCAACTTAAAATTGTTTTGTGTATCTAAGAATGAAGCTGTTGTTATCTAATATGGGTCTTAACCATTTCTCGATGTATAGAGAAAATGGCTCAGTGATCCACCCCTTCCCAGCAACTATTGGTCTCATTGGAGGGCTGTTACCATCCTTGTGGATTTTTGGGAGGCCTTGTATTATGGGTAACAGTGGATGGTCAACCTTAAAAAATTGTATAAGCCAGCATCTATGTGTTTGTTCTTTAACAGATCCTCTAACATGGAGTGAATCCTATTATGTAGCAAGTGCACCTCATCTATGCCAATGCTATGATAAAAATGTTATTACTTAACATATTTTCCATGCTTTTAATGTATTCTTCCATATCCATGAGTACAATGGGACATCCTTTATCTGCAGGTCTAATAATGATAGAATCATAATTTTGTAACTCTTTCAGGGCTAACCATTCTTTAAAATTCAAATTAAATCTAGCATTTCTAAGCACACTTTTACCATCATAATATTTATATAAATCGTCTTCCACCATTTTATTGAATGCTTCCACTAAGGGGTGTGGATAAAATATGTATAGACTAGGTCACTTAACAACATTCAGGTTTAAATTATTGTCTACCTAATTACCAAATTCAAGTTTTAACATAACATTTCTACAAAAGCATTTTATATCAATCATACTTTCAGTTATATCACTGCTCCTGGAGGGAATAAATGTAAGTTCTTTATTTATGACTGAATAGTTCATCTTTAGTTAACATGCATCTGGAAAGATTCCAGACTAAAGTGTCCCCACTTGGTTCCATATTTTCTTTAGGGAGTGGTTCGACTGTCCTTCCATTGATAATTTCCTTTTCTGCCTCCCTCTGCTGATGGACCATGCCCTCAAAGGCCGTTTTTCCACATTGATAGGTAATGGAAAATGGGGAGGGACACCAGTAGCAGAAGATGAAGGTCTAACAGATGCTAAGTTCTCCATATTAATACCATTTTTAGGCCGCACATCTCCATTTGAATTAATGTGGTTTCCTTCAGTAGGCATATGTTCAATAATATTCACATTATTAAATGTATCAAAATCATTCCCTTCTACAACAACCTGGGCCAAATTTCTGAGTTCCTGTCTTGTATCAGCTGTATAATTCCTTCCCCTCTCTGCATGTGGGGGTATGGAACTGGCCCCTACTATCTCTGGAATAATGTTGCTAGGTACAACAGGAGCAGTTTCATTACCTCTTTCCGTTTATTAGGATTAAATGTAGACCTAGTAGAAACATGCTCTTTTGAAAAGTCATGGTTGTCTCTTTATTTTTTTATTTTTCCTGCTGCAATAATCTTCTTTCATAGACCATCACCACATCTAATAGCCCTTCCAAAATGCGGTCAACTAAAACAATGGAGTACTTAGCATATAGCATAGTCTGTTGCTCCTTAATGGAGATTCTTAGTAACTTTTCTTCAGGTTTGAAAAAGTCAATAAGCAAAGCCATATATTTGGTGCTTACCTCCAAATTAAGCAACTGCCAGCTGGCTAACAGCTCTGGATATTACACAACATATGTCGGCATTCTGAGAACTATGAGTTCTCTGGGTACTATTTTCCTGGTAATACATACTTCGAAGTGTTGCCTTTGCATTTGCAATCTCTTTAGCTTGAGAAAATCCATCTCAAGATTCTCAGTCACTTGTTTTAGCATTTCCAGATCTACCACTTCCATCAGGTTACTTGTGTCACTGGATGTGACGTCATACGTCATCAAGGGATTCCCTTCAGACCTTAAACAGGCTAAAAACCTGTCCAGAATACTCCTCTGTACCACTACAGGTCTTGCAGGTCTATAGTCAACTTCCTCATCTACTGCATTCCCCGCTGTCATGTTCCTTCTCGATGTGAAGAAATAAAGAAGTGAAAAACAAATTTAGAAAAAGGTCACACCTTGAAGGATAAACATAGCATTGCCAGCAAATAATATGAATATTCCAACAAAAGCAAAAAGTGTGGCAATAAATGAGCCAGGTAGTTCAGCTGAAAGTATAACCATAAAACATATAGTAAAAATAAAACCTTTAATGAAGGACATAAGCAATTTCACATAAGAGCTTCTTCAGACCAAAAAATCCTTCAACTCACATTCCACTTAAATATTGTTCATCATCCAATCAAAATGTATACAACTTAATTGCATTCATTTAAAATGATATTCACAATCACCCAGATTTAAAAATAATGAACCTACAATTCTACCTAGACATACATCATATAAAGTCCTATACATCTTTCTAACATCATGTAGTCATATATAAAAATATAAAAAATACATTCCATATAAATTTCCAATTATATATCATCATATCTAAAAATGTATATATATATATATATATATATATATATATATATATATATATATATATATATATATATACACATACATCTTATATTAAATGAACTTTTTCAGAATCTCCATTTGCACTGACTGTTCCCTTATATACATATATTATTATTGTTGCTTGACCAAATCTTGTCATAGACAGTTCATTGTACAAACATGTTCCACTTGCTACTTAACTGATTTATATATATAACCAGTAAAACAAAAGGTAGGCATCAAGCTGAGAGACGAAAGTTGTAAAGTACACTTCCACTTAACGTTTATTGATATAAAGATTCAGCGTTTGAAAACACAGTAGCTTCTTCAGAGTTTTACAGAATGGCTAAGAGGCAATTTGAATAAAATGATGTCACATGAAAATCACTTTCACTTTTTAAAAGAGAAAAGAAAGTTAAACAATCTGTCATATAATACTTCAAACCCTAATAAAAGCCTAAAATTTGTAATCCCAAAGTTACTCTAATAAGTAAAAAAGTTAAAAAGTAGTCCAAATTTCCTAGCAAACATCCAAAATATATACGTGTACGTACATAAAAACCACCTATAATTAAATAAATTACACTTACTTGTCAAATAACCAGAACCCTGAGAAATGTAACTCATAAAAAAGGACAGATAAATATTCTGTTCAAAGTATTTATCTAAGATTATAAAGAAAACCTTATAAACTATTATTTATTTATGTTTGTTTCCCTATAGAAATAAGCTTGTGAAAGGTGTAATAAATAAGCTTTCACCAATAATAAAGATATGTTTTTGCCTACACTTTTTTAAGGGAACAACAGAATTCACATTTGTGTATATATATTTAATTAAAAAAGTTAAAATTATTAACGATATCTGTTAATTAGATCTCCGTGACCAGGAAGAATATGTATATTTAATCATCTCTTATAACTTTTTAGTTTCAATATACAGGAGATTTTACAGTTTTCATTTAAGCCAGGGCTATTGAATGCCTCCAATTTTATTTGCCATTCAAGTTCTCTGGTTTCCAAAATTAATGCAGTAGGGCCACCCCTGATGTTATAAGGTACCTGATCTATGGCCATAAAATGAAAACTGTGCCCAGCATTATTGCCAACGTGCTTTGCTAAAGCATTTTCAGTTCTATTCTTTCTACTAGCATATACATGTTGGTAAATCTTAGATAAATACTTTGAACAGAATATTTATCTGTCCTTTTTTATGAGTTACATTTCTCAGGGTTCTGGTTATTTGAAGTAAGTGTAATTAATTTAATTATAAGTGTTTTTTATGTATGCACATGTATATATTTTGGATGTTTACTAGGAAACTTGGACTATTTTTTTTAACTTATTAGAGTAACTTTGGGATTACAAATTTTAGGCTTTTATTAGGGTTTGAAGTATTGTATGACAGATTGTTTAATTTTTTCTTTTCCTCTTTTTAAAAAAGTGGAAGGGACGAAATTTTCATGTGACATCATTTTATTCAAATTCGTCTCTTGGCGCCATTCTGTAAAACTCTGAAGAAGCTACTGTGTTTTCAGTAGCGAAAAGCTGAATCTTTATATCAATAAACTTGCATTAAGTGGAAGTGTACTTTTACAACTTTCGGTCTCTCATTAGCTTGGACGCCTGTACCTTTGTTTTTACTGGTTTTATTTGTGGTCAATAGTTTGTAAGTCTTATACATGGCTACAGGAGGTCCTACCAGCCCTGGGAGTCCGAACATTCCTGGACTAGTCAACACTGGCAGTTCCCAAGACAACTTTGACATGCCAACATTATTTTTATCCATATCGCAGCGCCTTGACTCTCTTAACAAGCGCTTGGATTTTATGGACCAAAGACTTGGAAATGGTCCTGTTTATTCCCAGAATGGAGGGGTTTCCATACAGAATGGCTCATCTTCTACTGGATCTAGCCTGCTTTCTATCCCAGCGGGCCAGCCTGTTTTATCTAATTTATCTTCTATAAACTCTGGACTTCAACCAGCAGATGTACATCTAACACCTGCTCCTGGTAATACTATCCAAGTAGTTCATGAAACACTTAATAACCCGAACCCAGCGCTTATTGGAGTTCCTACACTATGCGAATGGATTACGGACATGGATTCATTCACTTTCAGTCAACAGGGTGTACAGGAACCACCGGCAACGAGGACGGGTGTTCCTAATGCAGCAGCTGAAACAATAGCGGACAAATTAAAGGTACTGGATTACAAACTTGTGAAACTAAGGAAACTGCAGTTAGAGGTATGTTATTTTAAACAATGTCTGCAAGATAACATAATGCCTAAAGGACTATGTAGTAACTTTGTTCCTACAGGGTTGTTTGTGGACGCAACCTTTCTATCTGAGCTAAAAATTATTTTCGACAAACAAGGTACACAATTATTGGAACTTATGATTAAACACTATTCTTCTTGTATAACAACTTTAACAGAAGAAATTAATGAGCTGGACAATGGGATTAAATAAGACCTTGACTTCTTCCGATACAAATATGATCACACCCGTATTTTCAACAGTATTGATGTTTTATTAGCTAAGCTCAAAGTCAATAAATCTAAAAAGTTAAGTAGGGACAGACTTTCATATCAGAATAATAGAGCCTATCCCAAACTACTGCTGCCTACTAATTGTACTGAGACTTTGGTTATTAACGCTATGCCTTCCAATGAAGGAGGTTCTGGTCAGCACAATGCCTCTAACTTGGACATTATTCAAGAAGATTTCAATATTGCCCCTTCCCAAAGTCTTAGACAGAGCAATAGGATCAAAGTGAATAAAAATAACAATTTTAACTCTACTACTCATTACCATCGAGAAGAGGAATTAGATCAACATAGTAATAGCAACAGTAGTGTTTTTTTAGGATATCGCAACAACAATCGCCAGTTCAACCGCAAGAACAGGAACTGGAACAATCATCAGAATTAAGTTTGATTAACGATTTAGATTTTAGTGAGCACAATGACTTAAATATTGTTTTGAATAGTAAAGGGGATTTCAAGGTTTATAACTTCTCCAGTATTACATTAGACCAAGAATTGATTGATTTGTTAGCTCTTGGTAACACTTTTGTGCCTAGTTATAACTTTAATTTAACTCAAACTATAATAGATCTCAAGTGCTTTGTGCGCAAACTGAATTTAGAGGTTATGTTTCCTGCCCCTTCATTACAGCAACTGTCCAACCTTAAGCTGTCAAGTGTCTTTAATCCAATTTTACACCCTAACCTTTCTTTGTTCGAAAGAGCATGTGAGGTAGATTTCAGATTTTTAAATAAAAATCGCAGATATTTTCCTGGGCATAATAATGATAATATAACCAAGGAACAGATGCATCTCCTGAATGACCTCTGTAGGTTACCAGTTAGAGTATTGAAACCGGATAAAGGGGGTGGCTTAGTAATCCTTGACAACAATGATTATAAAGCCAAAATGCTAACAGTGTTGGACAGTCCAGCATACACCCCCTCATCCATTAATGAAATGAACACAGCTTACTCTAGGAACAGAGGCTATTTCAGGGATCTCTTCCTTTCAGGAAAAATTGACCTGGACACTTACCACTTCATTGATATTATATCTCCTAAGGTTCCTGTGTTTTTTGGGATACCGAAAATTCACAAAGACCTATATAATCCTCCTATGAGAGCGTTGGTAGATGGTAGGTCCTCAATGACTCACCCTTGTGCACGCTTGGTTGACAACATCTTGTCCAAGTACTTAAAGCTTGTGCCTTGTATATGTAAAGATTCTTGGTCATTCCTTCGTGACATCAACAATTTCGTCCTTGATCAAACTTGTAACTTCCTCACTATAGATGTCGTTGATCTTTATACTTCAATCCCACACCCTGAGTCCACTGAATGGATAGCTAACATGTTAACTAATTTAGGTGCACCAAAGGCTGAGATTGACACTGTTTCTGAGTTACTGGAGATTGTTTTATCATCGATTTTTTTCATTTTTGACCAACAATATCATTTACAAACACAAGGTATAGCCATGGTCACCTTGTGGCACTAGTGTAGCTAATGCATTTGTTGCTTACTGGGAAAAACAGTTTATTTTAAACAATAGTGACTTTAGTCATCAGGTATTATACTACACTAGATACCTGGATGACATCTTCATTCTCTTCAAGGGGAATAGTGAGGAAGCTGCATTATTGGTTGAATACATGAATAACACTACAAGTTTTTTTTAAGTTTACATTTCATTTTTCTACAACAGAAATCGATTATCTGGATGTCAAGTTGGAAAAAGACATCATGAAAGGGTTACTTGTATCTTCCATTCACAGGAAGCCAACTTACTGTAACTCCTTTCTTCATTTCTCAAGCTTGCACCCTTTCAAACAAAAACGATCAATAGTGAAAGGACAGCTAATAAGGGCAGCTAAAATGTGTAGTACGGACGAATATTTTGAAAAGGAATGCCGTGTTCTAGCCGAGATGTTCTCCAGCCGTGATTATCCTGAATCACTACTATTTGAATTAACCCAGGAAGTTAAAAATAAAAGAACAAGGGGTCTTTATAGACCAATGTTAAATCACAGTTTCTTAACTGGAAAAGAGGATTTAAACACCTCAAATGAGGGACGCTCTTTAGTGGAGGTTGATTCCATTATTGAAAGTAGTAAAGAGGGTCAGAAGTTTACTACTGGTTTCATTACTGCTTTCAACATGGATTCTTATCAGATACGGTCTATAATTTACAAGAATTGGTATTTCATCACTAGTAACACCCAACTTCTTGAAAAATTGGGCAGTAACCCATTAATAGTTTACAGAAGAGGTAATAATCTTAAGGCTTTGTTGGAGAGACATGACCACAATGACTCATTTTCAAAACAGAAAGGGACTTTTATTTGCGGTCATTGCAATTGGTGTAAAAGTTTAAGGACAGGAACAACATTTCAAGTAAGGGGTAGAAAATACAATATTCACCACAAAATGAATTGTGACTCTAGGTCCATAGTCTACTTAGCCACCTGTGATTGTTGTCTGGCATATTATGTCGGTAAAACGGACCGGAAGTTTAAGGAAATAATTTACCAACATGTATATGCTATTAGAAAGAATAGAACTGAAAATGCTTAAGCAAAGCACGTTGGCAATAATGCTGGGCACAGTTTTCATTTTATGGCCATAGATCAGGTACCTTATAACATCAGGGGTGGCCCTACTGCATTAATTTTGGAAACCAAAGAACTTGAATGGCAAATAAAATTGGAGGCATTCAACAGGCCTGGCTTAAATGAAAACTGTAACATCTCCTGCATATTGAAACTAAAAAGTTATAAGAGATGATTAAATATACATATTCTTCCTGGTCACGGAGATCTAATTAACAGATATCGTTAATAATTTTAACTTTTTTAATTAAATATATATACACAAATGTGAATTCTGTTGTTTCCTTAAAAAAGTGTAGGCAAAAGCATATCTTTATTATTGGTGAAAGCTTATTTATTACACCTTTCACAAGCTTATTTCTATAGGGAAACAGACATAAATAAATAATAGTTTATAAGGTTTTCTTTATAATCTTAGATAAATACTTTGAACAGAATATTTATCTGTCCTTTTTTATGAGTTACATTTCTCAGGGTTCTGGTTATTTGAAGTAAGTGTAATTTATTTAATTATAAGTGGTTTTTATGTATGTACACGTATATATTTTGGATGTTTGCTAGGAAATTTGGACTATTTTTTAATTTATTAGAGTAACTTTGGGATTACAAATTTTAGGCTTTTATTAGGGTTTGAAGTATTGTATGACAGATTGTTTAACTTTTTCTTTTCCCCTTTTTAAAAAAAGTGGAAGTGACGAAATTTTCATGTGACATCATTTTATTTAAATTTGTCTCTTGGCGCCATTCTGTAATACTCTGAAGAAGCTACTGTGTTTTCAGTAGCGAAAACGCTGAATCTTTATATCAATAAACTTGCGTTAAGTGGAAGTGTACTTTTACAACTTTCGGTCTCTCATTAGCTTGGACGCCTGTACCTTTGTTTTTACTGGTTTTATTTGTGGTCAACAGTTTGTGTGTATATATATATATATATATATATATATATATATATATATATATATATATATATTGCTGCTATTATTTGCTGGCATCCTGTCATAAACTATTTATTATGTAGGCATAACCCATTTGCTACTTAACTGATAGTTTCCTGGATTTCAATGTGGGCTTGATGGATGTCCTCTCATTTAAGCCCTTATCTCTATCTGCCCTAAGTCTAATAATTAATTTCACTTCTTTGCTCTCAGTTAGATTTCTGATGTTACCTTCATGTATGGTAGGTATAACTCTATCTATTACCATGAATAAAAATTGATGATCTTCCCCTGACATTATGACATGTATATATCATATAAGGATTAAACTTCCCACAAATGCCTTATCTAAGCATGTCATAATGTCAGGGGAAGATCGTCAATTTGTATTCATGGTAATAGATAGAGTTATACCTACCATATGTGAAGGTGATGTCAGAAATCTAACTGAGAGCAAATAAGTGAAATGGATTATTAGACTTAGGGCAGATAGAAGGAAGGGCTTAAATGAGAGGACATCCATCTAGCCCAAAATCCAGGAAACTATCAGTTAAGTAGTAAGTGGGTTATGCCTGCATATAGTTTATGACAGGATGCCACCAAATAATAACAACAAAATATACATATTTAAAGAAAAAAACAGTTAAGTAGCAAGTGGAATATGTATGTAAAATAACTGTCTATGACAAGATTGGGTCAAGCAATAATAATAATATATGTATATAAGGGAACAGTTATTTCAAATGGAGATTCTGAAAAAGTTAATTTAATATAAGATATATATATATATATATATATATATATATATATATATATATATATATATATATATATATATATATATATATATATATATATATATATATATACATACACTCGCACACATATTTTTAGATATGATGATATATAGATATGGAATGTATTTTTATATTTTTATATATGACTACATGCTGTTAGAAATATGCATAGGACTTTACATGATGCATGTCTAGGTAGAATTGTCGGTTCATTATTTTTAAATCTATTTTTAATCCAAGGTTAATTGTAGATCAACCATGTTGGTATACGTGGCTCTTTGTTCAGTCTGTCCTTCCTATTATATAAGAAAGACAGAAAGACATTTTAGGCAGCGGATTTACTCCCATTTATATTGTATTAAAAAGAAGGATCCTAAAAATGTTTTGTCAAAGCATATTTTAGAAAAAGGAACGGATCATGTTTTCAAATTTGCTATTTTAGAGAATATAAAAAGAAATCCTAGAGGAGGGAATCATAAAAATTATTTAGCCTATAGGGAACTATGGTGGCAGGTATTTACCGATGCAACCACACCTCCAGGGATAAATGATTATTTTTCCATCAAACCCTTACTTCTCTTAAATGAGTACTATTAGGGAAATATGTTTATTAACAACGTTTTTAATATAGTATGTATTAGTATTTATGTTAGTGTAACTTTAAATGAACGCCCTGTATTGGCGCCAAATTTGAAATTTAACTGGAGTGTTGTTAGTAGAATAACTGTTCTGATGAAGCGTTTAACTGTTTCAGTTAAAGTCACTTGTTTTTATAAAGTGGAGCGGTCAATTTCTATTTTGGGCTGATTTTACACTGTGAGGGGCAGCAGTTTGGCGTTTTGGAAGTGCTGTTCTTGATTTTGTCTTTTGTGGATCCAACTCACTTTTTCAGTTGTCATTATTTTTAAATCTGGGTGAATGTGAATATCACTTTAAATTAATGCAATTACATTGTATACATTTTGATTAGATGATGATCAATATTTAAAGGGAATATGAGTTGAAGGATTTTTTGGTCTGAAGAAGCCAAATGTGAAAGTGCTTACCTCCTTCATTGAAGTTTTTATTTTTACTATATGTTTTATGGTTATACTTTCGTCTGAACTGCCTGGCTTGTTTATTGCCCCACTTTTTGCTCTTGCTGGAATAATTAATCAATATACTTTTAATGCTCTAAAACCTCTATTATACACTCTTATACAACTTGTTCTCATTCTTATAAATGCATATAGGTTTATACATTAATACACAAATCCAAAGCATACACATAAAATATTAAAACAAAATATTCTTATTTAAAAACAGATATTTGAGACATCAAAGTATTAAGGCAAGACCAAAAGGCAACAAAAATACTACAAAAAAAATAGTTATTTCCCCTATATGCTGCTAAAGTAGGTTTAATGGAGACATGATTATTAAGGCCTGAGCCTGAATGTGCCCTAAGCCTTAGGAACCATCCTAATTCCACTTCCTCTGTCCTGTTTATGTCACATTTTCTATCACCTTGTTGTAAAACCTCAAGGACCAATAACTTAAAATTGGGCCTACTGCCTTTGTTATTCATATGTTTATCAATGGCACTATAGTTCAGTCCTTTATGAGTACAATATAAGTGGTCCCTGACCCTTTTCCTAAGTCTCTTATCGGTCTTACCCACATAGAACAAAGAACAAGAGACACATCATGCCACATAAACCAAATTTTTAGTGTTACAATCAGCTTGAGTTGTTAAAGTGTACTCCTACCCTGTAAGTGTGTGTATAAATAGATCTCTTTCCTCTATGTGTTCACAGTATGCAAATTTCTTACACAGAATGTGTAGATAGTGGGACTAGATCAAGAGAGATGAGATTTACCCTGACTTTTTCTAGTGATGAACAATAACTTAAACATCTTGTTGGGAAGTACTGGCATGTCTTACAAGCAGATCCTAAGATAGCGACATTGGTTGGAAAGAAACCTAAGTATGGGCATAGGAATAAGAAGTCACTTAGGTACAGATTTTGTTATCCAAGGATCATATAGGAAATTGATGAAAGGAACGTATAAATGTAAGAAATGTGCATACTGTTCCTTGTCTTACTTCACTTCAATATGTTTCTTTTTTCTTTGCTTAATTTCTACCACCCATAGTACCCGATGCAAATGCATATTCTTACAAATGACTACTCCAGCAGCCAAATATGGCTTTTTACTTTCATCTTCTTACTTTTTACTTTATTGTGTTTTACTTTTTACTTTAGGATGTGTAACCTGCTTCTCTGCCAAAGCATCAGGTTCATTAGCAGACTGCTCATGCACCGCTCATTTCATTGTAGAACTCCAGCTCTCTTACTTTTCATCATTTGATTCTCCTTCCGTCTTAGAACTCTGTGATATGTCTGTATCTAAACCATCAATCTTCAGCTCTGTAACTATGTCATTTTTCAACATTTCTCCAGTAGGAATGTTTACCCCTTCCTCCATCTTCCAATTTTCAGAAAAAAATATATAGGCCTTTTTTTTAATACAACATAAAAAAAATACTTACATGGTTACATATTTACAAACCTTGCATTTTAGCAGACACATATATTGACATTTCTATTTCATACTATTTTCTAATGTTCTTATAACATTATCATTAGGTTCCCTATTGTATGATTGAAGACGCAGTCTTTCAAATGAGTCTTGATCGAACTTGAAAGCATGAAATGGCAAAATACCGAAATGGCATATAAGCAAATTCTTTCCCTGGGAAAAAAATCTCGTGGCTGCCTTCGCTATTTTGCCATTTTGTCACTGTAGTGCAATGTTGGAGTTGGTATATTTAAGTAGGGGGTGTGAGTACACAGCCCCCCCACATTGGGGTTGTGGGGTGGCGAAGCCCCCCACTTTATGTTGTTGTGTCTTTCTGCTTTTTCCCGGTCAGGGGGTCACCACAGCGGAACTCCGGTCTGCTAATGATCGGTAGTTGATTTTTACGTGCCGAGTTACCAGCCCTGATGCACAACCTTCAACGAAGGTATGCCTATTCATGCATGTCCCCCACACAGAAGACACTTTAGCTGAGAATCGAACCGGGCAGCATCTTACTGTGAGGCGACAACGCTACCGCAGCACCGAAGCCCCCCACTTTATGTAATATTTTAAATGTTTTTTTTTTTTTTTTTGGAAATGCAATTTTTTTCCCTGGGAAAAAAATGATGTTCTAAGTGTTTGGGATTGTAAGCTTTTGCTTACATGGGGTCGATAAATTAGCATTTTCTTTTTTAAGCATTTGCTGATTTAATATAGACCCTATCATTATTATTCTTCTATCATTGACTCCCACTCCTTCTTACGCAACCGTAATCTGATTTTCCACAGTATATCTGCCAAAACTCAATTAAACAAATTTTCTTTCAAGGTTTTATTCCAAATAATGCGTACTACATAAAATAAATTCTGATCTACCCCCTCACATATTTTTTTTTTATTATTCTTATAATACCTATATATAATCAGATTCATATTTATACTGCTATTTATACTCACCACTCTTTTACATAAAAAATATGCTCTCTTGTCTCTTCCTCCCACAAAATAAACATATTCTTTCACCTTTCTTTTTATGTGGCACATTCCACTTACTGGTAACTTGTTTAGTACCAGTTCCCATAGGAAATATTTATTTTGCTAGCTTTAATCACTTCTTCTGGTAAATGTTTCCAAAATTTACATAAACATTTTATTTCATTACATTATTATACCACAGCCTTCTAGCTGTCTCTGTATCATCATTTGTTTTATTTTTCATGCTAGTATTCTTTCCTAATAGCATTCACATATTATTTTTCCTGTTTCTCTTATTCTCATCATTTCGCAGATTTTTTTGTATTCAATATTAAATTCTCATTCACTTCCTTTACTCACTTTAATACTCTATATAAGTTCAAAGATGTAGAGTACAAAACTTTATTTAGTAACTCACTTCTACTTAATCTTCATTTATATACAACACATATCTTTCCAAAATGTTTGATCGTGAACCTTTTACAACAGAAAAGACCAATTGCACAATCCCCTTTTCATCTTTTACTGGGATCATATTAAACACTTGACAGATATGCTATTTTCACCTTTAACACCAAATTTACCAGCTAAACCTTTTTACTTTATACTAGTCTATATGTTCTCCACAGCAGGCATATTTCATTCATTTATTTTATCAGCCCTACCATTTTATCATAAATACATATTTTTTCCTAACTTTATTCCTAGGAAAGGAACTTTCATTCATTGAAAAATACATACATACATACAATTTTCATGTCTTCACCAAAGTCCTTACATTTATCCTTATTCAAGGTCATTCCCATTTCCTTTAAACATCCATTCAGACAAACCAAGTCTTCTATCATCCATATTTTATTCTCAGCAACTGCAAATATATTGTCTGTCTATGTCAAAACTACTGGAATCCCCACCTCCTTTTTCATCACATATCTAACATATTTCATTTTATTTATTTATTTATTTTACATTTGTTGACTGGGATTGTCCAACTGAGCTGAAGAGCCCTTTTTCAGCGGAGGCCCGGGGAGAAAAGCTCCAACATATACAATTTTCATTATAAATTAGCATTAAACAGCAATGTTACATGATTATTACAAGACATTAAGTAGCAATACAGTGTTATACAGTGTCAATAATCAGGAGTATAGCATAACTATAAGATGTATAAAAGAAAATATAACATTAAGATGAGTATAGTTTTTAGGGTAAATGATTACAAAAACCCAGTTGTATCATGATGTAGTTGCATGAAGGCAAGACAACTATAATAGAATGTTTCTCTGATGCAATTTGCTTAACAGATTTTAGAAGACAGTAGAAAGAGAAGTCAATGAAGATTAGAGAGGGCTAGTGAGAAGAGTGAGTTAAGGGCAGAAAGTAGATTAAGGTAAGAGAAGTAGGGGATGTTAAGGAGGAAGAGTGCAGTGGTAGGACCAGTGACTTTTAAAGTGCTCTTTGGTGGCTGTCTTAAATTGTTTTGGATGTGTAAGGGTCCTGATTTTAGTGGGAGTCTATTCCAGGCAATAGTGGGGTGATAGCTGTACATGTTGTGTCCAAATTTAAACTTGGGTTTGTAGATTTGTATTAGGTCTTGATTAGAGCTTCAGAGAGGTCGGGAGGGAGAATAATGGGAGATGATAGGGGATAGTGCTGGGCAGTAGGAAGGCTGGTATAGGATAGAATGGATGATCCGGAGCTGAGAGAGAAGAAGCTGGTGGGGTAATTCAAGCCAGTTTAGGTGTTTTAGAGAGAGACAGTGATGGGATTTGTAGGTTTGTTGGACAGCAAATCTAGCTACCTTGTTGTAGATAGATTTGAGTTTGGTCAGGAGTGCTGAGTTAAGATTTGTGAGAATTTGAGAATTGTACACTATACTGGGTAGAAGGTAGATAAGAGAGAGTAATCTTTGCTTCAGGGGTAAGGAATTTCTTGTTACGGTAAAGGAGCCCTAGTTTTGAATGAGTCTTTTTGATACAGTTATTAACATGCAAGTCAAATTTAAGCTGATCGTCGATGGTTATGCCTAACAGCTTAGTACTGGATTCTACCTGAATGGGCGTGTTATTATGGGACTGTATGAAGAAGGAGGGTTTAATATTTGTGAACTTTTTAGGTAGGAAGAGAAACATCTTTGTTTTTTTAGGGTTAAGGATGAGCTGGTTGTTGGAGAGCCATGTCTCAACCAAGTTAAAGATGCCTGAGTAGCTGAGAAGGGCTTAGAGGGAGAGTTGGCCATGGTGATGACTGTAGAGTCATCTGTGTATTGCACTAAAGATGACTGAGGACAGGAGGTAGCTGATTAGTAAAGATATTAAAGAGTAAAGGTCCTAGGATAGACCCTTGAGATACACCCATTTTTACAGGGAGAGGAGGGGAGAGTGCAGAGTGCCATCTCACTGATTGAGATCTATCAGTGCGGTAGCTGGAGAACCATGCAACATTATCAGAAGAGAAGTTGAGGTTATGCAGTTTGTGCAGCAGAAGAGAGTGTGACAGTGTTGAAAGCTTTTGAGAGGTCCAAGAATAGGCAAGAAATAAGTTTATGGTCATCCATGGCTATAGAGACAGTGTTGAAAAAGGATAATAGAGCTGTAGTGGTGCTATGTTTGGGTCTGAAGCCATGTTGAGTATGTGTAAGCAGATTTTTCTGTATTAGATACTGCATAACTTGTTTAATAATATTTTTTTCTAGTATTTTAGAGAGAGTGGAGAGGATAGCGATAGGTTTAAAGTTGGAGGTATCAGAGGAGTTACCTCCTTTGTGTATAGGTAGAGTGTATCATTGTTTCCAGATGGAAGGGACTTTAGATTCAGAGATAGAGTGATTAATTAGGATAGATACAGGGAGAACAAGAGAGTCAGCTGCTAGTAGAAGAAAATTGGAAGGAATATTGTCAGCTGATGCTGAGCATGGTTTTAATTTAGAGAGTAGAGTTTTGATCTAGCTAGTAGGTACAGGTTTGAGGGAGAAGGTATTTGAGGAGATAGTATTAGGAGTAGGTTCAGAAAAGTTGTAGATGTTAGTAGTAGAGGAGTTTGGGTTCGGGTTCAGTAGCTTAGATATTGAATTGATAAAATAGGTACTGAAGATAGTGGCAGTTTCTTCAGATGTCTTGTCTGGGCATGGATTGGGGGAGCTAAGATTACCGGAATGTAATATTTGGTTAATAGAGTTCCAGATTTATTTAGGATTAGATTTTAGGGCTGTGGGAGGTTTGTTATAGAAGTCCTTTTTATCTTTGTTTATTTTTTTTTGTCAGATTTCTGAGTTCTTTATATTTTTTGTATGTCTGCAGAGAGCTTAGTTTGTGACCATTTTTTCCATAGTTTGTCTCTAGTTATCATAAGGGCATGAGTGGTTTTTGAAAGCCATGGGGATATGGTGGACTTAATTCAGACTTTGTGAGGGAGAGCAAGTGAGTCTAAGATGCTAAGGAAGGTGGAGTTGAAAGCTAGGGCGTTACTTTAGAGAGGAGGGCATTAAAGGTTTCTGGATGGAAGTTAGAGAGTTTACGACAAGTGATAAATTTAGGAGGTTTCGAGAAGTGGGGAGTGAACCTAAGCACTTTTATAGGGGAGTGATCGCTCAAGGTGTTTGGTAAGGTTTCAGGGTTATGATATTTGGAAGGATTAGATACAAGTACCCAGTCAATAAGAGTACTAGATGTGTATGTGTTGTTTGTATGGGGAGGTTGGGAGATTAGCTGTGTAAAGCCATATACATTAATATGAGTATTACAGTTTGGATTACTGAGAATTAACCAGTTAATGTTGACACCCCCACGGATGATAGTTTAATTGGAGATGTGTTGAGAAAAGTATGAAAGAATATTTCTGAGCAGAAGAATGTTGTCTCCTGGAGGAATATAGATGGCTGCTACTGCGATAGTGGTGTGGTCATTTATTTTAAGGTTGGCTGTAAGTAGTTCAGCAGGAGAAAAAGGATGGGATAGGTTTCATAATACTTGTAATGGTGAAGTGGTTAGAGAAGAGGATGACAATGTCACCCCATTTTTTGTTTTGGCAATCTATGTGGAGTATATTATAACCAGGGGGGAGAATGTCTTTATCAGATGTTTGGGGTTTTAGTCAAGTCTCTGTTAAGGTGATGACATCAGGGGTTTGGAAGGCTATCCAGGTATGGATTTCACTTACTTTGTTTAGAATACTATGGGCATTCATAAAGTAAAAGGAAATATGTTTTTTTGGAGAGGATGAGTTTATTAAGCTGGGAGAGGTAGAGTTATCCATGGTGGGATGATGGATGGGCCCAGGCTTTGGATGTTTGTCTCCTGATAGAAGCAGGGCTACATGAAGTTGGTAAAGTTTGAAATTAAATTGGTTGTAAGTCAAGTACTTAGTCTTGGCTTTAGATGCTAGAGAGTGATGGGGAGGAAATCTGATTTTAGGCAGAGGGGTGTTCATGTCAAAGATAGAGGAGTTGATTGTAATAGAGTACTGCAGAGATGAGAAACAGTTAGTATGGGGATTAGTGGGATCTCTATGGACAGGTGGTAATGGAGTCATACAAGATGTAAGAATGAGAAGGAGAAGTAATGGAGGCAAGACCAAAATGGAGAGAGTTGCAATAGCCATGGCCTAAGGTGGGGAAGTAGGACTGGGATGGAGTGAGGAGTGGGTAAGAGACTAGGAAAAGTAAGTTGCTGGACCTGTTAGAGAGCTGAAGTAAAATGTAAGTGAAACAACCTGTATGGGATATATAGAAAGAAGGAGGATTTGCAGCAGACTAAACTATGAAGTGATAAGTAGGGGAGGGTAAGGTGTTTAGAATGTTATAGCAGACAGGAAGGGGTGGAGTTAGGGGAGGAAGGGATTAGGTGGTTAGGTATAAAGGAATTTATATGGGGGTGGGAATGGGGGTGTGAAGGGAGCAAAGTGAGCCTGACCGTAGCGAGGGTGAACTGAGCGAGATTGGCTAGGAAAAGTCACCACAAGAAACAATCAGCAGGCCAGGAGGAAAAGAGTAAGGAGCACACAGTGAGAGTCAGCAGGTAAGTAGGAGCACACAGTGAGCGTCAGCAGGTAAGTAGGAGCACACAGTGAGAGTCAGCAGGTAAGTAGGAGCACACAGTGAGAGTCAGCAGGTAAGTAGAAGCACACAGTGAGAGTCAGCAGGTAAGTAGGAGCACACAGTGAGAGTCAGCAGGTAAGTAGGAGCACACTGTGAGCATCAGAAGGTAAGTAGGAGCACACAGTGAGCATCAGCAGGTAAGTAGGAGTGCACAGTGAGAGTCAGCAGGTAAGTAGAAGCACACAGTGAGAGTCAGCAGGTAAGTAGGAGCACACAGTGAGCGTCAGAAGGTAAGTAGGAGCACATAGGCGCACACAGTGAGCGTCAGCAGGTAAGTAGGAGCACACAGTGAGCGTCAGCAGGTAAGTAGGAGCACACAGTGAGAGTCAGTAGGTAAGTAGAAGGTGGGGAGGCATACACAGAGAAGGAAGAGCTGTAATAGCAAGGTATACACAGGTATTTACAGTAAGAAAGAAACAGTTAAAAGGAAACCACAAACAGAAAAACAAAAAGAGTATAGCTAACTAAGAGAGTTGACACTAGGGCAGTGACTAACTTATAGATGGCAGAGGGAGACAGAGGCAAGGTTTCTAAACAGGTAAGTATGGGGGGGCTCTCAATAGTATGCAGGTATCCTGTACAGTAAACAAAGTAAGACTACTTTGTGGTAAGACCTTATAACATACTTTTAGTGTAAACTGGCTATACAATAGTGCACAGGTATAATTCCAGGAGTTGGAGCAGTATCAGCTACTTCACTTACTTTATAAGCTACTTCACTTACTATCACATTCATCACAGATGCAAACAATATTCAGGGGATTCATGGGACATCTTTGTCTTATCCCACACTTCATGCATATTGTTTTTACTCTGCTACCCATTCAATAATACTCTCACCCTATTATTCTGATATGCTGACATACACACTCTCCTAATTCTATTACCTATTCCACACTTCTCCATAACATGCCACAGAGTTTAATATCCCATGGTATCAAATGTCTTCCTTGTATCACTTACTGGTTCACATCCTTACTTTTACTTATAATATCATCCACAGTCTCTATCACAGCCACTAACAATTCTTGACATTCCTTCCATTTTCTACAATATATACTTTCTTCAATCTATTCTTCTCTGTATTATTCCCATAGAAAAACATTATAATAATCCATGTTATTTACTGTGTTGGGTCTCCAATTCTTGCTACATTCTTATTGTTTTTCTTCCATATAAATTGTAATATCCCATTACATTACTCTCATAGGTTCATAGTTCATAGGTGCTTACTAGGATCTTTGACATGAATTATTGACTGCCTCTGTCCATCAAGGACATAGGTGCCAGACAAGGGGTGCATTTATGATTTATCATTCTCTGCTCCACATTACAATTAAATGCAGTAAGGGAGGGGTTTTGCTTCTCACAGATGAGAAGCCTATTCCAGAGAATAGGATGCATATGTGTCTCTCCAACATGTTCTGTGTATGTCATAAGCAAAATTAAAGTCTTTGGATCTGGTGGTTCTGACACTGTTTGTTTTGTGGATATGTAAATAGTTCATCAGAGCTGGGTCCAAGGATGCTTTGTATAGCAGACATAGATCACTTCTCATTAGTATGTATGAGACTGAGTATAGACATATGACTTTCAGTTGCTATTCATAGGACACTGGGGTTGCTCCCTGTATTCTTTATGATAGCAACCTTTATGGACAGTCTACTCACTGAATGTGTCTGGTCAGGTACATGACCAAAAGGGCATTATAAAGCTTCCTTCAACTATTTATTCACTATATTTACAAAAGACTCTCTTTGCCAATTCATTAATTTCTTATACATTCCATAGCCTATACAAAATGGACCTGATGCTAAATTAACATTTATTTTCTTAAGTACTTAATTCAATTCCCTAATAGTAATTTACTTTTCAAATTCTTCCTTAATCTGTTCTTAGAATTTCTTTACTTTCCTTTCTTTCTTATTTCCATCCTTAAACTCCTCAATATTAACATTCTTAAAATATTAGCCAGATGCTGTACTGCAATACTAATAATTTGCTTGCGTATTCTTTTTATCTCTCCCTTTACATTTTTTCATTTCTCTTATTATACTAATATCCTCCTTTAGTATTTACCTAAATATGCATACTCCCACTCCTCTCCCTTGTAAATTATATATCTGCTTAAATATTAATGCCTTCATTTTTTCTTAATTTCTTGTATATATTTATTTTTTCTATATCATAATACTTCCTTGTATTATTCTTCAAATTCTCTAATATATTTCTATACATTTTCCCATATTTCACTTTTTCTTCCTTTCTTTCATTATCCTGCCACATAGAAAACACTTTTTATATATTTTTTTAATTCATTCCACCACTCCGACCAGTTTTTGGAGAAGTTCATTGTAGTTATATGATTATTCCATAACTACAATACTTTCACTCTACGATTTCACATAATAATCTCACATTCATTCTTTTTCCCTTTCCTATTTTAATATATTCCATTTCTTCCATTATCTTCATCCACATTGCTAAATGGTCAGAGAAAACAGTCACGACTGTATCACTGTCTGCTACTCTCAAGCCTTCTGATAATACAAAATAATCAGTTTTACATCCAAGTGTACCCCTTCTATAAGTCCATTGACTTTTTTGTTCCATACATCTAACTTATTGCATTTTATCACTTCCTATATTTTTTACACCTTCCCTTTCTTTTTACATTTTCACCTTAAATGCCAATTTAAGTCCCCTGCAATTATAATTTTAATCTTCTTTGCTAGATGCATATGCAAACTATACTATAATGCTATAAATGTATTTTCTCTGCCTCACATCCACAACATTTAACCTTCTCATACTTACAGAACATTACATATTGTATTTTCACAGTTTACATTTACACAACACAGCCAGTTCAGAACAACATTCACTTCCTAAGTTCAACATTTTATCTACATACCACAATTTTTCAGTTTTCAGTCTTTCTTCACTTGTCAGGAATCTTACATCATCTTTCATAATGACATCCACACAACATTTAGCATACTATTCCTGTATCTCTATTCTTCTTAAAGTGTTAATAATACTGTTCACATTTACTGAAAGTATTGCAAAATTGTGTTTCCTTCTTTTGAAAATTAATTTTTTGTATTTACACTTCCCCTATTGAATATTTTTCTGGGTTTGATTAAAATAATCTTAGATCCTGAGAATCTGATTTCTCACTAACTAGAAGTTCAAAGAATTCTTATTGTCAGGTCCCTTCTATGATCTCTCTTTCTGAATGCAAACTTTCTCCTCCTTTTACCCTTCATATTTTTAGTTATTCTATAGCTTCTTCTTCACCTAGTTTACCTTCTACCTCAGGGTCTTGATGTCCTTCCTTATGTATGTTTTATTCCCTTACCACTTCTTTTTTTTATTTACTGTTTGTGCTTGACAGCCCATCCAAAAGTGTCCCTGTTTACACAACCTACATTCAGGCACACACCTTTCTGCTGTATGTTCTTTATCTGCCCCACTGGTTACATTGTACCTTGTCACAATCATTATTTAAATTAGAAAATCCACCCCAAAGCAACGTGATTTGGGCTGGCCAGCATATCTTAATGTTTCTCTATGACCAGCCATGAAAATAACACATACGTGTTTTACAATGTTTTTCACATTTCAGAACAGCTTCCAATGTCCATCCTCCATTTGAAGTTTCTATCATCTCTAACTTATGCAATGTTATTAACATTTTCACACAAACACTGCATGCATTTTTAACATCTTTTTTTCAGGTAATCAGCTTTAAACTGCAAAGTAACATTTTTAACTTTTAAATTGCTCCCAGCAAACAAATAATTATTCCATGCATAAATGTCCTTTTTGTCACACAGTTCCAGAAATTTCATCAAGTCTATTAGATTCATGTGTTGTCATAAAAAGACTTTGTCCCTATATGTTTAAAAGAGCAAATTTATTGAGCTTTAAATCCTATTACAGTTACTAAATTGTCCTATACATAATATCAATCTATTACATTCTTATTTTTTTTATTCTCACAGTGGCCTTCTGCTCTTTTTAAAAAGGTTTTACTTACAGTTTGTTACTTCTTTTTTACCTTCTGTCACTGAGATAGTTTTAACTGCTACATACTCACCTGCAACATCGCTGTGCTCTTTTTCAGTCTGTTGCTGCTTTCTTTTTTTTTTACTTTCTGTCACTGCTGCATTCTCTGTTGTCACATCCCTGGGATCCTTCTCCAAATCACCATCCTCAGCACTTCTGAAAAAGTAATCTGCAATCTCACCCATTGAAACAGCAAAATCATTACCTGGATCATCCAACTCAATTGTTTAACATATTCAAAAGCCCTCCTGGCACTAGTTCTGTTATATTTCCATAGCTAAGTACTAGGCTAGCTGCACTTGTAGACTAATTTAAGTCTAACAAATTTTCGCTTATTGTGTTCAGAATAACCTATCCCATTTGTTTATAGATTGGCGTTACCCATCCCATGGTCGATAATTATATATTACCCTTAATGAGAATAACTGAGATCATACCATACATAATTTGAGAGACTCATGCATGGAATAAAGCATTTAGGAGCATTATGTGGAAATTACTTGCACCACTCCATTGGACTAATTTATTTTATTTTCCACTGAGACAGCTAAACTCTGGTTATTTGTATCATCTACCACACAGGAATCTTTATCTGTATTCTGATTCTCCATACTGATTTTTTTTTCTTTAGATTCTCACTTTTTACCTCTAAACTCTCCTCCTCTTCTATGCCGCAGCTTCTGTTAAACATCTACATTGCTATTGTAACAGCACTCTGCTGCCATGTGGTGATTCTACAGTGAAAAAGGTTCCCCAATGCAATGACTACATTTCCCAGAGTAGTAGAAATACCACCTCGGGTATTTCCTGAAAGAGATCACTAGCCTAGTGGTGCTAAACTGAACAACAAAGGACTAAATAAATCATGATGCTAGAATGAAAGCTTGATGGATTGTCATATAACCTAAGCAGGCTGTATTCCTATTGTGTTTTCTTCACACACACACACACACACACACACACACACACACACACACACACACACACACACACACACACCAAAATGCCACATAGCTATGACAGGGATACTAACTGCAGCCCATAAAAGGGCACTGTAGCTGAAGTGGCAGGTCATTTCATCATATAAAATTGATGGAAATGGGGAGTTAGTACAGGCAGAAATGGTGAAGCAAATGCAGAGGAGCAGATGAAAAGGTAACATGAAGGGAAGGTAGTTGTGCTGGGAAAGAATATCATTTGTTGGGTACAGGTGCCTAATTTTTTGTTTTAACCAAAAAATGTGGGGAACAAAGAAGGAAGAAGAAGGTGATGGAGGAAGGACGAAGGGTATAAAGAAAGAAGCAGAGACAAATAAATACACCGTGCAAAGACAGACAAAATAGTGAATAATACATAAAGGGACAAGAGTGGAGAGATGTGGCCTGATAGGGGATCAACAGTGGGTGATGTGGAGGACTGAGCTACATACAAGGAACAGGGAGTGACACAGAAGGACTCCGAGCACAATAGTATGAATTAATAAAGAGTATGGAGGCCCTTCCTGTCTGCTCTAGAGGGAACCCACCCAAATCTCAGGCACCTCTATGGCTGGCATCATAGACACGTTTCTCCTCTAGTGGTCCAGTGAAAAGGACTGGTAGGCATGTTATTCAATCAGCCATATGAAGACATACATTAGGATGCCAGAGTGGTCATCCAGCTTCTGGTCGCCCCCACCAGTTATCATAAACCACTGGATTTTTCACTTGGAAACTCAGGAAGAGCCCTACAGACCACTCTCAGATCAGGAGACTTCACTCCTCTCTAGGAGATGGTCACAAAGTCTACCAGTGAGCCCTCCAAGTCACCTTCTACAGAATATCCATCCTCAACCTGCAGAGCAGCAGGCCTGGGAACTCTTGAGCACCCAAGCAGCAGAAAAGATGCCAGAAGCAGAACAGAGATGCCATGATTTCATTACAGCCTGTATCACGACCCTATAGAAACAGGAAGAAAAGGAAAGAAACAAATACAACAGACTAGTACATATTTATTACACTTAAATGACATAGCACAGTACAGGCAGCTATACACTGCATTTACGTCTGCACACAGCTGGAGATGTTGTCATGCCTCATTAGACAGGCCATCATGTTAACCTCTATTACTTCTGCTGCTGTAAAACAGTAATCGGTAAATGGAATCCCTGACAATAAAAGGCAATTACAACTACAGGTTATAGTCCTCGTGCACTATCAAACCAAATACACAATGCTTAAAATAATAATGTGGTTCCCTCTCCTTAGCCTCTGTCTCCAGCTGTCATAGCAGGTTTGCTGTTGCCTTTGCAGGTCATGTACTTGTACCTACTCTGGTCATTAGAGAACACAATACCAATGACATCATGCATTTCCCTGATAAGCTGGTGCCTGACTTCAGTTTCATAGATGGGTTCCTCATACTTCCAGAACTGGTGCTCCCTATGTCCACTTGCAGCAGTTATAGGAAGATCCTGCTTTCCTTACTGTAACTGAAGATGACATATTCACTTTTCATGTCAGAAACAGGATAAATTTGGTAGACCATTGCACTAGGCTGCACAAACTGGGGTCACTGGGCAACAATGTAGCATGGTGTGAACTAACACTACTGTGGCCTGGTGACAGTATCAGCTTTGCAGATAAAATGCACCCATGCATACTGCACATGACCTCCCAGCTCAGGAAAGGCAGATACAAGCATTGTTGCACCGAAAATGCATTTGGTTATATCTGCAATTCAGTGATAACTGTGTTAAATGTGCTCGATGGGTAGCACACTCACCTTTGATGCAGAAGACTGATGGTTCTATTCTCACACCATGGAGTTGGATTAATTTTTGAATTTGGTGGCAGTTACAATAGCTATGTTGTTTTGTGGTGGGTTTAGCTTAATGGTTACGATCTTTACTTCATACACAGAAAGTACAAGGTTTAATTCTGACCATGGGTTATTAGTTAGATAGTTAGCCTAGTATTCACCAATGAACCTATAAATCATATCATTAGTATAACTACTGCACTATGATGCCCATTTTAGGTGGTCACCATACTGTAGAAGACCATGTTATTCTGTGCAGCTTAGAGAATTGGCATGAGGGGATTACAAAGTTTACTGCCATGTAGTCAAGGTTCTAGCTGACAGGACAGCTTGCAATGGACATCATGACTGCCTTATCCCCACAAAGGGTCTCTGAAGACAACATGGGCAGTAACTGTCAAGAGGAATGTGTGGAATAAGAAAGCATAGGGCATAACAAAGTACTGACACAATGGTGGAGGGACTTAACCTGGAATGTCACAAGGGAGAGGACAAGTTGCAGTCCTGCTTGGTGGGACTTGAAGCTGACAGGGCATAAAGAAAAGGGCAGAATTGATTGCAACCCTGGAGGGGACTCAACCTGCCAGAGCACAAAGAAAATGGTATGAAATGTTACAGTCTTGCTGCGGTAGCCTCAGACTTACAGGCATACGAAACAGAGAACACTTATAGTCCAGGATACCTTCCTGCTGTATAAGCTTCCCAACAATGAACTCTATTCATATGGACTGCAAGACATGCTATAAAGATGTGAGTATTCCAATATACCAGGCACAAAATGTGCTGCCAGAACAGGTGTAACAGACATAAAGGATTGCTAACATGCCCACTGATGGCACATTATGACACATTGTCCGAATGTTGATACCACTGTACCACATGCATATATGTCATCTGGGAACACTGGGCCTGAAACTGTGACATCTTCCACCAGGATGTACTCATGTGCCTGTAAGGTGTGTACATGTCTATCTTATGCTACATGGAGGTTGAAATTGCGAATATGATCCATAATTGCCAAGGGTATGTCATCTGTATGCATTCATAGGTTCCATTAGTAGAGGGTCCAGCACACCAGGTCACCCTTGGGATTCTGGATACTGGCTAAGGCTCTTGCCACCCCTATATTGCCTTTTTTAGGCAAGGTTCAAATGACAAATTCACCACCATAACAGTTACAAGCAAGTAAAATCTGAGGGTAATGCTTCTCAATGCTAGAAGTCTAAACCTCAAAAGGCATTCACTCAAGGCACTCCTTAAAATGGAGAACATCAACATCTGTGCAGTGACAGAGACCTGGTTCAAGGCTCCAGAGAGCACCCCTGCTTTACCAAGCTATAAATCATACCACACCTTTCGGCCAACTAACCTGGTCCGAAACACTGAAGATGGAGGTGTGTCCATATTCAATAAGGATATCAACACCTCCAGGCTAGTTGCTCAGCATAATGCATCCGAGATTATCCAAGTGCAACTAACTCTGGGCAAGACCGCAATCCAAATTGTAACTTGCTACAGATCCCCCACCATGTCCCAGGATTCCCACTCCTCATTTTTTGATACACTGGAAATAATGAGAGTACAACCCAACACCCTAATAATGGGAGATTTCAACTATCCCACCATTAACTGGGAAAACGACTCATGTACCAACTCTTTTGCTCAAAGTTTTCTGGAATTCATAAATTCCAATGCCTTGGATCAACTTATCCACACACCCACCAGGGCAGCAATATCCTAGATCTGGTCATTACCAACATGGGTGACCGGTGTTCCACACCAGAGGTCAGATGCTCATTGGTCAGATCGGAACACAAGCTAATCAGCCTAGACATCCACATCCCACCTCACCCCCTATTAGGGAAACCACGGTAAAAAATTTCTCCAAAGCCAACTTCATGCTTCTTAAGACAGAAGTGGCAAACTTCACGACACCCATGCAGATAGACAATAGAGGTACGACTACTGAATCCTCCACAAATGCACTTTATAAGCACTTACACGAGTGCATGGATCGTGCTATCCCTAACAGAACCAAGATGCTATCCTCAAAAAAAGCAAGCCAATCTGGTGGTTCCCTGCCATAAAAAATTCTACAACCGAAGAAAGAAACTGTTGCAAAAAAAGAGTAAAATCCCATGACTGGAAGAACTCTCTGGTCAGCCTCAGTAAGAAGCTGAGATCCCTCATAAAATCCACCAAAGCTAGTTGTGAAAACAAAATCGCTACTGATTCTGAAGACAACCAGAAAGCATTCTATAGTTATGTCAAGAATCTCAATGGCAACACTCAGATCTGCTCTGAGTTACAGCACAATGGCACTAAATATACAGAACCAACTGATATTGCCAACATCCTGGCAGATAGATTCAGTATTAACTTTACCAACTCCCTCATCCCCTAAAGGGCTCATCTCTATAACGGAAGAATGGAAAGTTCCTGTAATCATGGCTGCACAGGTAAAAACCACACTCTCCAAAGCCAAGAACACAGCATCCATGGGAACTGACAACATCCCAGGCTGCGTTCTACAAGAAATACAGAATGAACTGGCACCCCACATAAGCACCATGTTCAATCATAGCCTCACCTCAGGCTTTGTGCCCACTGAATGGCACACAGCAACTGTCATCCCTCTTCACAAAGGGGGAGCCACCACAGACCTCGGGAACTACCGCCCCATTAGGCTAATGAGCCTGGTCTGCAAGGCCATGGAACGTATCATCATGGAACTTATAAACAAAGACATTGGTAATCTCCAAACTCTGAACCCCACCCAGTTTGGGTTTGTAAAAGGCAGATTATGTCTCCTAAACCTGATTGATTTCTTTGAAGCAGTCACCAAAACCGTAGACAAGGGTAAGGTGGTTCACACAGCCAATCTAGATCTCGCCAAGGCTTTTGACACCATCCCCCACTCCGGAATTATAGATAAACTCACTAAAGTAGGTATAAATCCCTATGTCACAAGATGTATTGCCAGCTGGCTCACTGACAGTACTCACACTGTAAAAGTAGCAGACTCCAAATCCGACTTCAGACCAGTGACAAGTAGAGTACCACAGGGTTCAGTCCTGGTTCCTCTCCTATTTGGTATCTACTTTTCTGAAGTACAGGCTAACACAGAAGGTCTTTGGCTAATGAAGTTCACAGATTAGACTGCAAACTAAGATCTATAATTGAAACTCCTAATGATGTGGACATCCTACAAAAGGGCCTCACTGAGACAGATACCTGGTGTCAAACCCATGGCCACAAGCTCAATGCCAAAAATACATTGTCACCCCCTTTGGTAAAAACTCAGTACCCATGAGCTACCACATAGGTGGTAGTCTACTTAACACCGAAAGTGTGATAAGAAACCTTGGGACACAGGTGGACAGTAGTCTCTCCTTTGATAATCACATCATCACAGTAGTCAGGAAATTCTTCTACGTGGCTCATTACAAAAGGTTTCTCATCCAAGAAAAAAGAGGTCATTGTTCCCCTCTACTCATCACTCATTAGACCCATTATAGAGTAGAATGCCCCTTTTGGTATGTAACTCAGAAGACATCTACAACAACTGGAAAGGCCACAGAAATACCTCACAAAGAGGATTACTGGCCTCAAACAGATGCCATATGCAGACCGTTTAAAAAAACTCCAGCTTTACTCCATCGCATATCGCCTACTCAGAGGCGATCTTTGCTTAACATACAAAGCTGTGTCAAACCCAGAGCTGTTGGACCTGCTCCACTTAAAGAAATCCCAATCCCTCTAAGCTACATGCTCTAGGAACCTAAACCTTGTCACCACAATAAACAGAACATGCTGGAGGGATAGATTCCTGTCCCAGAGACTTCCCATACTCTAGAACAAACAACCTATCTATTCAAACGAAGCTCCTCATTAGCACTCTTTAAGGAAAATCTTGATGATTGGATGGAAAACAGGAAATTCCCCCTGGGGATCACCTCTGTGGCTCTGCTTGACAGGGGTACAGGAAAATAATTTTCTTGGGTGGCGAAAGCCGGAGGACCTTTTTGGCTTGGCTTGTATAGGCCCTAGGGCCGATAGCCTATTACCTACCTATGAAATGATGAACTGGTTGTAGCTTCTCCTTGCAGGCACTATGTCTGGATTGGGAGAGGGTGTGCACTTTCGGGTGCAGCACTCGGGTATCCAGGAGTCCAAAGTCATGGCAGGACTCCTTGTCAAAGGCCATGAGCAGCAACTGCTGCAGGTCCAGTACCAGGGTTCCCAATATAAAGTGGAAGCCTGGGACCATCCTGCCTGTGATCTCACCAGTGCCACTGGCCTACCCCGAACTGGTGATCAGGTCAGGCATCACTATGCCGACCTGAAGCTGTGAAACGGGGTTCCCTTGGATCAGTGGATCCAAGAGGTTAGGAGGACAGGGGAGGTCCCAGCAGTGTGTAAGTATCACTCCACTACCTGTTTAATAATTGCCAGCTCATGTATACTACAGATAGGTATAGCTAAATATTCCTCCTATGTCCTTCACAGGGCAAGTGAGCGGGCTGCAAACCAGGAGGTCCATGGACGTCGCTTGGAGATGTTGCAATGCAAGGCCGGTTAGTAATACTCTTGCACGTACTGTCATAGGAAACAAATCTAAAAGTATTTGTAAGTTAATTGCCTGTATAAAACCTGTATTGTTTAAGGCAAGTACTGCATACACCAGAAAATATGGCAGGAATAGTCTCATATAGGTTGTATGTAAATAAAAGCATAATAGCCAGACAATAAAGGTGTAACTGCTGGACTGCATATGTTTACTCTGGTATCATATGATAATGTAGATTTGCAATCACTTAATATTACTGTTGTATTAAGCACTGTTACCCACACAGTGCAACATAAATAAAATGTGTATATGACTGGTGTAATGCCCAGAGGTCATTTAGTACAACTGAGAGAGACATAGAAAACAGTGAAAAGATAGACAACAAAATCCAAATAGCACACACTAGTGAAATGTGAACTGTTGTATTTTCAGCACACACAGCCATGGTTCAAATCCTGGGAGTGGTAGTAGTCTGCATAGAGAATCATACCCCACAACTGTACATGTATGTCCAGTAAATTGGCCCATATCTGCTGCCTGTCACTCTGTCCCCCCGGGAAATCAGTTGGATGATCCCAGACATATAGGCAGCAAACAAGAAATTCAACTGATTGTCACACATCTATAAGAACAAATCTGTCACTCTAGCAACTCCTCAAACTGTTATGAGAGTAATAAGCAAAGTATGTTCCATCTACACCCCCATGTTGTCAAGCTGTGACCACAGAGTGTACAGTAACAGAGTGAGATGTATGTGCATAATACTAATGTGGAATCTGGTACTTTGTGTGGCAACATTCAGATAGTGCTAACAAACATGCTACCACAGGTCCGTCAGATACAAACATTGTGGCCAAAAATAAAGATTGATAACCCTGTACTGGTACTGTTTACTTTGGTATTGTATGGCATTGTTATTGTTGCAGTTGCTCTGAATAATACGGTATTCCCCATCACTGTTACCTACACTGTGCTACATAATATAACTGTCTAAGAAGTCCTGTATAAGAGTTTTGTAATACAAGGTCAGAATGTAAAACCACAGGAGAATTACAGACAGAAATCAGATAAGAGATGTGCAGCAATATATATATATATATATATCTATATATATATATATATATATATATATATATATATATATATATATATATATATATATATATATAGTACATACAACTGTTGTTATGGACAGTGTTTTAGTTTTAGCAGACACAGCCGTGGTCTGAATCTTGGGAGTGGAAGTAGGCTGCATACAGAATCATACCCCAAAACTGTACAGATATGTCCAGAATGTCCAGTATATCATCCCATATATGCTGCCTGTCACCCTGTCCCCCTGGGAAATCAGTGGGATGATCTCAGATGTTTAGTCAGCAACCAGGAAATACAACTGAATGTCACACATCTATAAAAACAAACGTGTCACACTAGCAACTCCCCAAAATGTTATGAGAGTAATAAGCCAGGTATGTCCCATCTACACCCCCATGTTGTCAAGCTGTGACCAGAGTGTGTACAGTAACAGAGTGAGGTGTATGAGCATAATATTAATGAGAAGTCTGGTAATTTGTGTGGCAACATTCAGGTAGTGCTAACAAACATTGCTCCCACAGGTCCATCAGATATGAACACTGTACCTAGAAATAAAAGATTGATACCCTGTACTGGTACTGTTTACTCTGGTATTGTATGACATTGTGAGTGTTGCAGTTGCTCTAAATAATAAGGTATCACTCATCACTGTCACCCATACTGTGCTACATAATATAACTGTCTAGAAAATCCTATATAAGAGTGTTGTAAGTCACTAAAGGTTGAAGAGGGCAATAGTCTAAATATGTCCCAGTTCACCTGCATGTGGTCAAGACATGGTCAGAGTCTGTGCAAAAACAAATGGACACGTATGTGCATAACATCAAACTGGAATCGGGGAGTATGTGTAGAAACAGTAAGTGTTAACAAACAATTCCTCCACACATATACCAGGTAAGAGGTGTATACTGCAGGTAAAACCAGTTCATGTATATAGTTGTCATCAGCTATACCACTGTCCAACGTAAGGCAATAGGGTAGTGTAGTAATACTTGTAAGGTAAAGATAACAGCACTGACTGGGAAAGTAATGTGAACTACAGGAATATACTAGTTGTTAAATGACATATTTCTCCCCACCCACCACCATATCTGCAACAATAAACTAAATACCCAACTCAATTGATACATGCTGACTTAACTGTAATGTTGGGACATATGTCTATTGTTTGATAATAATTTAAATCTGTTTCTATGAATGTGCTATGTTGAAATTCTCCAACAATGGTGGCATGGTGCCATCAATGTACCTGCATGCTGTTGTAATTACCACTGTGGTCCCATATATGCATGTGTTCTGTTTGATATGCAACTGTTCCATAAGTGGTGTCTGGGTTAATGGGAATATCTATGCATGTTGTTATAACTAATCCTGGAATGTTTTGAATATGTTGATAAAACATAAACACCATAATACGTATGGGAATGCAGGTCCTAGCGGACCCACCTGTCCCACCTCAGCTGGCCGTGGCACCAGGCTCAAGCATGTCTGGGGCCCAACCTAGGACCTCCTTGTCCATTGATCCTGCACCACCTTCAAGTGGAATGGCCTGAGCGGATGGGCCTACCCACCCCAGGAGCGGGCGCTGACAAGAACCTGTCACCCATCGCCAGGTCTGGGTCGTGGTGTGTAGCGAGCTCAACCAACAGTTTGGAGATCTGCTATGCCAGCTTGAGAATTGTGTGTCATGACTAGTGGGTTGGCCTGGCTCTACAACTCACCACCCAGCGCAGCCACCTTCAGGGCTGTGAAGGTGCAGTAGTGACTGGCCATGGGTGGGGACCTCAGTGTAGGGAGCTCATGGGCTTCCAATTTCCCAACACCCCTCCCCATCAAGGTATTTACCCCCCAGATGTGTCATATACCACACCTGCATGTATCTTGTTTGTCTTGTCTGTTAACCTATGAACCTACCTCCCCAAATATACCTACTATTCCTATATATATCTATATCTATATATATATATATATATATATATATATATATATATATATCTATATCTATATATATATATATATATATATATATATATATAGACACCCCTCTATATATCCCCTCCCCTATTAGCTATCTTCCCAGAGTTTATTTCTAGATGTCACAAATCTGTGGTGCCATTTGTAAAACTACTCTAACAGCGTTCAACATCCCCTGGTGCCAGTCCTGCGGTCAGTCTATTCTAACTTGCCTGTCTGTAGGTTTAAATACAGTGTGCTTGTCTGTTATGTACTCGCAGAACACCTAATATGCTATATAATTGTTTAACTAAAAGAGTAAGTGATTAAGTAAACTAAACAGCTGAATTGTCTTCTAACTTCAGATAAGCAAAGGACACGGTGTGCTTGTCCTTAATGGATTAGGAGCTCGCAGAGCAACTAATGTGCTATATACCTGTTTAAATGAAAGTGTAAGAGCTTTAAGTCGGAACACAGCTGAATTGTGATTTAACTTTGGAAAAGCAAAAGGAACGGTGTACTTGCCTTTAGATATGTGCTCGCTGAGCACCACGTGCAAAGTTAATTGTTCAATTTAAATGTACGAGTCTCTGTTGAAATGACAGCTGATTGTGTGTTACGCTGTAACAGCATAGGGAAAAATGGTGCTCCTTGGTGACAATATAGTAACAGTGAACAAAATTACCAGTTGCTCTTTTTGTTTGCGATTTCTTTTGGTAATGATCTGAACTGTGTTTCACCTTTGAAACAGCTAAGGGAATAATTTTGCTCCCAGGCGGCAAAGTAACGGTGAAGAAACTATCAACTGCTCTTTTGGGTTCGCTCTTGGGGATCGTTTTTTTTCTTTTTTGGCTACTGTTCGTCTCTTTCAATCTTTTCACTTTTAGTTGAAAGATTTGTACAAATGGACTAGTCAAGTAGTGCAGACCATAGGGAGTCGCATACACAGGAGTTGTCTCACTCAAACGGGTTCCCTTGGGGAACAAATATGATCTGGCTATTGATGTTCTTTTAACTTCTTGACTTTTAGTGGGAAAGTCTGTACTAGTTAAATAGCTAAAGGCGCAACCTACTAGGCGTCATATTTGCCTGATTTGTCTCACCTAAAGGGGCAATACCTGAAGTGTTACACACATCCAAGTCAACAGCCAAATCATAATATTGACTTAATTGTGAATACAAACACTTGCAGTACTGGTAAGGCATACATAATGCCTGACCTATTTTTTAAAATATAGCGATAGTGTTTTCTTTCAAAATGGTACAATTGCCTGGGCTTGGGGTGCTAATATTTTTGCTGGGTTATAGAGTGAATGTTATTTTACTAGAAATGTATTACTCCATAGAGAGAGTGTTTTATTAACTTGAGTCTTATACTATATCAAACTGTTGAATGAGTGATTCTTACTAATGTTTAGAAAGCCATACATGCATTTGTTTTCTGAAGGCTGGACTGTGGAGCGACTAACTTGTTGTTAACTGAGTTTCTAATATTGCTTGCCTCGGTGTTGTACTTTAAACATATCTACTGCTATCTAGTACCTCCTGAACCTACTCTCTCAACTATTTCTGCCCCTCACCTACTTTCTATCGTTTGTGTTTCATTACTTACTGAATGCTAACAGACTATCCTCCTCTTCTGACTATTTGACAACAACTCTCACCTTAACCCTTTTATTCTCATTACTCGTTGCTCTTACTTAACTTAACCCACTGTATCTCTCTTTGTTTTTTACAGTATTCACCTTGGGTGCTCCCTCCCTGCCAATATATTCAAAAGGACTACCTCCTGCCTAAACCCAGAAGACTCCCTGAATTTGCCTGCTAGCCTGGGTCACCTAATAAGCAATCTATTTTGGGGACTCCCAAAGATAAAGTTTCTGTGAATGTATGTAGCCACATGTAATTACCTATAACCTAGCCAATTAAGCTATTTATATGCTTGTCTGCCCTCCTGAGTGTACGTTCTTTCAGCAGCCTACCGCAGACCACGTACTACTCTTCCCCCCTCAAGTCTTTAATCCCTGTAAATCAATTACTACAAACAAGTCATATTCAACTATTCTGACTGCTAAACTTCTTATACCAGTAGGTGGCAGCACCTAAAAACAAATTAGCTAGCACTACAATATATCTCCTGAGGCTTTAGTACCAAACCTGGTGTTTTTTTTCTTATCTATTTTCTACTCCCTACCTCCTTTAACTCTTATATATCCACTCCCTTCCTTGCTAAAATCACAAACTTCATTTTGTTAATCTAGCTTTTTTTCTTCCCTTACAGTAATCATTTAAATACCCACTTACCTTAGTTATAGTGCTACCATTGCTGATACTTTTTCTGCTGCACTCTCCTCATTTGCTCTAACCCGCTCCATTCGCCCTATGGGCTCACTCCACTCCCCTACCCTACCCCGCATTACCACCCACCCCCACATCAACTACATTTATACTTCTCTAGCCCCTCCCCAATCATCCAGCATCCAATCCACATCCCTACCACCCCCTTACAGATCCAACAACCACTCCAATCCCTTCCAACCCTCATACATCTTTTAAACTCACTCCTACTAACTCCATAGAATTAACAATACTCTTTAATTATGAAGACTTTCTTCCTGCACATAAACCTACTACTCTTTTTAGCATGCACCTACCACATCACTTCATACAACTACCATGCACAAAATATCTTCCCCTTACCCATAGTCCCACTGCCATTATCACTCCAGTCCCAGCCAGTTACTCCCTAACAATAAACCCCACCCTATTTAACACTACTACCATAAGCTATACCCATCTCAAGCCCATCACCACCTACCCCAAATCAATAGCAACCCATAAATACCTAACAATGCTACAAAAACTAGTTAAATTATTGCAAAATATTCAACAACTCACAAATGCTGGAGATATTCACCCAAATGCAGGACCTTATGATATAAATCCTCTGGCTAAACCATAACATCTTCCCAATCTAACACAAATTAACATCAGACCATTAAATAGTCTACTCCTCCTAAATCTAAACATAAGGAGCATAAACAATAAAATAGATGAGCTTCATACTCTAATCTCACAATATCGCCCAGATATAGTCAGTTTAACAGAAACTTGGCTTAAACTATCTACCAAGGATACAGAGATCCTTCCACCTGGGTACAGTATCCTGAGGCAAGATAGGCTAAAGAAAAAGGGTGGTGGCATTGCCCTGCTTTACAAAAATACTCTGACCATAACTAAATTTGAGATAGCCACACCCCCTTTGGATAATGCAGAAATACTCTTAACTAGGCTCAAAATATGTAAAAAAAACATCAACCTAGTAACAGGTTATATCTCCGCAGGCAATAATATCCCTACTATGGAAACATTACTTCAATGGCTATCACTATCCATGCCACAAGAGACCATAGTATTAGGAGACTTTAATATAGACTGGCTCACATGCTCCACTCAAGCACCCACTAACCATATCAACCTGCTAACCTTCTCTCACGTAATCAAACAGCCCACTAAAATAGTGAAGAATACTAATAAAGAAACACTATTAGACTGGATATTACTAAATAAAATACCTTGTTCCTACTTAGCAGGACCCTTACTGACTCATTAAGTGACCATCAAACTACTTTCTTACTTAAATATAATTCCCACCACCCCCAAACCCCAATACTTCAAACAATCAGGAACAAAAAACACTTTAACCCAACTAACTTCACACAAGAGCTAAAGCAATATAACTGGTCTGAATTGTATTACCTACCCCTAAATGAGGCCTCCGAACACTTCAACTCCATCTTCTTAGAGATACTGAATAGGCATGCCCCCGTAAGAACTACAAGAGTTAAAGCTAATACAGTTCCATAGTTAACAAGGGAAACTAGGCAAAATATAACAGAAAGGAATACAGCCTGGACAACCTGGAGGTCCAACAAAAACCCCAAAATACAACTGGCATACCAACAAATTAGAAATCTCACCAAGAAACTAGTCATGCAAGATAAAATAAATTACTTTATTACCCATCAAAACAACACATGAATAACCCTAGGAAATTCTGGGCAGGTTTAGACAAGTTACTACACCCTGCAAAAGTCATTACCCCACCCCCAACTACAGGTCTAACAAATGAAAACATAGCTGAATCATTTAATATATTCTTTACAGAAACCATACTTGCCCTGGCACAAAAGCAACTCAATGCCAATACAACAAGTGACCACCCTACATCCAGCAACAGTCCCACTTTTAAGCTACAACCCACCCCAACCTCCTACATAAGAAAACTACTCTCCCAATTAAAACCAACACCACTAGTAGCTGATTCTCTTCCCAATGAATTCTTAAAAGTGGCAGCAGCTGAAATAGCTATACCAGTCTTTATACTAATAAACAGATCAATATCTGAAGCCACAGTACCCCTCATTTGGAAAACTGCCTACATTATACCCCTACACAAAGGGGGAGGATCATATGACATATCAAACTACAAACCAATTGCAATCCTATCCCCACTAGGTAAAATATTAGAAAAATGTATTCACCATCAGTTAATGTCCTACCTTATCAATCAAGAACTCGTATCTCAAACATAACACGGTTTTCGCCCAGGTCATAGCACAACTACAGCCCTGTTAGCATTCACAGATATCATAAACCACAACAGGAACAACAGTAAACTTTCATCAGGCCTTTTCTTAGACCTATCAAAAGCATTTGATATGGTTAACCATGATAAACTCATCTCCCACCTTGTAACACTAAGCTTAGATAACCAATCAGTCTCCTGGTTCAAAAACTACCTCAGCAATAGGCAACAAGCAGTACTATGGCACAATAACCTGTCTCTACTCTTACCTGTCACACTTGGGGTACCTCAAGGATCTATACTGGGCCCCTTGCTGTTCTCAATATTTACAAATAATCTCCACTCAGCGGCAAATTGTTCTAGCTTTATCCAATACGCAGATGATTCAACTATTATATGTAGTGCCCCTACCCTGGCAGATTTACATGATAAAACCCAGGATAACTTCCACTCAGTTGAAAACTGGCTTATTGAGAATGGCCTTATCCTTAACCCCAAAACAACCAAGCATCTGCTATTTTATCCCCCACAAATTACCACTCATATCTCCTCTTTCACCATTTACTCTAAAAATGGTACCCCTATTTCACCTGAATCCCACACAAAACTACCTGGAGTTACCATTGATAACAAGTTAAAATTTGATATACACATTAACCTAGCTATTAAAAATACAAACAAAAAGCTAGGTAGTCTCTACAAACACAAATCCTTCCTGACCCATAACACTAGATCCACAATAGCTCGTACCCACCTTCTCTCAACACTACTGTATATATCTCCAATCTTGACCAATCTATCCAAAACAGAAACCAATAAAATGACATCCTGCTACAATCAGATAGCCAAATTTGCTAATAACAGCTCATTCAGAACCCATCACTGTCACAACCTAAAGGAATTGGGCTGGCTTGAACTGCCAAATTTACTAATCTATAATCAACTTATCACTCACAAGCTGCTCTCCCAACCACATAAAACACCTTCACTAAGTAACATCATCCAACAGTACTCCTGTCCTAGGCAACTCTGCTCCACATACAAGTTACTATTAACAGTTACTAGAACCCACAACCATGCTGGTGACTCCCTCTACTCTTCTTACATGTCCATAATCTGGAACTCCCTGCCCACATATATAACTCTTGAATCTTCCCTACCCAAATTTTAAAGGTCTGTCAAAAGTCACCTAAACAACAAATGGCCTTGCCCCTGCTCCACACCAGATTAACTCCAGTCCCACTCCTATATAAATGTACCTCTTGCCTTAATACATAATCTTTTGACTCAACTGCATAAACTTGTACACCACAACAAAAGATTTAGAGTATATTTGTTTTAGTTTACTTGCTTTATTGTTGTTTATAAACCTATGGATAAATGCACCTATCTATAGCATGACACTGAATTTGTGTTCTCAACTAGATATTCTTAGTGGACCTAGTTGAAATATGTTTTTAAACAATGTCTGCATGTCTTGTAAATTGTCTCTTTGGAGCTTTTCTCCCCGAGTGTCCACTGAAAATGGACATGTATCCAGATGGAGTATCCAGGTTAACAGATGTAAATTAATAAAATAAATAAAATATATTTTATATATATATATTTTTTTATTTTATTTTTTATTTTACATTTGTTGACCGGGCTAGTCTAGCTGGATATATGTCCATTTTTAGTAGAGGCCCGGGGAGAAAAGCTCCACACAAAACATGACAAAGAGACATATTAATAATAAAAATTAAAGTAAATTAAGAATATAAAATTAGTAATAAAATCAACATATAGTTAAGCCACACAAAACTCCGTCGAATGAATAATATTCGGTCAGTTACAAAGCATTTCAATTAGATGGCTAAAGGCTACGCCAAAAAGCTTCTACAATATAGAAGGAGAAAAAAAAATTAATGTACAAGATTCTAGAAGGTTGAAGGTGTAATACAAGATTGGAAAAGAGGGGAGAGACAGTAGTCTAGAAGAGAGAAGAAGAAAGAAGAGAAAAGAGAGGAGAGGGTAGAGATGAGAGAAGTGTGTCATAGCAAAGAAGGAGTGCAAAGGGCAAGAGAAATACTAGGTATTTGCTTAACTGTTAAGCATAGAGTAAAGTTAAAGGTAGAGAAAAGGGGAATGAGGAAAGTTAGTCTGGAGTACTACATGAACAAAGCCAGTGATTTTGGAAGTACAGTTTGATTTTTTGTTTGAAGAGAGGTAAGGATGTGATCAGAGTTATATCCGAAGGTAGCAGATTCCATGTTCTACCTACAGTATTAGTGAAAAGAGATTCGCCAGCTAAGTTGTGGGACTTTATGGATTTGGTCATGAGTTTACTAGAGGATCGAAGGGAGGTAAGATTGTTATAAGGGATTAAAAGTTGTGAAAGTATAGGGGTGTTATCAGGTTGGTACAATATCTTGTGGGCAATAGTAAGTTGTGAGATCATAAGATAGTTTTGTAGTTCTAGCCAGCCTAAAAGTTTCAAATTAAGACAGTGATGGGTTCTGAAAGGGTTACGAGTGGCAAAGCGGGCAATGTTATTATAGCAAGTTGCTAGTTTATTTATGTTAGCTTTCTTAAGGTTCGTGAAGATAGGAGAGGCATAAAAGAGATTAGATATAAGATGGGAGTGGGCGATAATAGCTCTGGTAGATGGAGTGAGAAATGGTTTAATACGGTACAAGGATCCTATTTTTCTGTTAACTGTTTTGATGGTGTTGTTGATGTGTTGATCGAAAGTGAGATTGTTATCAATGGTTATTCCTAGCAGTTTAGTTGTTGAGTCAGGAAAGATGACAGTGGCGTCGTTTGACAAGATGGTGAAGTTTAATGGGGAGGTTCGAGTGGTGGGGGTGAAGAGGAGAAGTTTTGTTTTTTTAGCATTAAGAAGGAGGTACCGTCTAGTAAACCATGTTTCTACTGTGTTGAAGATATTTTGAGTTAGTGAGAGTAAATCTGAAGAGGTAGATGCTGAACAGATAATAGTGGAGTCATTATCTAAGCTTAGTGTTACAAGGTGGGAGATGAGTTTATCATGGTTAACCATTTCAAATGCTGTTGATAGGTCTAAGAAAAGGCCTGATGAAAGTTTATATATATATAAGGATAACTATATCTCTATATATGTATATACGGTTCTACCTGACTTCGTCGACAGCGCAGAAGACCGACATCGGAATCCGGAGCTCCAGAAGATCGAAATCGAAGAAGACCGACGCGAATCGCGAGTGGCAGAACATCGACAATGCAGAAGACCGACACGACGGATGACAACACCAACGCCGAGGATGCCGACATGGGGAAAGGCTGTGAGTATCTTGTAGTGACGGACGTTAAGTGCGAGGCAGGTAAGTGTGGAGATTGACGTTCTGTGGGAATATGGGTGGGTTAAGTTCGTTAGGGGTAGGGGCGATAGGGGTGGGTTAAGTGAGTTAGGTTAGGAGTTTATAGGGGTGGGTTAAGTGAGTTAGGGTTAGGGAATGATAGGGTGGGTTAAGTGAGTTAGGGTTAAGGGGGCGATAAAGGCGAGTTAAGTGAGTTAGGGAAGGGCGGGTAAGTGTGCGCTAGTGACGGAGCTTAGCGTTAGGGTAAGGCTTAGTGTGGGCTTGTAAGAATTTTGGTGTGCTTGTGTTGTGTGTCTGGTTTGTGGAATGGGGATGTGTTTTGTTTTTAATTGTTATTGTGGTGTGTGCAGTGTATGGGGTTTCGTGTTTGTGTACCGTCGGTTATTTCGTTGTCGGTTATGTGTGGTTTCGTGTTTATGGACTGTCGAATATGTGGTGTCGGTGATGTGGTTGTCGGTGTTGTGTGGTTTCGGCTATGTCAGGTAGAACCGTATATACAGATATATATCTATAAATAAAAAAGAGAACATAACAAAAACATATATGACCACATGCACCATTAATGGGAGTGAGGGGGCCCAAGCAACATACTTCTTGTACGTATAGATATTCCACCCCAAAACCAAACACGTCTGCCCTGCAATACAATACTGACTGTTGAAAATCCCATAACCTGACACAACATGGGTACAAGATGTTAATAGTACTCCATCCCACCTGTATGATGTCAGGCTGGTATCAGTAAGGTATCATGCAGTACAGTCTGGCTACCATAGGGAATGTACAATGTGGAGGCAATCAACATTCCTAAGATACATATACACACACACACACACACACACACACACACACATATATATATATATATATATATATATATATATATATATATATATATGTATATGTACGTATATATATATATATATATATATATATATATATATATATATATATGGATTCACTTCATAACACTGAAATATCAAAACACTGAAACTCAAAACAATGAAACCAAAACACTGAAACTTGAAAATCTTGAAACTCAAAACACTGAAACTCAAAACACTGAAATTCAAAACACTGAAACTCAAAACATTGAAAACATATATCATAAATATACTGAGTTTAAACAATATAAATCATAGCACTTTCCACCATATGTAAGCAGGGGTTCAAGCCCCCCCCCCCCGCACCCTCCATGTAGGGGCTGCTCCCCCACACTCCTTGCTACTTATATATATCAACTCCAAGACCCAAGTGCAGTCTTGGAGTTGATATATTTAAGTAACAGGAGGTGTGGGGGAAGTGCTATGATTTATTTT
>NC_056729.1:231964215-232146715 GCF_019279795.1 Protopterus annectens | reverse complement strand
TGAGGAACTTACTTCTGTCACTACACTGAAAAGGCAATCTCTTTGTTTAATAAAACATAGACACATGGTATCTTACTATGTATCTAATACAATCAATTTTCTGATTGAATTGTAGTGAGAATGTATAGAAACTAAAGTCCCTTTAACCTATTTTTAAAGCACATTCTATATTTTTTCATACACAACTTTTTCTCTCTTAAAGGTATATTCTGTCTTTAACCATGCACAACATATGGCCATCTACAACAGTTCCAGCATAAAATCACCAGTTTCAGTTCAGTTTTAATTGTGTAGTTTTCAACAATGATTTATTGAAGTCTATACTTTAGAAAACAAAAGTGCTCAGTTCAGTCACTTTTCTTGCATTTTTATTTTTTGCTTTTGGATGATTTAAGTTGATTTGAACAGAGTTTGTTGGGTAGATGGCCTGTTTCTTTTTTCCTTTTGAAAAATAATACTTATAAGCAATGATGTCCTAGTTAAAGTGACAATAAGCTGAACTATCTTTGAGTAAAATTTGTATTCATCATCTCTGATAGCTTTAAACAACTCCCCTCACCCTGGCATATAATTGAATGGAAATAAAGTCCCACATTCTATAAAGTAATTTTGGTTTTCTTGGTGTGAATTTGAGAACTCATGTAGTACTTTAATAGGAAATACTGAATTTTATTCCTGGTTTTAGCTATGTGAATTATGAAAGACTGCATATGGTCAGACTGGAACCCTGGTTATGTAAATTAGATTGTTAATTGCACCAAAAAAAAGCCAGCCCAGGTGATCAAAATCAACAAACATTAATGGCTTTGGTTTGGTACGGGATTGCAAGCAGTGGGGAATAAGGATGTTTGCCCTGTCCCCACTGTACAGCAATGTCACAATTGGCATCTATCAATTTATAAATACCCCCTATCTCTCTCTGCCTGACCATATGCAGTCTTTCATCATTCACATAGCTAAAACCAGGAATAAAATTCAGTATTTCCTATTAAAGTACTGCATGATTTTGTCCTTTGTAAATTGAATTTTGAAATACAGGCTTGTTTTCTTAAATGAAAGAATATGCTGTGAAAGGTTGAACTTAAAACAATGCAGCAACATTGCTCTCTGCTGTAAAGAAAGTTAAGTCAAGCATGTCTTGTCTGTCCTTTGAAATTAAAATTATTTCATGACTGTCTTTGGTGTTTTCAATTCAGCTCCAGCTGGGCTAGATGAAGGCTTCCTGCCTATTGTTTCAAGGCTAAAGTTAATGACCAGAATTTACATATGGAATATCCTTTATTGCTCTGGTTTCTGCCTAGGTGTAAAAGAATATAACTGCAGTTTCTGTCAGCCTGGGAACACCAGGAAAGTGTAAAAAATGATGTAATGGGAATCAGGACTGCAATAGCAATTTAAACAGAGAGAATCAGAAGGCATTAACCATTTTTGTCTTGAACATCCAACTCATAGCACTGTCTTGCTCATATATACGTTATCTTAAACTTGGGTTTTCTTTTAGAAATAGCTAGAAACTAGAATGATTAGACTAAGTGCTTTTCTGTGATGTCAGAACTGTACTACTGAATTATTTTAAGTATTTCTGTGTGATCTCTGAACTCTTGACTAGCACTGTGTAGTAGAAAGTATTGTCTTGTGTTTTTATTATGTATTATTAAATATTTTAAAACATTTTAACTGTGGCTGGTTTGTGAGGAGATAATTTAAGCTCTTAAGAGTATGTGCATGTCTTTGGTAAAACTGTACAAAGCCACTCTAATTGCTTTAGCCCTGGGAAATACTACCAATTGGATAATAATATTGCACAGTAATAATTTGACACCCTTTTAAGGGCCTTTGAGTAGATGATAGTTATTAGTGGGCAGTGGCAAGTGGTACTATCATATAGTCTGGGAAAAGGGGGCACAGCTGGATAACCTTTGCCAGCCTTCCCCAGGAGTGTCAATATGGTCGTATAAACTCTTATCTCAAAGTGCATGTGTGTGTGTGTGTGTGTGTGTGTGTGTGTGTGTGTGTGTGTGTGTGTGTGTGTGTCAGCTACTTGGGCAGGGACACAAAGCACTGGTTGGAGAGAGAAGGTGCTAGAGGTTTTAGCTTGCCCTATAGGCTGAGATCTGGACCCTATAGCTGTACCAGTGGGGAGTCTTATTGGGGACCTGTAGAGCAAGGGAATGACTTGCCCCAGACTGACTGTGATCTCTGTGTGCTCTTAAGGGAAATTGCACTTTATTGTGTGTATTTGTTATCCTTTCCTCATATATGAGACACCCTCTCTGGTGTTAGTGGTGAGGATTGAGGCTCCTTAATTGCTGGGCCATGGCATGGGTGTCGCAGGGGGGATTGATCAGTTTTTGTCACTCTTGTCACTTTCAATTATTTGACTATATGACTAAGAGTCATATATATTCCTAATTTCCTAATCTTTTCTTTTTTAGTTATGAGAATCCTATGAGATTGTTTGATTCATTAGCTGGAACTATTATCACTGGAACTATTCCAATGAAGAATGTCTTTGTTTTGTGCATTTTCTGCTGATAATAGTCCAACTAAACAAGTCAGAGATAGTAAGGGCATTTTGGAATGGGACAGGAGAATTGTACAGATAATTAAGCCATCTGTTTAAGGAATGTGCTGTGGATGGGTTTTGCAGTATAGGGAAATGGGTAATAATGATAACTAGCAGATCATCTACTAAAAAGGAACATTAAGAGCAGTTTTGCGGAGCTGAGGGGAGGTAGAAACTGCCTTAACAGCCTACATTCTAAGCAGACAGAATATAGTTGCTAATACAGAGAAGAAAGAGTGTGTTTAGCAGTTTAGATAGTAAACTATTTGAAACTAGACGCAAAATAACTGAAGTTACTTATATCATGAGAAATGCAGGACTGCCTTAAATATTGGACCAAGAATAAACTGCAAAGTTAAACTTTGTCTATTTCATTTTGTTTAGTTGTCATTGTTATGCCATGACAAAAGGCTACAAATCCTGACACAAATACACAAAGCTGAAGAAAAGCCTACTACAACAACTTTATGTATAACAAGTTGATATTTCTAAAAGGTCCTGTATTTTCACTGGGGGTCACAAATCATGGATTTAGATTTGCTTTTCATTCTGTAACTACACCAAGTTTTCAGATGGCATTTAAACAAAACATACATCGGGTGAAGAAATACAATACTGAATGATTTCCTTTTTTTATTATCAGCAAAAAATCTCAAAAACACAGCTCATTGACTGCTTTTAAGAAGAGAGCCTAAACAACAAGATTTATCATGGCATTTCAATGCTCAGTGATAATATCACTAAAACAGGCTAGGTCAATTGCTTTTCTTGGCCTCTTGTCACTGATCTGAATTAAGTTAACAGACAAACAAGGTATGTGGAATACTGTTTGCCTTTTAATGAGTTATTCTATTCTGCTCCTTTTACAAGGTGAAAGGCACTATATAGTTATTCTTTCCATTAAAACAGAGCTGACTGCAATTTTAAAATGGAGATCAGATGAAAAATACACTACTTAGTTTCTAGAATAAGATAATTGCTGTCTTATGTAACCTAGAAGAAACTGATTTAGTTTATAGGAAATCTTTCTGTCTCTTGACAGTGTAAGCAGGAAATGTATTATGCCCTGCAATAGTCGAACATGTAATGCACATTGTCCTTAATAGGGAACAGTTTAAACTTTATTTTCATTCTGAAAATTGACTTTTTACTGTTTCTTTTACACCTCTAGCCCTGTTTTTGCTGTGCTTTTAAGTTCATTATCTTTTGATATTTCACCAGTTAAGCAATTGTAAACATCAACCACCCTCCAATACCGTCCTTATTCATGCTTATTAGCTCTTTAATGCAATGACCTCAGCAATGGCACCATTTTTATATGCCATGTACTTTTGCATTGATAACTTTTAAAAGAAGCACTTTAAGTTGTTCTGAAGTACAAGTATGTTATTTAGAAAGATTCTTTGTGTCTATCCTGCTGCAAGTTTCTATTAACTTCTCAGTTTTCTTGTGTTGTGTAAGCAGGTCTGCTAGGATGATTAAGGTATCGGGCCTAGCCAAAGACCAATAAATAATGAAAAAAAAAGGATGGAGTCAAGAAAAGTGTATGATAAAAGGAGAGCCTGAACAAGTGGTAAGTAATGAGATGCCTTAGGTGTTTAGAGGTTGGCCAGATTTTTGGGGAAAAAAAATGTGGAGACTAATGATGAAAGGAGGGGTTTCATTAGGTTCATGGATTAGTACTAGGCTAACTGCCCTTGTGGGCCATTTTAAGCCTAGCCCAATTACCCTATGTGAGAATTAAACCTTGCACCTTGTGTTTGTAAGGTAAACACCTTAATTAGTATGCCATCTCCCACCACCTGCATTGGATAATACAGGAGCTACAGTTTAATGATGACTTGTTAATCAAATACTAAAAAGTACAGTGTGAGTAGAGAGGTGGGGAAGAGGAAGTCAAAAACAGGAATAGGTTGGAAATGGTAGAAAAAAGGCAGGAAGAAAACAGGAGGACAGAAAGAGAGGATAAGTGCAGAACTGGCAAGCAGGTCAAGAAGCAGAAAGAAGAAAAGGGTAGTCTATCAATTAGCAGAAAGAATTAAGGCTGTGAGATATTAACACACTGATTCCTGTAGCCACAGGTAGAGGGATTGATTCATTCTACCTGCATTTGCTTATTGTATGAATAAGTAACTTTACCAGACAGTGCTCCTGGGTCACCCATGAAAAGCAACATTTGTTCCCAGAGGACTTATCTGGTTAGGAGATGTGTAAATAAATAAAAACAAAAAGAGAGAGAGGAACTGGGAAATAGATAACAAGGGGAAGGAAAACAGTTTGGAGGGCATGTTGAAAGATCAGTGATGACTGATGAAGGCATTACGGAGCTACCATGCATGAAGCAACCCCATGGGTACAGCAGACTGAAAGTGGACAAGACTGAGATCTCAGTGTGATGGGATGGCTAGATGGTAAAGTGCACAGGAAAGATGAGACTTTTTTGGGAACAGACCACATAGTAAGGATCAACAGTTTAATATTCAGGTGATGGAAAAGCAGCAGGATTATGTGAGGACAGAATGTAGTGAGAGCTGAGCAGGCTATAAAAGGACAGTGGATAGGACTAATGGGAACAGTCTAGAAAGAAGGAGAAGATGATCAAGCACAGCAGTGGGGGGATGCACCCTGCACACACATTTAGGAGATTCTTGGGTGGCGCAAATAGGCAATGAAGTGTTGCAGACAGGAAGTATAGTAATATGAGACAGGAAGAGAAAGATAAAAGAGTTAGTGTTAGTCAAGAAAAGAGGATTTCAGTGACTGGAATGTCCATAAGAAGGAATTTAGGAGCCTTGACAATGTAGGCAGCAGGTACTGGATTGCCCTGAAACCAATCTTTGTGCTAGACTTCGTGTCACATGGGAGAGGAGGTCACCAAAAGATGAGACAGTCTTGCTGTGGTGAGCACAGGCATTTCTGGCTTTTCTGAGAAGGTAGTTAAAATGGTACTAACTACAGTCAGGGATGTGTCATATAGATGCCTGAATATGTGTTTTGAAATAGCATTCTAAGAACTGTTGCAGATATCAGCTGCAAGCTTATCAAGGAAGGAAAATAAAGGGACTATAATGACTGGATGCAGATATGAATAAGGCAAAGCACCTGGGCTGGGGACTGAGAGGATGATGGGTAGAGACCAGCTCTGTGTTAGTTACATGCCCCTTCTTAGATCATTAGAGACCTTGATGCCCTGAGCTACTTTTGGAAATATGCTAGAAGACAGAATCTCTAAATTTGTAAGATGAAATGAGAAGAGGTGTCAAGGAAACAGAACATAGCTGGAGGAAGAAAAAGAAAACCAAGCAAGAGCACAGACACAGATAATGAACAGACAAGAGTGGTGCATAACATACAAGGAGTCTGTCTAGGAAGGTGGAGAAGGTGCAAGCAGTGGTGCTAAGAGGATGGAGTAGACACTCTTGAAAATGTGTGCCACTGACAAAAGGAGCTGATACATGGAAGTGAAAGGGTATAGAATAATCAAACAAAGAGAATAGGAGATATGGAGAAAGAACAGCACTTTTTGTAAAGCAGCACACCAAATGGAAAGTTAGACAGCAAGAAGAATTGCAATCCATGAAGGGGACAATGGCACTGGCAGGATGAAAAGCTCTGGTAAGGGCTCTGTCAGTAAAACTGATGGGGAAGGTACAGGTGGATCAAGAAAACTAATTAGCCACCAGACACAACACAGCAGAAAGATGAGAAGCAAGGACAGAACAAATGAGAGAAATAGGAAATATAGAATATCATAAATATAGGGGGGTTTGAGTCTACCAGAAGGAACCAAGCTTCTACATAAAACGCTAGTGATGTACACTCATCAACACGATCACTATTGAGCAACTGCAGCGCTTTTTCACATAAGGATGAATTTCTGGAGTACTGAGGATGTCTTCTTTCCCCATTCTGAAGTGAATTTAGAGTTGCTACATATAAATAGCAGTATGTGGTGTAAAAGTGTGCAAAGGACTTTGCCCTCATAGGAAAATTGCTTATCTTTCCTTTGTTTTTGGCATTTCTGCATTTCAGAATACTGTTTGCATGTGTGATCCCAGTTGTGGGAGCCCTACTAGTAGCTCACTAGGAACTCCCAGTCACCATGGCAGACAAGTGGGCTTAATTAATGTCTTCAAACATTATGGGCTACATCATCTAGTATGCTCCAGAAAAAACAAATATAGATATATCCCCAACCATGGAGGAGAAGACTTTACATATCCAGATGAAAGTATCATTGCAAACAGCTATCATGTCACACTGCTGTTTAGAATGTGTTTTCAGAACTGTTGCCATCTGAAGGACAATAATATTGAATATTTTAATAATGAAAAAATAAATTACTCTATCACAAACAGTAATTTACAAAATATGAAAATATATATTTTTTAGGGGTACAGCATATGCATTTAGGGGCTTTACCTACATACTCCTTTTGTAAGTAGACTAATTCCTACATAAAGTCTGAAGGTACTAAAATTAAACCAGCACTAAACATAAACTTAAATTGTGGCTACATTTCAAAAATGTTATGCCCAAACATTCCATCCACACAATGTTTAGTAAATTGATAATTGCCCTAGTGGGAAAAGGATAACACCCTTACTGCACAAAACCCCACAGAAAAGTCCAGTTTGCACTCCAGTGAGACATGCCATATCTCTGCAACTTCAAGTAAACCATCATTTGTTTTTAATTATTTTCCATTACTACTTTCAATGTTAGTGTGTGTGTGTGTGTGTGTGTGTGTGTGTGTGTGTGTGTGTGCGTGTGTGTGTGTGTGTGTGTGTGTGTGTGTGTGTGTGTGTGTGTGTGTGTGTGTGTGTGTGTGTGTGTGTGAGAGACTATGTATTGGTGCATGTATGGATTTGTGTCTTTCGGTAAGAATACAAAGGCAAATTTGATATGGGGATTTTAGGAAAGTCAGGTACACCAAGAAGGAAGATGGGATGAATGATGAGGTAGAGTTCTGAAGAAAAACTGAGGGAATTAGAAAGCTACAGAAACTGGTAAGGAATGGAGAGTTTAGGGATATGGAGAAAGATTTCAGGAGTAGGTAAAGGGGGAAGCAGGAGAATGGCAATCTGGTTGCACTTGTATGTGATTCTTATGATTACATCAAATGTTAAGGCAAACAGGAAGAAGACTGTAGGATGTGGTGGTGGAAGAGGCAACAACACAAGGTAAGAAGCAGAAGGACAACCAAGGAAGTGATGTAAGAAATGTACAAAAGTGACAGCTGAAAGAAGGAGTAAAGAATGGGAGCATTGTTTTAAGTATATTGTAGAAAGGAAGGAGGGAGGCAGGGAGGGATGGCTGGAGGCACACACCTGACCAGGTTGAAAAATAATGGGGGGGGGGGGGGTAAAGAAGATATGAAGAAAGCAAGGACCTAAAATGAGGATTTTCTGTAACAGGACCAAGGCTGGGTAATAGTACTTCATGAATTTAGCCATTTGGTCAGTGTAGCCTATACTTAATGATGTCTGTACACCCCAGCAGATGTAGGCAATGATGTAAAGTACCAGCTACCTAGTCATGTTTATCCTCAGAGCCCACAGTTTCCTTCTTTGCCACTTGCACATTTCAGGTGATTAACTCTTGTTATCAAGTGATTGCTTGCCTGAATCTCAAAATAATGTCTCCCTTTGGCCATTAGATTACTAGACTTGAGTTTGCACTATCAATATTGTCTTGAGGAACAGTAAAGTCACAAGTGCAAGAGGAGCAGACTGGTTGCTTAACAATGAACTGCAGAGATGGTTTAGTCTGCTTCACCAAAAAGGTTAGATGGTTGTTCACAGTGAGACCAGAGGAAGGGTTCTTCTCTCAGCTCCAGATGTTTGTCAGAGCATTTTTCAAATAAAAGTATTCAGAAGTCAGGTATCACCCTAAACCTCCTTAACTTAAGCTAGATGTCCTGTTGGCCTTCCTCTCATTCCCTTTATTCCATGTGCTTATCCTTAAGTAGTTGTGGTCTCAGCAAAAATGATCCATGTATTCAACACACTATATAACACGTGGGGGGGGGGGTCTTGAGGACAATGCACATGCAGTCTAAGGCTCACAGGTCATCAGAGAAATATGAAATGTTTTAGATTGCCTGCATAGTGGTGATCCTTACCTCTGCAGTCCTTGGGAACCGTATATACACTCTTCCACTTGCTACAGCATAATGTCAAGGACGTGGTTTTGGATACATGAAGCTGACATCTGTAAAATTCGTAGCATGTCCCATCTGATTTGCTGAAGGTTCCCAGTAACTAGGATATTTAGAACCACACATACCTTAGTTTCCACTTTGATTTTACATGTGGGTGACCCAATTTAACAAGCTCCTGTATGGTATACATAACCACAAGGAATTAGTCCATGATCCTCTGGTAAGCCAAATGGTGGTTTACTAAGCATTTTCTGTACCATCTGCATCGGAGTAGAGAGCTTTGCTGTGTCACACCATGGCCATGAACTCTTGAGATTAGTCATTTACACATGCTACTCTGCTATAGCTGCTGCCATCACATGTATTGTAACATCCTACACTCCTTCAATTTCCACCATCTTTGATGGGGCCATTTGCATGGCTACTGTCTCTCTCTCTCTCATTTGCACCTGTTGCCTCAGTACCATATCATTGTGCAACCATTTGCATAACCTGAATGCCGTGCTATTTTACCCCTGATTTGACACTGTGACCAGGTTATTTGTGCTTCTGAATTACCCCTTCACTGTGGCTCACTGTTCTTGATACAGTTTTGTGCAGCACACCAGTCTGTCTTTGAATACTGACATGCGCTGTTGAAGCAGAAGACAATACCAGCAACTTTCTTAACATCTTAAAACAAAACAGTAAATGGGATATGAAATAAGTCCGTTTCTGAAGCTCAGAACAGACTTCGATTGTGGAACTCGTTCATATGTTTCCTAATTATGTCACATTATTAAACACTACATAAAGCCAAACTCAGATTATCAAATATCTGTAATATCAGCAGAGGCAATCAACTAATCATATGATTGCAGAATGCTGGCATTACTTAATGGGAGGTTGCAATACAGTGGAGAGTATGAATTCGGTCTTTCCCCGCTGTTGTGCAATCTCACAGTTGGTATATATAATTATTAGAGGGTGCAAGCCCCCCCATTCTAAAAAACAAAACATTGAGCTTCAGTCCTTTGGGATCAATGTTTTGGCAGTTTTGCTATTCAATATTTGGTTTAATCGATATGGTATATATTATAACAACCTATGACAGGTCTGTGGTTTCATTTTCCAAAAGATAAAGTAAAAAGAGGACAACCAGCACTTTGCTTAAAGCAACACCAGATAGAAATAATTATTTTAATAAATAACGCCATCCATCCAGCAAGGATCTTTTGGATATTATTAATGCCCTCACTTTAACTGAGTCACTAAGAATTACATATCCTGTAAGAAAGACTTATACGTTTTTTTCATTTTTTTTTTTAATTTTTAATAAACATTAATACAACAATGATTTTTAATAAACATTAATACAACAATGAAAAAGAATAAAAATGCATTTACAAAGAAAAAAAATATATAAGAAAACAGGTTATAATATGTTGCATTTTTATTCTTAAGATGCATATTTTGGTTTATCTGCAAATGGCAATATCAATCAGCTATATAATTTTATAATAACTCTTTCAAAAATGCAATTTTACGATACACCACAGTGGTTCAAATGATCAATTCCTTTAGGCTAGGTGCTGGGTTTTTTTTTCAATTTAACGTAATTATTGTTCTCACCATTGATAATAAGGTCAACAATAATGAGTATTGTTTTGAGTTTATACAAGAAAGAATGTGAACATTAGTTAATATTGGTGATTCAAAAATTGCATTATACAATTTGTATTTTGTGCATAAATCATGGCCTAAGAGAGGCTTTGTTTATCTCTTAAATTTTGAGTCTAACTCTGACTGATACTATGAGTAACCCAAGATGTTTCTCAGGCCAGTCAGCAGAATATTGTATGACCTCTCCATTCATTATCACACCCAAAATGGATTATAGAAACTGAATTTGATTTCACTACATGACAATGACTGCATTGCTACCAGCAATGTATAACATTCCTTATTCTCACTGCTACAGTAGCCTATGGATTGTATCCTGCCAAGGATGCAGCACATGGACAGCTTCCCTAATCTCTAACCCTCCTCCAACATAGTCACTCTGACTGAGTGTAGACTAATCCCTTGTTGAGGGAAGAACAAAAGCAGCCAGAGTGATTAAAAATATTCAGTATTTTCTGGCCAGTTTGAGCATATCCAGCTCTGAAACTTCTCTAGTGCAGCACTTGGCAATGGCTTCTTGTCAGACAGATAAGATCCCTTTTATATTTTGAATATTTTGTAGTGCTTTTTTTGTTTTTGGGGCTTTGATTCTATGTATAGTGTGCCCAAAGTAGTACTAATGAAAACTTTCTCCTTTGCTGAGAATATTTCCAGACTAATGTATACAGTTGCTTGATATGGGCAGATATTATGATTAACTTGAACAATAACTTTTTTTTCCCACAAGCATTCCTCCCATTTTGTTTGCTTTGTAGGATACATTAAAAGCTACTTGAAATGCTTCTGATTCTCTTTCATCAGTTTGTAAAAAAAAAGCAAATTGTACAGAGTTTCACATGCAAATACATTTCTTTATTCTCATCTTACAACTGATCCTGTTACAATCACTAGTTCATAAGTAATTACTAGGCTAATGGCACAACAGCCTTTACAAGCCTAGCCAATAATACTCAGGTTATGACAATATTATATCTTAATTCCCCAGATATGGGATGGGATAGTATTGTGGTAGTGAGTCTTTGGGTGTTGGAGTCCTAAGTCATTTTACAGACTGTCTCTGTCCATAAGGGACATGGACAGTACCCCAGGAGTGAATTTATGGTTCCCCATCCATTTATTCAAATTCTTTTTAAGAGAGTGAAGGTAAGGATTTGTTTTACAAGATGGGAAGTTTATGTTTAAGTTTACTCCTATGGCTCGAGCAGCAAAAAGCACCTTGCCTCCTCCAACCCAGTTCCTCTGGATAAGGAGGGAAGGTAGTTGGACAGTACTCTACAGGCTTTGTCCCAGTAGAGTGGAGGATAGCAACAGTCATACCTCTGCACAAGGGGAGACCAACAACTGACCCAGGAGACTACTGACTCATAAGTCTGACTAGCTTTATATGCAAGGTTCTGGAAAGGATAATTATGGACCTGAACAATGACATAGGAAATCTCCAGACTCTAGACCCAGCACAGTTCAGCTTTGTCAAAGGCAGGTCCTGCCTGATCAATCTGGTGGACTTCATTGAGAAGGTCACCAAGGCCATGAATGAAGGTAATACTGTGCATACCATCTAGCTTAACCTGGCCAAGGCATTTGACACACTACCCCACTTGGGTATTGTAGATAAATTCCCAAAACTGGACATAAACCTCTACATTACCAGATAGATAGTGAAATGACTCACAGATAGGACACATGTTATTAGCATGAGGGAATCACATCCAAAAAGAGGCTAGTCCCCAGTGTTGTACCACAGGGCTCAATGCTGGGCTCCCTCCTCTTTAGGATATACTTCTCAGATGTCAAGGAAAATGTAGATGGCCTTTGGCTGACCAAGATTGCTGATTACTGCAAGCTGGCGCCAATCACTTATTCCCCAAATGATGCTGATATCTTACAGAAAGGACTGACACAGACTAACAATTGGCGTCAGAACCATGGCCTCAAACGAAATGCAAACAAATGCATAATAGTACCCTTTTGCAGTCTCTTACCCAGCCCTGATGGAAATGTTGCATATTCACAAAACTAACTGCATGTGGGTTACCTGCTTCAAAGATCTAAACCTGATCTCTGACATGAATAGATTATAAGAGAGAGAGAGACAGATATGTGTCCCAGAGATTGCTTTGCCTCTGGAATAGGCTTCCTGTTCACACTAATCAGAGCCCTTCTCTGACAGTCTTTAGGTGCTATCTGGACCAATGGATGGGAAATTGCAATTTCACTCCTGGGGGTGCTTCTCATATCCCTTATGGATAGAGACTGACTGTAAAAATAGTCAAAACCCTACTTGTTATCTTTCCACTAGGGATGGAAAATTGGTTAAAATCTTGGTAAATTAGCTAGACCAGAGAATTCTCGAGAATACTAGGCCATGTGGCTTCTATTAGCCCAATGATACCACTTTTCAGGCTGCACATGAAAAAGATTCAGTGACTCCTAAAAACATGTGGACCCAGCATCATCACCCCCTGGATTTTAACATCCCAGTGGTGGGATTTGTAAAGCTATCACTGCAGTTGTGGAGGAATCAGATGGCTCTCAGTCCAGGACTTCATTTCTCTCTTCCTACCCTAAAGCAATCCATCTTGATAGACTCCTCAGATTTCATTTGGGTGCAGTTTCTTATGGGAGTAAAAGTGCAAGGTCTGTGAGACAATTTGGACAGACAAAAGTACGTAAATGTTAAAGAAATGCTGTTTGCGATTCAAGCTGTAAAAGTGTTCCATCATCTTTACAAAAAGGACTTATTTAGGAGTTTACAGGAAACAGAACACTGATGTGGTACTTAACCAAACAAGTGCAAACCAAGTCATACCAACTATGCCACTTGGCAATGAGGTCTTGGGAGTTAGCTCTTTCACACTCCCTAATTATTCAGGCCTCTTACATACTGCCAGAGCAAACATAGTGCCAGACAAACTCAACAGATCCCGGACAGACCCTCACGAGAGGAAAATCAATCCAGAGGCATTCCAAGAATTAATCTAGATGACACCTCATGCAGATCTGTTCATCTCATTTCAAAGCAGAAAACTAAACAGATTCTATTTGAGGAATCCTTTAAAACAAGCTTAAAGAAAAGATAATATCTTACTTGCCTTGTCAATGATGTTCCTATATGCTTTTTCACCCTTTCTGCTGATTTCCAAGGTACTTCTGAGGATTCAGAAAGATTTATCTTAATCATTGTGGTGGCTTCATTTCAGCACAGGCTAAATTAGTTCTCCCTACATATGGAATTGGTCAAGGGCAATTACCCAAACTTTCTCACAGACTGGATTGACTCACAAAGGACAAAGAGTCTGAAACACCTTGACATCAAGCAACCACATCTGACTGCCTGGATGATTACATTTTTTACACTTTTAGTGAATATTTTTCACAAGGATGTGCAGCAGTTACTAAAGGAAAATCTAGTACAAGAAAGTCATATGTGTGTGAATGGAAAATATTTTCTACTGGGTACCTAGCCAATAACCAGGGTGCTATCAGAGAGTTTGTACCCCTTGTGCTTAATATGTCTGTGAGTTACTATCATCTGGACTTTCATATGTTTCTATCAAAATACATCTAGTGACCAATTCAACTTGTCTGCCCATGGATCCCCATTTTTATTCTATGTTTGTGGTCAAACAGTTTAGGAAAAGGGTGTTGCATATGAGACTCAAAAAAAATACACTGTCATCCTGGGATCTCAATTTTGTACTGGAGAAACTGACTTTGGCACCTTTTTAACCTGCTTCTCTTCCAGAGTTGAGCTTTCTCGCTTATAAAACTGTTTTACTTGTTGCTCTGATATCTGCAAGTTGAGTATCTGAGCTGCAAGCTTTCATGGTGGAGGAACCCTATCTAGTTTTGCATCGAGATAGGGTCATCTTGTGGACTAAATCCATATTTATGCCTAAGGTTGTCTCAGAGTTAACAATGAATCAAGCCATCACACTCCATTTTCATAATGTGCCAGAAAACAAAGGAGAACAGATTCTTCATTCCTTGGATTTGCACAGGAAACTCAAGTATTATAGATTCATAGGTGTATAGTAGGTTAATGACAACTAGGTCCCTTATAAGCCTAGCCATGCAACCCAAATGTGACCAACACATTTGGTTTATATAGCTGGAGATTTACTGACTGCTTCTTTTCATCAGAGACATAGGAGCCAGACTAGGGATGAATTTCTGATTATCAATCCATTGGTCGAAGTTGCATTTAAAAAAGATAGGAAGGAACTGTGCTTCACATGGATGGTGAGCCTGTTCCTGAGAATGGGAATTCTCTGAGAAACATATCCATCTCTCGAACATGTCCCGTTTATGTTGCAAGCAAAATTTAGGTCTTTTAATTAAGTAGTTCTTATGCTATTTGTTATCCATATGCGCAAAAAGTTCATCAAAACATGGTCCTGGGATGCAGAGTATGCCATGCAATAATCACCTCCCAGACGTCTGTATGACACTGAGTAAAGAAAAAGGGTTTTTTGACAATCTGCATAGGGCATTATGTTTACTCCCTGTATTCTTTTTGTAAGTAAACTCTGTGGACATTCCAGTTTCTGTATGTGTCTGGTCAAGTACATGCCCAAGGGGTTATTATAATCTATGGTGGGTCTAATAATGGCCAAGTACAATGGTATGTTGACAATTCTGCACCTAGATGCCATGCTCTTGCTTATAAGTTGAGCAACATAGAAGGATTTTTTTGCAACTTGGGCACATGCTGGCCAAAGGCTAAGTTACTGTCTACAAGAGTTCCCAGATCTCTGACTAGTGAATCAACTTTTAAGGGTGTTTTATTGATGACATACTTATCTAGGGTGGCAATCTTCCCAAAAGGTAATATAATGCATTTCTGGGTATTGAGTTTTGAGCCATAGCTTTGGCACCAAGCAGTTGTTTGTATTAGATCTTCCTGAAGGGTCTCATCTTTGGGGTATTCAATGACTGCGATGATTTTGAATCATGTGTGAACTTGATCAGCCATTGGCTTTGACGTCTGAGAAGGAGATGCCAAAGAGGAGTTGGCCAAGCATAGAGTCCTGGGGGACTCCACTTATGACTGGCCTCTTTGTGGAGGTGCCTCACCTTTTCTAACCTCCTGGGTCCAATCAGTGAGTCAGCTAGCTATGCAGTGTGTTATAAAGTGATTTATACCTAGTTCCATAAGTTTGTTGACAATGCCAGAGTGGGTATTGTATCAATTGCTTTAGCCAGGTGTAGGTAGGCAGTATGCACTATTTACCCCTCATCCATTGCCTTACTGACATTTTCAAAGACGTCCACCAGATTCAGTAAGCATGACCTTTCCTTGACAGAGCCAAATGGGGATGAATCCAGTCTCTAGTGGTCTCCTATGGCCTTCTTGATCATTTTCTCGATAATTCTTTCCATGGCTTTGCAAATAAGACTAGTCAGACTAATGGGTCTGCAGTTTACAGAATCTGTTTAAAGTCCTCCCTTATGATGGGGGTGACCATGGCAGTCTTCCATTCATGTGGCACAAAGCCTGTTTTAAGACTATAGCTTACTAATGACATCAGGGGTCCTGGTTAGTCATGTTTTAGACTATTCAAGAGGCATTCTGTGATGTCACTGGAGCCCATTGAGGCTGTGTTCTTGGATTTAGTGAGTGCAGCCAGTACATGCTCCCTAGTTATTGCTGAAGGGATTATGTCTGAGGTTATTTTTGAGGGGATGGTTGGGGGTGTGAGGGGATAAAGTTGGAAATGAATTTGTCTGCTAACAGTTTTGCTGTCTTGTCAGGCTCAGTGAATCTGGCACCATTAGCCACCAGTTCAGCAAATTGCCGTGTGCTGCCCTTGAGATTTCTGACATAGCTGAAGAAGGCCTTATGGTTATCTTTCACCTGGGAAACTGTCTTAACCTCACAGTTGGCTTTGCTTGACTGAATTAGACCTCTTAATTGCATTTTTACTTTGATGAGAGGGTTTCTATTTTTATGAGAATTCCCCTTCCTGATTTTTGTCATACTTTTTTCTTTTTGTTGTATAGCTTGTTTAATTTGGGATACCACCAGGGTGGTTTGTTTCTATGGCTGGTATTACTTCTGATTGATACAGCAGCCTCTATGCAGCCATTGACATGGTGATACAGAGTTTCTGAGAGCCATTCATTATAGGCTTCTGTGTTCTCTGAGTTTGGAGGGGCATCAAATTTAGACAGTCCATGACTTAATAAATGGTAATTTGCCTTGGAATAGTTCTTAACTGTAACTGGTTTTAATGGGATGATGGAGCTGATTTTGTTTTCAAAGGAGAAAAGTTTTTGGCTAGACCATACTAGGGAGGATGAGACTTTGGGGGTTGCAGTGTTCATCCATATCTGTAAGGACAAGGTCCACTATGTTGGCATCCTCTATTGGGAGTATTCACTATTTGGTCAAGAGTTTTGTATTTACAAAGTCCAGTAATCTCTGTACTTGTAGATTTTAGACTGTGTAGGATTATTAGTCTATAGAGGAGTAATTAAAGTCTCTGATGAATAGGCTGTTAGGTTGGATGGCAAGTGTCTCCAGCAGGTCCAAGTATGCATTTTGAATATTTTGGGATATGGAGGGAGAGCTATAGCTGGTTAAGATATGGTACAAGATTTTGTCTGTGGTGATCTGCACATAGAGGAACTCCACCATGTCCTTCTGTTTGACCACCCTAGAGGTATACTTGTTATTAATGTATTTTGAGACACCTTCTCCTATAGCCCTGTTCTGTGTAGCTATTTGTATAAAAGTGTGTCGGGCACTAACACCTTGCACTGCTGCGGTACTGTCTGCTACTTTAAACTATGTCTCCGTAACTGCACAGATGTCTATATTCTTGAGTGTGAGGAGGGCTTGGAGGGAATGTGGCTTTTTTTGTTTAGTCTCCTGGAATTGAGCAGTAACACCCTGAGGTTCAGTTGAGTTGATTTTACTATGTTAGTTGGTTTGTCAATTTGGCATTGCCTATAACAGGCACTATGGGGGTGGATAAAGTTTTAGCCAGTATTCAAAAGCCTAAAGGGGACAGGTGCAGTCCATCCTTGGCAAAGCAACATGGTCTATAAACCATGTCCTCTCAAGCTGACAAATATTGGATCCCCTTAGAACAGTGATGGGAAACCTATGACACACGTGTCAAAGGTGACACACCACAATGTTTTAGATGATACACCAGAGTTCAACAACACCCAAGTTACCAAAGAAACTGAATAAACAAAAATATGAGAAATATGTGACCATGCACTTATTTATTAAAACAGCAACAAAAAAGTCATTAACTGATGTTAATCAAATCAAGTGCAATGTGTTCCATATTTTTTGTCAGTTCAGTTTAAAATCACTATTAAAAGCAGGGTAATTTTTTTGTACACTATTTTAAGTCCAATTATCAGTGCACATATCGTTTTCTCTGTTGTAAGTCACTGACTTTTCTTTTACTTTTATAATACACAGCAGCACACATGACTGGACTGTATTTTTTTAAATACATGAATATGTAAAGAATTGTTTCGCTTTTGTTTGTGGGGGGGTTGACACGCCAGCAGAGTCAAGGTAGGCATTTTCCGAATTTTTGACAAGCTTAGCCCAAAAGGTTTGCCATCACTGCCTTAGAATGACACCAGAAGAACAGACAGTTGTTGAACTCAATAATTTTTTTGCTCATATTGTAGCACTCTCTGTTTTAAAAAAACGCTAAAGGATTATTTACTTAATAATTGGACCTCCCACTGCCCCTCTCCAACTTGACCTCTTACTCCACAGTCTTTTTTTCTACTCTTTGCCCTTTCAGATAAACAGATATTGTGTAATATACATTTCACTTCTTAACTGGATGAATATTCCCTAGATAGTTATTGTAAATATTTCTCTGCGTTAATACTAATCTTGTTTCTTTATGTTCATAAGTCTTAATGTGTCACTGTTGCTCTTGTTATAATTAAGTTTTGTATCTTTTGTTGACATACCTGCATTTGTTTTCTTTACATATTTGTATCTTTTGTGTAGATTTTCTCCTCGGGTCTCTGCTGAAAATGGTCTTTTTGCCCAGTCAGACTAACCCGATTAACAAATATCAAATAAATAAATAAATAAATAAATAAATAAACAAATAAATAAATAAATAAATCATCCTTGGTGATGGTAATATGCAGTTCAGTGCTAGGATCATACCAGCCTGAGACACATAGTCTGAAAGATCCATAATTTCTCTCCTCATGTAGTCTAGGGAGGTATATCACTGGTCATTTACACTAAAATGGACTATGATGTAGTCATACTGGTATCTGTGGCATAATGGATTTGGAGTGCATGTGTGATTCTGCAGATTTTGTCTCCAGATATGCAACTAACAGTCATTTTCTACTTGTTCAGCCCAGTTAGAGGGGCATTGATATATCTTATAATGGAGTCCCCTGTAAAAAGATTCCTGGAAAGTGTGTTTGCTTGCCGTAGGAGATGCGTATTTGGGGCTTCACTGAGAGTGTCAGTATGTGTGATGTTAGGTGTTGTATTTTTCTGAGTGCCTTTGAGCTTGCTGAGGTGTAGCTTTGGCAACAGGTTATCTAGGTAATACTTGTTGTTTGGGAAGCTAGTTTTTAAGTGCCTCAGCATACATTAGTCTACTTTTAAGTGGCTCAGCATACTTTAGTCTGTCCCCCGGATTCAGTATCCTTCTGTGCATGACTAAGGTAGTCATGCACGGAATTGGCCGTTTAGAAGCCTGACGGCAGCGTGCCATGCATATTAATGAAGGCACGCTGCATGAGCTCCTAATCCTACACGGAGCGTGGATGAGTGCAGGGGGCGTGCCTGAGAGCAGAGCTCTCACAATATACATGCCCCTGCAATGAAGTGATAGTAAACAATGAGTGAGACCGCTCATAGATGTATGTATATCCCCAGTGACATCCCCCCACATATATAAAAGCAATACTGAAGAACAAAAATAAAAAGATTTTCCTTTTTTTAAATAAAATGGACGAAGTGTAACCATAAGTGTGCGGGTTTGGCCATTGCTTACCTACGGTTAATACAGGTTAAATAGCATAAAGAGGATAAAAAGCAAGATATATGCAAATGAAGCAGTACAGCAAATTTGTAGTGGGCAGAGCATTCGTCTTAAAAGCAGTCATTCCCAGTTCGAGTTCCAATAAAGTACATTCCATTTTCCCTTCCAAATCACTTTTTATGATAAATATTCTTATTGCATAACCTAATAAATAACATATATTTCTGAACTGCAATACTGCATTTAATGTAGATGTGAGGAGTCAGTGTCATATTGTTGCAAAGTATACAGATAATCATGTGACCCATACAGTATCACAGATACAAATTGAAGGTAAACTGTGTAATGAATGATAACTCCATACTTTTCTTTACATTTCCCACCTCCCTAAGAACCATTACACTATTACTGCCTAAAATGTAGCACTAGTAAGCGGTAGTAAGAGGTAGTAAGCTCTCCTAAGCACTAGTAAGCGGGTTTAAGGCCGCTTGTGTGGGGGTAAGCAATGCGCACACAGGTGAAGCAAGATCGAAGCTAACTCTCTGTAAGCATATGTAACCGGAGGTTAGCATTGTTTACCCTCATGCAAAGCTACACAAACCTGCTTACAAGTGCTCAAATGAGCCTTGATCACTCAGTATGCATCAGCTGCCATTCTGGGCAGGAAAAAATAACCAGACTTTGCAGGTTGTGAACCCAGGACACTGTACTCTTTAGTCACCGTACTTAACCACTAAATCAACACAACAGTACATGAGATTGAGGTTTTAATAAACAAACATCTCCATAGGAAAACAAGTTGAACATGTGAAAGGACTTTCTATACAGCCTTATGTTGTATACCCAGCTACATCATATAAATATGTGAACTGGAGTACTGCAGTAAGCACAGATGTGAGGTGTTATTGTAATAAAGTGTAGAAGCCCCCAAGACACCTTAGAGTGTATGTACACATGAATCATGGAGACCACACACATATATAACCTGTAATGAATAAGAAATCACTGCCAAAAAGCAAATATAATGATAATTAACTATTAAGCAATGCTAAGCACAGCACAGTTCAGCTTAGTAAGTGTAAGCAATGTGTAGGGCAGTCAGTTCAATCTGCCTATTAATATACCTCTTTAAGCACTGACAACCTTAAGTAAACAGGTGTGCCCATAGCTTAGCCTATTCAAAACCGGCTAATCACAGAAAAGTGTGGGAAACTGGCCGTATTTAAACCCCACAGGAGGGAATACTTCCCATAAATGGTTGTAGCTTCCTACTGCAGGCAGAATGTCTGGAGTGGGTGAAGGCACTCGATTTAGAGCGCAGTGCTGGGGCATCCAGGAGTCAAAAATCATGGTATGGCTCCTGGTAAAACACCATGAGCACAGACTACTGCAGAGCCAGTACCAGGGCTCTCAGTATAAAATGGAGGCCTGGGACAGTCTCGCCCGTGACCTCACCAGTGCCATAGGTATCCCCTGGACTGTTGAGCAGGTCAGGCACCACCATGCTGACCTGAAGCGGTGGAGGGAGGATGTACTGGAAGAGTGGATCCAGGAATCTTGGCAGATGCCTAATGCCCCAGTACTGAGTAAGTACTCATTCTACTAAGTAGTTAATAATTGCCTAGCTTGTGTATACTATGGATAGGTATGGCTAAATATCACTGTATTTCTCTGACAGCTGCAGATGAGCGGGCTGCGAACCAGCAAGCCCATGATGCTAGGTTGCAAAGGCTGCATTGCGAGGCAGGTTAGTAATTATTCTGCATGTACTGTCATAACAAATAAATATAAGAGCCTTAGAAGGTGTCGTACCAGTATAAATAAAGGTGTCATATTCTGTGAATAAAGGTATAACCCCTGGAGTGCTTCTGTTTACTCTTCTTTCATATGTTGTTGTACTGTTGCATTCTATACATAGTAATGTTGTATTAAGCAGTGTTACTTACACTGTGGTATGCAGATAAAATGTGTATGAAGTTCTGTATAACAATGTTGGAAATGCCAAGAGGTCAGTCAATTTGTGCAACTAAGGGAGACTTAGATAGAAAACATTAAAACGCATTACAACAATTCCTTGATAGCACAGTGTACTGTGATGTTAACTGCAATGGTTTTGCCACACACAGCCAGGGTTTGAATCCCAGAGAGTGCTAGTAAGTTATATGCATAATCATACCCTACAACTGTACAGATTTTGTTAGAATGTTCAGATAGAAAGCTGTATGTATAATTACACTCAACAACTGTACAGAATTTGCTAGAATGTTCAAATAGAAAGTTGTATGCATATTCATACCCCTCAACTGTTCCAATCTGTCCAGCATGTCCAGATAAATGGCCCATATCACCAGCCTGGTACCCTGTTCCCCTGAAAAATCAGTGTGATGATTAAAGAAATGTAGGCAGCCATTAATGACATACAACTGATAGTCAGACCTGTACATAGTCAGAGAATGTATATAAAACAAACATGTCATTCTAGCATCTCACCCAAAGTGTATGAGAGCAATTCTCAAAATATGTTGCATTAACATCTGCATCTTGTCACACCTGTAAGTAAGACACAGGTCATATATATAATAATCTACAAACATACCATTGTACAATATAAGGCCATTGGGTAGTGTAATAATACATGTAAGGGACAGATCACTGCAGTGACTAAGTATGTTCTGAAAACTACAAGGATATATTAGTTGTTAATTGAACTCTTTTTCTCACCCCTACCATATGTGCAAAAATAACCCAATTACACACCTCAATTGGTATGTGCACACTCCAAACTTTTGTTGGGACATATGTCCTATTGGTTTATAAATATTCACATTTGTATCTATGCATGTGCCATGTTAAAATACCCCCATATTGCTGGCCTGTTGCCATCAATGAAACCTGCATGATGTTGTAATGGCCACTGTTGTTCCATATATGCATGTGTCCTGCTTGCTCTGAAACTGTTTTAAATCTGGTGTCTTGGGTTAAAGGGAATACCTATGCATGCTGTTATAACTAATCCTGAATGCTGTTGACTATTACTAACCCATATCTTTCTTAAACCTGCTACAACATAGCTAGTATGGGAAGGCCAGTCCCAGTAGATCCACCTCTCCCACCTCAGCTGGCCATGGCACCGGGCACCAGCATGTCTGCGACCCAGCCTGGGACCTCCTCCTCCATTGGCCCTGTGCCACCTTCGGGTGGAACCACTGCAGGGGATGGGGCTCACCCCCCCCCGGGAGTGAGGGCAGAGAGGAACCTGTCACCCATTGTCAGGTCTAGGCCATGGTGCGTAGGGAGAATGACAGGGAGTTTTGAGACCAGCTACGCCAGCTTGAGGGCTGAGTGACACAATTAGAGGGTAAGCCTGCCCCTCCTACACAGCCCCCAGCACAGCCACCTTTGGGGCCGTGAAGGTGTAGCGGAGACTGCCCACGGGTGGGGACCTCAGTCCCACTGTGTCCATTTTGGGGCTCATGGGGTTGCGACTTCCAAACACCCCTCCCTGTCCAAAGTACCCCCCCACATGTGTCATATACCGCCCCTGTATGCTGTCTTGTCTGCCTTGTCTGTCATCCTACCCAACCTATCCACCACAAGCATGCATACTTTCCTTCCCCAACATCCCACTCTCACCTTAAAAAAAAGGGCAATCTGTTCCCCCAAAAAATAAACACGCCCCATACATAGCTGTCCATTTTGCACACATGTCCACTGGAAACATGTGATCTGGTCTAATTGGCATTACACCATATTATTGTTGTCCTCAGTCCTCTCTCAGGGGTTGGAATGTTCAAATGTACCTACAAATTCATTGCATATGCACAGCTGTTGCTGTAGAAGAAATGGGCAGCTATGAACCTTCCCTACACCCTTCCTGCACATACCTAGCTATCCTGCCTACTGTCTTTCCCTCTTTGTGCCCCTTTTTCACCACTTTCCTATCACCCCTTTTTTCTTTTCTTTTAAAGAAATGAACACAGGGGTAAGTGGGAGTAAGCACTTTTATGCAGCTGTAAGCAGGTTTCAGCCTGTTAACATGGGAGTAAGCACTGCCTACACAGGTTAAGCAATTTAGAAGCTGAGTGTAAGAAATTGTAACCGGAAGTTAGCAGTGCTTACCATCATGCAAACCCACGCAAACCTGCTTACAACTGTTCAAAAGTGCCTTAATCATTCTGTATCCAACAGCCCTTGTTCTGCCCAGCAACAAAATAAACAGCTTCTGCAAGGCTCAAACCCAGAACCCTGTATATTACAGACAAAGTGATTTACCACTAAGCCATGACAGATATACATAAACCTGATGTTATTACAAGCATAGCATCCAGCACAATCATTCAACAGTACAGGAAATGTAGTAATATCATACCACTTAACCTCTTAATGCAAGAATTCTGGACAAAGTGTGCCAAAATGTGGGTACCAATAGGGATATATGTCAAATACTGTTCTCATACACTTAAAACATTGCTAGTTAAACAGTTATATGTATTTAAAGACATATTTTGAAGGAGTAGAAGTCTGAAACACAAAGGTGTCGTCGGTAGTTAATGACTTCAATCCTGAGATCATCCATGTCAATTGCCAAGAGAATGAGGTGCAGGCCAAAATTATGAGCCAAACATGCATGGACATATGGGCAAATATATATCTGTAAATGTAGACAGATAGACAGCTATATGTATATATATTTATGACACAAATAATCATATAACATCAATTATATATATATATATATATATATATATATATATATATATATATAGATAGATAAATATGTTCATATGTATGTGTGTATGTGTATATATATATATATATATATATATATATATATATATATATATATATATATATATATATATATATATATATATATATATATATATGTATATATATATATATATATATATATATATATATATATATATATATATATATATATATATCAGGGGTTTACATATACAATTATGTATATATATATATATATATATATATATATATATATATATATATATATATATACATATACAGATAGAAATGTGTATAGCATGCCCACATTGGACCAACATCCTGAACCACTCACTACAAAATAAAAGATCATATGCACTGTTAATGGGGGTGGGGCACAAATGAGGGATACCTGGTAATTACCGCTATGTTGCCCCCCTCCACAGCCTAACAGATATGCTGTGCAATCCAATATCCAGCACATGCAGTTCCTGACTCCAGGAACCGCCACAACACAGCTACAGTGCTTTAACAGTAAGCCAATTTGCCTGTAACTGTCAGGGCAATATCTGTAACATATCAAGCAGAAATGTTATTCTACTGTAAGGAATGTACAATGTGTAAGAAGTACACATTACAATGGTGCAGATATGCACGCACATCTATATATCGACAAATATATTCAGGTACACACACACACACACACATATATATATATATATATATATATATATATATATATATATAGAGAGAGAGAGAGAGATAATATATAAATATATATATATATATATATATATATATATATATATATATATATATATATGAGAAATATGTAATAAGGGATGAGTACAGTGGGACAATTACCCCCTTTCCTCTGGATGAAAATCAATCAGTGATGAGGTGTGCCACATAGCCTGGTATTACAGGTGTGCTCTCTGGAGCGTTGAACCAGGTCCCATTTACTGCACAGATATCAGTGTTCACCATTTGTAGGTGTGCCTCAAGAGAGTGCCTTTGTAGGTTTAGATGTCTAGCATTGAGTAGCCTTACTTTCAGTTTTGCATGCTTGCATCTGTTATGGTGTTGGTTTTGTCCTTTGAACCTTGCCTAAATATGGCACTTTGGGGGTGCAAAGAACTGTAGCCAGTAACCTGAATCCCAGGGGCAACAGGTGCAGACCATTTCTGGCAAAGCATCATGGTTTGTCAATCATGTCGTCCCAGTCAGACAGATACTGGATCCCCTTTGAATGACATCAGAAGCTTAGCCACTTGTTGGAGTCATTGCTGTGTATATTTATATGTGTGAGTGTTCATATGTGTATTTATATATATATATATATATATATATATATATATATATATATATATATATATATATATATATGTACATAAATATCTCTATATGTGTATGTGGATACGTATATGTTCATATATGTATGTGGATGTGCATATGTATATATATATCTATATAGATATGTCGATATATGTGTAAACATATATGTTTACCATATGTCCAGAGCATGGAGTGGAGTCTTTCCTCAGCACCAATAGTCCCAACCCCTTAGTGCAAGGGGATGTCATGGATGTATTGCAGGTATATATGTAGACTGTTGCTACTGTCATAGGGGTGTCTTAACAGACATGTTGAGTGTGGGAGGTCACATCTCTTGTAGACATATGCACCATTGGCTACAGACAGACATTCTGAGGGCATCATAGTACTTTACCACTGCTAGCACAGTAATGATCCTGTGGACTACAGCAGGGATATGACCAATATATGTGGACAGACTGGCACTCTGTGGTGAGTGCAGAAGTCTACACATGTCCCCTTCAAGGGAGACATGTGGACCACGCTTCCCAATGTAGATGTTACTAGTCATGTACATGGGTATATCATGACAATACTGGAGTACATATGCCCACAGAGTATATGCATGCACACATGCCAGTCTGTCCTGACACATAATACCAGGTGGTGCTGAGTACACATGGCCATATACTACCCAGTAGATAGTGACATACATCTGTACAGCATACCACTGCTTTGTCAGAAATATACAACAGTTATGCTGGCCTGGCTGCAGTATGTCTTGCAAGTAACTGGACATAACAGTAAACTGGGTAATTAAAGTAGGCTGCTAGGCATGTCACAAAGCACTGGGCAAACCACAGGCAGACTGCCACAACACTGGAATACATATTGTATGGGGGAATACACATGTACCTGTGATTATAGCGGGCTCAACATGCAGGTCACAGCACAGCATAGCAGACACCTGTGAAAAAATGCATACCCTCATCCAATGTCAACACTGCCACAGGCACATATGATACACAAGCTTAACACTGGAGCAGCATGTAACATCAGATAGAACAAGACAGAGAACAATAGCATCTACCACATTCTGTACAAAGTCCATGGTTCATAAGCCCAATACACATACAGTTGTCAATCATCCTACCTCATGGGTCTGCAATCTGTGGCTCTGGAGCCACATGTGTCTCTTCAACCCTGCTGTAATGGCTCCTTGTACCTCTGAGGAATAATGGACACTCTACCACACAATACACACACACATGCACACACATGCACACACACACACACACACACACACACACACACACACACACACACACACACACACACACACACACACACACACACACAGAGATCAAGCAATCACAACACAGGAACACAATTATGGACATATGTTAGGTATTGTTCTTATACACTTAGTTATATTATATTTAGTATAACTATATATGAAACCGTATATGCTCTGCTATCTTCATTGTAGGAGCCAGATAGCTGTTGCACCTCCCGATGAATTTAGCTTGGTGGGTGAGGGGTAAGGAATGGCTTTTTGGATAGTGAAGGCTCCAGACCCCTGCCTTACGTACACAGACGACAGTACTGTACACAAAAACACAGAATGTCTAAGTAATGTCCTCAGAAACAGCCCCTACTACACAAAACATGTCCCGCAGTCTGTTATCTGACTGGCTTTTTATCAGGTATGATGTCAACAAATAATAGTGTACAGACCATATGCACCATATATATGTGGGCTTCATTTGCACAACACTTGTGTGCACCTCTGCAGTCTAGAGGTCATTGTATGTAACAGTATGCTATGCCCCTGTAAGGCAGTGTATGGGGGTATGCACCATAAGTATCCTAGGGTGTTACAACATGTGAGGAATACCAGTAGTAAGCTGCCTTAAGGTATACGGATGTACATTACCATACATTTCACCTTGTGAACATTGCTGGCCTACTGCTTACTGCCATCAGTGTGATTGCAATAATTTCAGTTATGCATTGTTATGTGACAGATACCACCCATAGTATCAACCCAGGTATTTTCCCTCTGGGGATTGCATGCAGAGTGCATTTAGAGGTCGCTGGGCTATATATCTGCATTACACACTGCTGATTGCTTGTTCTGTTGTACTACTTGAAGGCCTTGGCATGGACACCAACAGATGTGATATTTTCAGATTACTGTAATAAATGATCTGTTTGAGTGTTGCATTACTCTGTTTGTATGTATGTCAAAGCATAATCAGCTATATGACATGACAAGGGATAGGAAGGTGGCCTAATGGTTAAGGTGTTTGCCTTACAAACACAAGGTGCAGGGTTTGAGTCTCACAAGGGATAATTGGCTAGGCTTACAATGGCTCGCAAGGGCAGTTAGCTTAGTACTAGCCTATGAACCTATATACAACTGTAATAGTACACAACCGAACCTTTCCTATGTATACAAACCTGTGTGTTGTGTTACATCCTTTGACTTCTCTGTGGGTATATGTGTTGCCTGAGGTATGAGTGACTCATACACTGTCCACAGGATGAAGTTGCAACTGTAGGGATACTGGCTGTTCAGTATGGTGTGCACCCACTGATTATGTATCTTCCTAGACATATCTCTGTGTGTGTAGTTACATATCTATATATATATATATATATATATATATATATATATATATATATATATATATATATGTGTATGTGTGTGTATATCACAGGACTGTTTATTGCTTACACATTGTACATTCACTGTGGTAGCCAGGCTGTACTGCATGATATGTTATCATTACCAGCCTGACATAATACAGGTGGGATGGCTTACTGTTAACATCTTGTGGCCATGTAGTGCCAGGTCCTGGTCATGGCATTTGCAACAGTTGAGTAATGTATTGCAGGGCAGACCTGTTTTGCTGGGTGGGGTGAGATATCAATACGTGTAAGACATATCATGTATATATCCCATATAGACATATATTTATTAGATATCAGGAATATCTAATAAATAAATGGTCCTGCCATTGTAGTCATCCTCCCTGAAACTACCTATTCCTAGCTTGTCTCTCATCCCTCCTTTCTCTTCCACTGTCTGTCTTAATATCCATCTACCTCTCGGTCTCGTTGCTTAACCTCTACATTACCTTACTACTCCATCTGTACCTATACTGTATATAACTACTTAGAAATAATGAACACTGTTTTCCCTACATTAACATTGTACCTATGTTTTTGTTGTAAAAATTTCTGACATTGTACTCTGCTGCTTTTCTGTATGATTTGTTGTAAATGCTTTTTACAGTTTCATCTCTAACATTTGTACCCAACTGTTTTCTGCAAAATTTTATTGTAAAATGTTACTTCTCTAATTGTTTTAGCTGCCAATGCAATTTTCTTGCTGACTTCATGTAAAATGTTAATACTGATTGCGGAGCTTTTCTCCTTAGGTCTCCACTGAAAACGAGCTAATGCTCAGCTGGACTAACCTGGTTAACAAATGTAAAATAAATATATAATAAATAAATGTGTTGCTTGTAGCTATATATATATATATATATATATATATATATATATATATATATATATATATATATATATATATACATACATATATATATATATATATATATATATATATATATTTTTTTACATATATGTAGACATATATGTATAGATGTATGCATGGAGAGAGAGAGGTATATATCTATTTAGTGTTTTATATATATATATATATATATATATATATATATATATATATATGTATATAGATATATATTTATATATATATATATATATATATATATATATATATATATATATATATATATATATATATATATATATATATATATATATATATATATATATATATATATATATATATATATATACATATAAACACACACACACACACATACATCTTGATTTTAAAGTACATTTCCTCTACTGTTGAATTATTGAGCTGGATGATATGTCTGTGATAACATTAGATTTGTATGTATTTGTCAACACTTAGTGGCAAATCACTTTGTCTATGGTTTGCAGGGTCCTGGGTTTGAGCCTTGTAGAGGTTGTTTATTTTGTTGCTGGGCAGAACAAGGGCCATTGGATACAGAGTGATTAAGGCACTTTTAAGCAGTTGTAAGCAGGTTTGCACAACGGTAAGCACTGCTAACTTTTGGTTACAGTTTCTTACACTCAGTTAGCTTCTAAATTGTTTAACCTGTGTGGGCAGTGTTACCCCTGCGCAAGCAGGCTTAAACCTGCTTACAACTGCTCAAAAGTGCCTTAATCACTCTGTATCCAACGGGCTGTGTTCTGCCCAGCAACAAAATAACAGCTCCTGCAAGGCTTGGACCCAGGACCCTGCACACCATAGACAAAGTGATTTACCACTAAGCCATGCCAGATATAAATAAAAATGATATTTTCAGAAACATATCATCCAGTCCAGTCATGCAACAGTACACATAATCTATACCAACATCTAGATGTATCTGTGTGTAAATATATTAATATTTGAACAGATACTACATATCTATATATGTATATATATATATATATATATATATATATATATATATATATATATATTTGTAAAACTATATACATATATATTAATATATATGAACATATATACATGCAGATGCCTACATCGACACATATGTGTGTATATGCACAGCAAGTTACATATGTGTATGTAGATATATATCTATGTAGGTATATACGGACATAGGTATACATATATATATATATATATATATATATATATATATATATATATATATAGGTATATATGGCCATATATCTGTAGATAGCAATGGCAGATTAACAAAAACACATATGTCCACATGCTCTGTTAATAAGGTTGAGAGGACCGACACACTATACGTCTTGTACGACTAGGCATCCCACCCCCACAGCCAAACATGTCCACCCTACAATACACTACCAAGTGTTGCAGATCTCATAACCAGGACCTGACACGACATGGGAACAAGATGTTAACAGTACTACATCCCACCTGTATGATGCCGGGCTGGTATGGGTAACATATCGTGCAGTATAGTCTGCATCCCATAGGAAATGTAAAATGTGGAAGCCATCAACATCCCCAGGATACAGAGACACAGACACAGATATGCAGATTCATATATCCCTTTAGATAGATATATAGATATACATGTGACTATACATACACATGCAGATATATGTACAGTAAGATACATATGTAGAAGGTGCACACAATATGGAACAGCCACTATGCCTACAGTTGGGTCTATATTACGAAAGCGAAAATCCCTATGCGCGAATACCAAAACATCGACCCCTATACCACAAATCATGAAAGGGAATGCACTAAACAGGGAAAAAAAATCTGTCATAGTCGGCCAAACCCACCACTAGCTATATACTACCTACCCAAATAAAATAAATAAACCACATACATACACTAACTAAACCCTACTCTTAACCTAAAGTAAAGCACAAAACCTACTTCTAACCTTACACTTAACCCCACATACACAACTAACAATGCACTATCCTTAACCCCTCCCTAACCATGAGGTCTGTAACTACCGCACACTTCCCCTATGAAAATATACACAAACAAAATAAATAACCTACATACATACATTTAACAAAACCCTACCTCTAACCTACACTAAATCTAACATACATTACTTATCTAACATTTACCTTAACCCGCACCCTATCCTAAACTCCGTAACTATCCATCACTTACCTTATGGAGCTAATCCACAGATGGGCCAACCATGGAAATTCGATATTTCCATTTTCCCAGTTTTCGACTTTCGCTCTAAGTCCACTTCACACTAAACGGTTTGACATTTATGTATTCGCGTAAACGTCTTTTTGCTTTCCTATTATAGACCCCTACAGTTAACACCTGAACAACTGGACACTGTATGGGGCACCCATACAAATGACAATCGTAGCCTGCAACATATACCCACAGAGAGGTCATAAGGAAAACACCACACACAGGTTTGCAGAAATGGAATACCTTTAATTGTGTACTATTACAGTTCTATATGCCATGCCATATAACTGTTTAGACACTGACATCCATATAAACAGAGTAATGCAACTGTGAAACAGTTATACTAATATAGTAGTCTGGAAAGGTTCACAGCTGTTGCAATCCAGGCCAAGCCTTTCAAATTGTACAATAGTGAAGACAGACTGGGCCACAGGATACCAAACTATCAACAGTAAGTAATGCAGATGTATAGTTCAGCAGCCTCTATCTACACTCTGTACAAAATCAGTAGGTGGTAAAGATGTTATGCAACCAAATGGTTTGTAACTGTTACATAACAAGGCATAACTGACACCATCACATGCACACTGACAAACAGAACAGTCTGTGTGGCAGGAGGCAGTAGGCTTGCATTAACCCAATTTATGTAAGTAATGTAAATATAGGTGAAGTATACGGTACTGTACATGCAGATACCTTAAGGCAGCTCACCCCTGATACCCCCACATTTTGTAACAGCCTAGGTAATTTTTGGTGCCCCCCCAGACTATAATACAGGGCCATATACCACTGTTACATACACTGGCCTCTGAAGTATATAACAACACACATGTATTGTGTAGGTGATGTCCACACATATATGGCCCCAGCCCCACCATATGTGTGGGGGATACAACAGCAGTGGACTGATGGCAGCAATAGCAGTGTGAAATACTCACAGCCCACAATGGAACAACCCCCGACAGCATGTCATATGTGCAAAGCTTGGTATGTAGGTGGTGGCTAGAGGCTGGAACACAGACACAAATGTGGAGAACTGTTGCCATACACTAAGCAAGTTGCTGGTGTTACAGGATAATCTGTAGCATACCCTTAGTCAGGGAATTGATATAGCCATGTACTGATAGCACTCAACACACACACTGCCAGAGAAATATCTGACACAGGACCTGTGTGGTGGACAGACAACATATGATAGGCACACCTCTTGCCACCAAGCGGATAGGCCAACAGTTGAGAGCTATGCAGACAGACTGCATTCCAAGGTAAAGTAGTATGTACACACACACACCCTGTAACACCAGTACAATGCAAAGCATAGCACAACTCTACTCACACTCTGTCTGCAGTTCCTGAACCTCCTACAAATATGTGGCTGCCCTGAGTGTGCCGGTTCTTCTGTAAGAGGTATTGCTACCTGCTGTCTGTAACACTGATGCCCATACACGGGAAGGATGTCCATCACACAGGCAATGTAAAGGGACCATGCCCACATGATATAGGGGGTTAGAGTAGGCGGTTGCCATGACAGTGGTGATTGGAAGTACTACACATGTGTAATCATATATATATATATATATATATATATATATATATATATATATGACTATCAGGATAATAATATGTACATATATTACCACCATATGTCCCGGACATGGAGTGTAGCCCTACCCCAGCCTCTATAGTCCCACAGTCGTAGTGCAAGGGGATGTCAGGTGTGTATAGCAGATATATTAGTAGACTATTCCTACTGTCATTGGGACTGTCTTCACAGACATGGTGTGTGTAGGAGGTCACATCTGCTTATAACATTTGTGCCACTGGCTACTGATAGACATCCTAAGGACATCATAGTAAAGTACTGCTTCTAGCATGTAATGCCCCTGTGGACTGCAGCAGAGATATTGGCCAATATATGTGGACATTCTGACACACTCTGTACAGTCTAGAGGTGTACACATACCCCCTTAGTGTTAAACATGTGTACCATGCCTGACAATATGGATGTAGACAGCCATATAGATGGGTATAACACATAACGACTGGAATACATTTGCCACCATAGGTTATGCATTCACATACCCCTGTCTGGCCTGACACATTATAACCGCTGGTACAGGGTGCCATGGCCACATACCATCCACTAGATATTGACATACATCTGTACAGCATCCCACTGCTCTGTCTGACATACAGGCCCGGAAGCAGTAAATGTAAGTATCTGCACATGACATCTCACTGGGTAAGTACACTAAGCTGCTAGGCATGTAACAATGCACTGTGCCGGCTACAGGCAGACTGATTCAACGCTGGCCTACATCTCCTATGGGGGTATGCACATGTACCTGCATATATAGCAGGCTCTACAGGCATGTCACAGCACAGGGTAAGATACACCTGTGTGAAAGTGCATGACCACAACCAATGTGAACACAGCCACAGCCACATATGTTAAGCTAGCATAATATAACAGTATATGGACTATTTGTTCGACACCATCCTCATATGTGCCACTCACAGACTGACCCTACATATACTGGGCTGCTATACAGTTTGGTCTGATGGCTCTCTGTGGTATGGGACATGTGTGTGTATGGCCCTAGAAACATGTACACCAATACGGTACCATACAGAGGAGCAGCGTGTAACATCAGATAGGACAGGACCTAGAACAATGACATCTACCACAGTCTGTACACAGGCTAAAGTACATATTAACAATACACACACTGTCGACATTCACCATAAGTACACAGACCTCTGTACCGTACAAAAATCCACAGAATGTCAAGGTTATGTCATCAAATATAACCTCTACTGTACATAACATGTGTAGCAATGTGATATCTCACTGGCTTGTTATCAGATATGATGACACTAATTATGGTGTACAGCACATATGCACCACTTCATGCATGACACATGTACACAGGTTGACAGAGTTGTGGCTGGAAGCACATACACAGGGCCACTAATGACATGTTGCTGTGACAACTTCATACATTTACTGTTGTAACAGGGTTTGTTGCATCATATGTCTGATGAGGGATAAGAAGCCAGTAACTGACACGGCTTTCACCATCTCCAGACTGCAATCCTCACACTACCTTCTGCAGTCCACAAATAGATGCGCAGTTGGTAACACATGAAACCAAAGGCACAACACACTGCCATGTCTGCAGATGACCCTGCAGATGGGGATTCCTTATAAACATGGAACTGACATGGCAGGTATTGAGACATGTAGGACAGTCATATCCACACACACACTGTTAAACCAACAGTACTCCAAATGCCGTATAGCAGCACTTACAGTCTGTAGTCAGGTAAGGCACATCCCCCTCCTGTGTGTTGCCCTGTTCCACAGTTTATGTTGTTAGAGGTAAATCCCCAATCCATCTGAGATACTGTTTTCCAAACAACAGATCTGGTTCCTGCTCACATTGAATGAAAAGGGCCAACACCAACATGATTTTCCTAGATATTGGAGTGTGTTTCCATGCAATTGGCTATGGGAATGTTACCACAGCTGTTCCACATGCAATCAGCTAAGGGAGGGCTGCAATTCATGCAGAGGCCATCAGCTGATCATGAGCATCACTTAAAATATACATGCTGCTGCCACACAAAGCAGGTGTAGGTCTCCACATCCACCAGAGACGGAGTGGGAGAGGCAGACAGAGGTAAAGACAAGCCAGGAAGTGGTGGGAGAGTAAAACCTAAGCATGTTTGCATCACACACTTATCAGCGCCAGGTATCAAACCTCTGACAACTATGTAGTGCTATCACAGTTCTATGCAGTTATTGGATGCACCACATGGGTTACCTGTTGTAGAGCCCTCAGGACATATATGTGATGGCGACTGACATCTGCAACAGGGATACAGTAGCGATACCGTAGGTGACGTACACATGCCTGTCCGCATGAACAGGTGCCAGTATCAACACAGCCACACTATCACAAGGACACACACACACACATTGACAAACATAGCAGGGCCAGGATTACAACTCATCAGTAGTGGGATTGCCACAACACATCACTGTGCAGGTATCACATGCACCACACGGGTCATATGGGGGTTGTATGGGCAAAGGGTATGGGGGTGGTGTCTGACATCAGACAGCATGCTTCAGTATGCCCATGGGGGTTGTAGGGAGTGTGGATGTGAACATATGCACCATACAACACACTCACAAGCACACAGGGTGCCAGTACTGACATGCATAGGTGTATGTCTGCATGGGTGTGTGGTGGTCGACTGTGCAAGATGGCTGTACAAGGCTAGGCAATGTGTATACCTTGGCATCAGGCCACATTGATGGTCTGCATTGTGGCTCAGGGCTGTAGTGTCTGCATTTGCCCACACAGGTGGGTACTGTATCCCCCATCCAGTCACCTGGGTGACTATAGTGTGTGGCCAATGCTGTGCATCGCTTGTCATGTATGTGTTCCTTAGTACTTGACATGGACAGTGTCTGGGATGTGCACACCTCCCACATGCATGTACAGTGACATGTGGAACTGTACCTGGGGTGTCTGGCTCATGTTGTGAACACCGATTATCATCAGATATGCCAGTCTTGCCCACATGCAGCAGGAACTAGTAATGGGCAGCTGGTTTACCCTGCACCTAAACTGATAGCATGTTAATGGCATTCCTTGGTGTCTGTGGCATCTGTTAATACAGGGCATGTTGTCAGGCATGGTATGCCCTTTGTGGGTCACATGTGATGGCACCACAGGTGTTTAAGGTGTCCATTGGGGAACATGGGGAAGGTGCACTGTCTGCATGCACATGCATATTGGACAGATGGACAAGGTGCCATGCCCTCTGTAGCCCACAGCTATGACCACGTAGTTACTATCACTGACCAATATGCAGTGTACTACCCACATATTGGCTGTTGACTAGGCGCGTGTGTGTGTGTGTGTGTGTGTGTGTGTGTGTGTGTGTGTGTGTGTGTGTATAAGACATGGGTTGAGAGTCTGGTCTGGGTAATACTGGTGTTGCTAACTGTAATTGCATGGCCTTGATGTCCACATGTATGGGTATGGCTTTGCACCGCAGCCTCCCAGCTATTTCACATCTGTTATCCCTGGATGGTGGACATTGTGATATATACTAGGGACACCATATACGAACTATGCAAAACCCACTCCACATTGGCCACTGGTTTCACACACTCTCCACCACCTCCACACAGGATATGTGTTACAAGCACTCACACATACACACACACACACCACACACACACACACACATACACACACCTATCATGTCTGGGAGTAGAATCCCTACCAAACTAGTTTATTACACTACAGCAGTATGCAGTAATAGTATGCGCCACGAAGATTACTGGAGTACTTCTTCCCCAAAGGTGTAGATCACATTGGATGACATCAGCAGGATTGCCAAAGTAGGACATTCGAATTGAAGTGAGTGTGACTAGCCTAAAATGCATTGCTCCCTAATTAGACAGTGACACATACACAAAAGATTAACAACCAGCACATGTGGGTATAGAACCCCTAACAGAGGTCTATATCACCCTACAGCATAGAGTTGTTACAGAACACACCACAGAGTTTGCTAGGAAATTATTTTCCCAAAGGTGTATTTCACAATGAATGACATCAGCAGGATTGCCAAAGTAGGCCATTTTAAATGTGCTGTGTGTGACTAGCCTAAAATGCATTGCTCCCTACAAAGACAGTGAGACACACACAAAACATCCACAACTGACATGTCTGGGTATAGAACCCCTAACAAAGGTCTATATCACTCTACAGCATGGAGCTGTGATAGGATGCACCACATGGATTACTAATGCAGGCTTTCCCCAAAGGTGTATTTCACAATGAATGACATTGGCAGGATTGCCAAAGTAGGCCATTTGAAAGGTAATGAGTGTGACTAGCCTATAATGCATTGCTCTGTATACAGACATTGAAATACACACAAAACATCCAGAAATGCCATGGGTGGGGATAGACCCCTACCACAGCTCTACATCACACTACAGCAGTATGCAGTTACAGGGTGCACTACAGAGATTACTGGGCTACAGCTTTCGCAGAGGTGTATGTCTGGGTGGGTGACATCAACACCCTTGCCAAAGTTGAGTATATGAATTGTAAGGCATGTGAATACCCTAAAAAGCATTGCTCTCTAGACAGACAGAGTCAGACAGACACACACACACACACACACACACACACACACACACACACACACACACATACACACACACACACACACACACACACACACACACACACACACACACACACACACACACACACACACACACACACACACACACACACTTGCCATGTCTGGAATTAGAACAACTACCTAGCTACTGTATCACACTACAGCAGTATGCAGTTACAGGACAAGCTAAGAAGATCACTGGGCTACTACCTTCCCAGAGGTGTATTTCTAGGTGGGAGACATCAGCAGCCTTGCCAAGGTTGAGTATATGAATTGTAAGGAGTGTGAGTACCCTAAAAAGCATTATTCTCTACACAGTCAGATACGCACTCATACATACAGTTGTCAAGTCTGGGGTTATAATTCCTACCTTGTTACTTTATCACACTACAGCAATACACACTTACAGGATTTGCTACTGAGATTACTGTGCTACAGCCTTCCCAGAGGTGTATATCTAGGTGAGTGACATCAGCAGCCTTGCCAAAAGTGAGTGTATTAATTGTAAGGAGTGTGAGTACCCTAAAAAGCATTGCTTTCTACACAGTCAGACACACACATACACAAACACACACAGTTGCCAAGTCTGGTGTTAGAACTCCTAAGTAACTACTTTATTACACTACAGCAGTACGCAGTTACAGGACACATTATGGAGATTACTGGACTACAAGCTTCCCAGAGTGTATTTCTAGGTGGGTGACATCAGCAGCCTTGCCAAAGTTGAGTATATGAATTGTAAGGCATGTGAGTACCCTAAAAATCATTGCTTTCTACACAGTCAAAGACAGACAGACATGCACACAAACAAACACAGTTGCCAAGTCTAGGGTTAGAACTCCTATCCAACTACATTATTACACTACAGCAGTATGCAGTTACAGGACACGCTACAGAGATTACGGATCTGTAGCCTTCCCAGAGGTGTATTTCTAGGTGGGTGACATCAGCAGCCTTGCCAAAGTTGAGTATATGATTTGTAAGGAGTGTGAGTACCCTAAAAAGCATTGCTCTTTACACAGTCAGACATGCACACAGACACACACACTCACAGTTGCCAAGTTTAGGATTAGAACTCCTACCTAACTAATTTATCACACTACAGCAGTTATGGGACATGCCACAGAGATTACTGGGCTACAACTCTCCCAAAGGTGTATTTCACATTGGATGACCTCAGCAGGCATGTCATAGTAGGGCTATGGGGAGGGCGGTGTGTGCATAGGCCATAACCCATTCATCTAGGGGTTGACATTCCACATGCGAGCACACACAGGGTCATATGTAACAGGTACATGTATACAGCTGCTAGATGACTACTTCCTTGTATAGTCATGTTGCACAGCTGCCACGTGCACCACATAGCTGTAATGCTGACAGATAATGGTGGCTAGTATCTGCTGTGAGTGACATCTGCACCTCATGTGTTTGGGGCCCATTGGCTGTGTGCTGGGTGGGACAGGCCTGGATGGCTCCTTGTCACATTCACCCTCTTCCACACATCTATGTACATCTACCTTTGGCTTATTATAGTGTGTTGTCCTGACATATATGTCTGTATTCCTATCCAGTGTGTGTACAAGCCATGAGTGGTGCATACTGACAAATGTCTGCACCAACAACTTTAACTGCCAGATATGTCTGGTCCACTGGTGTTTGCAGTCATGGCCTTCATGTGTTTAAGTGTATGAACATGCCCAGTATGACCTTTCAGTATGTTGTTGACTGACATTGCCTTCATTTCTCTAAGTGTGTGAGCATGCCCAGTATGGCCATCTGTATCGAATGTGTGGATCATGTCCAGGTAGTTTGTGCTGCAGTGCTGACCTTTGTGTTGTACACCAACAGATAGCATGCTGTCTCTGCAGGGTATCCATCAATCATTTGGATTTGACTGTTACTATATTTCTGCATAGCTGGGGGGCACACCTGACTGTTTCTACATTTATACACAGGAGTGGGGGGGCACACCTAACTGTTATTAAATTACTATGTAGGATGGGGGGCACCTGACTATTTCTACATTTCTACACAGGGTTGGGGGGCATACCTGACTGTTATTACATTACTATGTAGGATGGGGGGGCACACCTGACTGTTTCTACATTTCTACACAGGAGTGAGGGGGCACACCTGACTGTTATTACATTACTATGTAGGATGGGGGGGCACAACTGACTATTTCTACATTTCTACACAAGGTTGGGGGTGGGCACACCTGACTGTTATTACATTACTATGTAGGATGGGGTGGCACACCTGACTGTTTCTACATTTCTACACATGAGTGGGGAGGCACACCTGACTGGTATTACATTACTATGTAGGATGAGGGGGCACACATGAAACTTGTATACATTTGCTATGACTGTACTGGTATGTCAGGTACTCCATTTTATTCTGTATTGCTAACTATCATGTTGACTAGAGGCATACCAGTGTACTACAGATTGTGGCTTTGGTTGCCTTACATATTATTGTTGGACTTCCTGCCCTTCAGAACTTACATACCACTGCCTGCCTTGCTGTGGTCTGTCTGTGTAGGCCTGGAGGGGGGAGGTTAACCATAGCCATCTTTCTGGGGTCATGGCACAGGCTCTGTTTGGGTTTGTCTACACCTGTCCTGCTGACTGAGACTGTTGTTGGGTATGTGAACCATCCTGACTAGCATGTGTGGGTCATATGGACACACATGTCACTCAGCACATTTACTGCAGTGGGTTTTGTCACCCTGTGTAGTGCTGGCTACTATGGTGACTCCAGTATGTGTTACAGATGTCATAGTGCCACTATGGGTGCCTATTGTCTGCTGCCATAACATTCAGCCACCCAATTGCCTTGCATGCTCACATCCATACCATAGCTACAGGTAACAACACACTCTACTCCATTTGTCAATTGGTAGGTTGATTGACATACCTTGAGGGTGTGCCAGACTTGTGGATGGTGCTGGAGGGCGGCCTATGTTGGATGCACATAGTACACCCCCTATACATGGTTGAGCACAGGTAGCGTCTTATTTGGCATCCCTTTTACTGTATGTGCGAGTCAGAGACAGGTCTCATTCCCTGGGTCTCTACTGTGTCAGTGCATGTGCTATGCATTGCCACTTTGCCAAGGCCAGGGCATACTGGACATGCCTCCTTCTGCCTACTGGGGCAGGCTCAGATTGTTCCTCCTCTGGATCACTCTGTGCCTGTGCAGGCCTGGGCAATGGTGGGGGAGCTGCGTGGCCCTGCCTCATGCTGGTCCTGCTGCAGCTGTTTCCACAGGATCATATTGTGTAGCATAGCACATACCATAACAAGTATGGTACATGTAGCTGGTGAATACTGCAAGGCTCCACCAGATGTATCCAGACACCGGAACCATGACCTGAGCATCCCAAACACATGCTCTATTATATGACTGGCCTGTGCATGTGCCTCATTATGGCATTGTTGTTCAGGTGTGTGTGCATTTCTGATGGGTGTCATCAGCCATGGCTCCAGTGTGTACCCAGCATCCCCCACTAGGTGACCATAGGGGATGTCCCCATTGGCAAATCTCTGGTACAGCTGCGTCAGATGCCATATGTGGGAATTGTCATAGCTTCCAGGGCAGCCAGCACACACATTCATTATAATGCCCTGGGCATCACATATGACTTGGCAGTTGACAGAGGAGATGCCCCTGCGGTTGATGTAGGCCCTACCCTGCTCACCGGGTGGTGCTTTGATGTGTATGTGCATGCAGTCTATAGCACCCACTACCCCAGGGTATTCTGCTATTTGGTGGAAGAGATGCATATTGCTGGTCAACACCTCACGGGTGTTAAGGAAATATATGTGCTCACTGGCATGTGCTGACATGGCATCCAGGAACTGGTGGAATACTCTGGATGCTGATGCCTGTGAGATCCTTATGATATCCCCAGTTGTGCTTTGGTATGTACCTCTGGCTAGTATACCTAGGCCTACACATACCTTGGTATCCACTGGGATGGGTTCCCCTCGGTCAGTTTGGTGTCAGGTGTGGCCGGCACAGCTCAACAATTTGCTGTAGGAGGTCTCTGTCCACCCTATAGCACTCCACTATCTCCAGCTCATGTAGCCCCTGGTATGTTACCCTGGGTATGTACACTCTTCTCTGTCTCCTCACTATGGGTTGTTTGGCAGCAGTCACATCCTCACCATCATCAGCCTTTTGCACATGTTGTTCTATGTTGCCTGCTGCAGCCCTTCTCATTTTGTAGGTTTGTTTGTTAAAATTTCCCCGCTTGTATACACCGGTGGTGTAGAGTGTGGGAAAAACCAGAGGGCAAGGTGTTTGTTTAGTTTATAGTAGTGTTCTGGGCTGGGCTGGTCTGCTGCCTGTGTAATTGGCTGATTCTGATACATGTCACCTGACAGCTATGCTAGTTCTCCTTGAATACTTCCCTACTGCTTTTTTCCCTTCCCTTTGCCTCCCTGTTTAAGCCCGTTTGCTTGCTGTACAGAGTGCTCAAATGTGTACACTGCTGCTATTTCCTGGTTTAACTTCTTTTTTCTTCTTGTAAAACCCAGTGCGCGGCACGCACAACCGCTTACCCTTTGTAAAGAGTGCTAGGTAGGTTTAGACACACCCCCTAGCTTAGCTGTGCTAAGCTAGGAGCAAACCCGAGTCACAGGGCTCCAATCTGCTTACAGTATGCCTAACACACACCCCCATGATGTCACCTACCTCCTAGGCTTGCACTCAGCTATTCCTACTCTTACACTGTTGGGACCTGACTCACATGCTGGGGAAAACTAGGATTCACTATAGTTCCCCTCATTTGCATAGGATTGCCCACTAATGCATAGTTACATGTGTCACACTGAGCCTCCCCCCTTAGCAACCACTACTCACTGGTCAGGTTGTCTTCTGCCTGCCATTAACTTGCATAGCAGAATACTGATTTTAGTTAGAATGCTTATTTTAGTTTTATTTTATTATTTTCCCCCGATCCCATTTGCGAGCCACTGCTCTATGCTTAAACAGCTGAGATCGGCTAAAAAAAAATAAAAGTTGATTTTTTTTATATTGTTTGCAATGCCAATGGCCTTATACTTGGCCACCGGCATGTTTCCTCAATAATATGCAGCCTTTATTTGGAGCTGTCATAGCTCCATTTTGGATTTTCCAGAAATGTACTCGGTTACTAACTGAGTACATTTCCCCAGATAGCACTAGTCTTGCACAGACTATTGCAAGCTTCCTGGATTGCAAAATCACCTCATTTGCATGGACTTCTCCTGCAAATGGGGTGATTTGCATACCAGGGCTTAGTCCGTGCATGATTAGTGCAGGAGCTCTCATGCACACCCCTGCAGGCTGTTCCTGGATCGCACGGCAGACATATTGCCTGTGTGAGCTCCTGCACTAATCACACACGTCATGCAGGGCATAGTGAATCCGGGGGTATGTGTATGTATTGTGTACTATGTAAGGTAGGTATTGTGTGCTTGGTTTCGACAAGCTGATGTATGCTTGTATGCGAGTGTTTAGCCTCTAGTATCATTGTGTAAGTACACATCTCACATACTGTGTTTGGTTCTTTAAGAATTAAGTGGTTGTCAGCAAACATGAAACAATTGCTACATTGTCTCAAGATGCCCATATCCACCAAGCTATCTATAGAGAAGTTAGGAACTTGCATATCCATATTTTCCAATCCTTTGATTTGTGAGTTACAAGGGGGTGGTGTATTGGGGTAAGAAGGCTATTTAGGGTGCTTTATTAGACCTGATTATACTAAACAGTACTGAATTCTACTAACTTTAATGTTTGCACATTATTGAGTTAAACTAAATCTGTAGGTATTGCCACTTGTCTCCCAGCTAGCTGCTATAAGCTTGTTGGCACACAAGGTATTTGTGCTATATTGCTGCTTCACATGGTACAGTTTCTTTCTACAGTTTACAGTTTTTTTACAGTTTCATTCTTTGTATTTCTTTGCTATTGTACACACTGCTAACCCATGCAAAATTTATAGCAGCACAAAAAAAGAGAAAATAAACCATTGAGCCCTCTGGCCAATAAATGGGTACACTGTAAGCCCTTTTATGTATTTTCCAACTCAGATGGACTAGGCAAACACCTCTTGACTAAAAATGAATAAACACAGTCCTCCTAATGTAAAAATACAGTAGAACAGACCCACAATTGCAATCCTAATACAAACCACTTAATCAACTGCTGAATGGCACACAGCGACGGTTATCCCACTTCACAAGGGGGGAGCCACCACAGACCCCGGGAACTACCGCCCCATTAGTCTGACGAGCCTGGTCTGCAAGGCCATGAAACGTATCATCATGGAACTTATAAACAAAGACATTGGTAACCTCCAAACTCTGGACCCCACGCAGTTCAGGTTTGTAAAAGGCAGATCATGGCTCGTAAACCTGATAGACTTCTTTGAAGCAGTCACCAAAGCCGTAGACAAGGGTAAGGTGGTTCACACAGCCTATCTAGATATTGCCAAGGTTTTTGACACCATCCCCCACTCTGGAATTATAGATAAACTCACTAAACTAGGTATAAAACCCTATGTCACAAGATGGGTTGCCAACTGGCTCACTGACAGAACCCACACTATGAAAGTAGCAGACTCCAAAACCGACTTCAGACCATTGACAAGTGGAGTACCACAGGGTTCAGTCCTGGGTCCTCTCCTGTTTGGTATCTACTTCTCTGAAGTACAGGCTAACACAGAAGGTCTTTGGCTAATGAATTTCACAGATGACTGCAAACTAGGAGCCATAATCGAAACTCCTAACAATGTGGACATCCTACAAAAGGGCCTCACTGAGACAGATGCCTGGTGTCAAAGCCATGGCCTCAAGCTTAATGCCAAAAAGTGCATTGTCATCCCCTTTGGTAAAAACTCTGCACCCATGAAATACAACATAGACGGTAGTATACATAACACCAAAAGTGTGATAAGAGACCTTGGGACACAGGTGGACAGTAGTCTCTCCTTTGATAATCACATCACCACAGTAGTCAGGAAATCCTTCTACATGGCACACCTCATCACAAAAGGTTTCTGATCCAGAAAAAAAGAGGTAATTGTTCCCCTCTACTTATCACTCATTAGACCCATTATAGAGTACAATGCCCCTTTTGGTATGTACCTCACAAGACATCTACAACAACTGGAAAGGCCGCAGAAATACCTCACAATGAGGATTTCTGGCATCAAACAGATGCCCTACGCAGACCGTCAAAAAAACTCCAGCTTTACTCCATCGCATATCATCTACTCAGAGGTGATCTCTGCCTAACATACAAAGCTATGTCAAACCCAGAGCTGTTGGACATGCTCCAATTAAAGAAATCCCAATCCCTCCAAGCTGCACACTCTACGAACCTAAACCTTGTTACCACAATAAACAGAACATGCCGGAGAGATAGATTCCTGTCCCAGAGACTTCCCATACTCTGGAATAAACTACCTATCTATATCAATCAAAGCTCCTCATTAGTACTCTTCAAGAAAAATCTTGATGATTGGATGGGAAATAGGAAATTCACCCTGGGGATCACCTCTGTGGCTCTGCTCAACAGTGGCACAGGAAAATAATTTTCTTGGGTGGCAAAAGCCAGGGTACCTTTTTGGCTGGGCTTGTATAGGCCCCAGGGCCGATAGCCTAGTACCTACCTATGAACCTATGAACTAGCTGGAAATACATTGCTGAAGGAAATCTCAAGACAGTCTTATAGCAGTCACAGTGCAAGAAACAGCATTTTCTTTACAAAAAAATCAGTGAGATGCACACATAAAAGCAGGAAACAGTAGTGATCACTCAAAATAACTTAAGCACAATTTAGCAATGAAAGGAACTTAAAGTGGCATTGATGGCACTGGATACAAATAAGACACTTCTCGAATGCAGGCCAAGGCTCCAAGCTTTGCTGAGCTCCTGGAACATGTGGAGACAATATGTAGTAAAAGCTGTTTACTGAAGTTCAAAACTAGTTTGCTGGGTGGACACTCAGTATCATGGATCTATGGAAATGGGTAGGAAGAGTACATAAATACTTTTTACAACAGTCCAGAGCAATGAAAGAGGGGAGAGAGTGGCTTTGGAAATCAGATTATCTTAAGGAGTGGAAGCCACAGGCACAGCCTTATTATAAACCACCCAGGCTAGCTAGAGAGACATGCAATCAAATAAAGGCAGTATTGGAGCTCTTTCAGAAACTTTAACTTAATGTGCTAGTAGGGGATGGGGCAGACACAGAAAATGCAAACTTAAGCAGGTAACAGATTTGCAGAATATAAAAGTACTTAAGCATAGACTGGAACAGAGACATTTCTCTCACTATTGACCTTCTACTACAATTTAAGGCACCAGACTATATAGAAATTTCCCTTGACAGAACAAGTCTTTCAGGAAAGTTGACTAGCTATTTATTTCCTTTGCAAGGATAAACAGACTATCTCTAGATGGTTGTTCTCTGCTGTTGTGTTTTGCTACTCCCACCATAGCTAAACCATTCCAGGCATGGCCAGGACCCATTCTACCATGGTTTTAGCTTCTTTGATGGTATATTGGAAAGGAATGGACACTAGAAATATTTCAGAAACAGATACTTGTCCTTCTATCCATGTTAGAAAAATGCAGCTTAGCTGGTTATATTGTAAATAAAATTATTCCTGATTAACCAATTCTGCTGCAAAGATAAGTTGTCAGTCAGTTACTCTCTTGCAATTAGTGAAAATAAAATAGCAATTGTTTAAGCGTATCCACGTTTTGTACTTTAAGACTGACATAAGCAAAGACTTGAATGTCAAACATCATCATCTATTTCAAATTGCCAGAAAATGTGCATTAAAATGTTGTAAAATGATGAGCCTGCAACCCCCAGAAATTCTCCTGCTGCAAGGAAATTTAGCAGTAATCTGTTATATCTGGATTAAGAAATCTAATTTATTTCTCACAACAAGCGGAGTATCCAAGAAGACAGAAAAGGTTGTGTGCCATATCTCTTTTGCCATCAGGGAAGAAGCCTTAAAAATGCTTACCTTTTACTTTACCTGAAGAAGACAAAGACAAAATATCTGTAAAGAAAAGTTCTGACATTATTGTGAACTCAGAAAGAACCTGACAGTTTAGCCATTTTTACTTACAATGGTATGGCAGTCCATAGACATCATAGCTATTTATGGGACTGAGTTAAAGAATTGGACCATAAACTGTGAACTTGGTGACTTGCGGCATGAGAAATAACCAAACAACTGACATATTAAGAGAAACAGGCCTGACTTTATCAAAAGAAACAAACATATGCAGAGTGAGGAACTGCAAACAAATCATTTCAGCAAATACAAACATAACAAAATAAAATATGGGTTCAAATAGATGAAAATGAAAAGCCGAGTGAAAGTGCAGTTAGTGTACATAGGAAATTTGGTTTAGTCAAAATTCAATTTCTGAGTAGTATGAATGACAGTAAGCTTGGAAAGACACATTTCATAGTATGTAATCAGTTTTTTAAACCTGGGATAAGAAGAACCACTTATTCAATTTAAAAACAGGTGGCATTAAAGAATTTGTGAGTTGTTGAATGGAAACCTGAAAGCAAGTCATTTATTGGAACTTCTAATATGAAAAGTGTCACTATATTAAAGTATGAAAATGCACCAGAAACAGTGAAGCAAAAATGTCAGACTTTAGCTGAAAATTGCTAAAAGTGATGAGTTTAAACTAGACTCTGGTGCAAATGTAATATTATATTAGAAAAAAAAATCTAAACACTGCAGCTAAAAGGCACTGAAGAAAGATATACTTACACACTGCTATCAAGTAAAGATACTTATTTAAGCTATTTAGTCAAAAGCTACTGAGGCATGAGTATAAAAATATGAAATAGCAGACCTAATTTTGAATTGTATTACTCACAAAATCCAGTTTGGTTAATATTCTCGACTGTTTTGCTTTTGTAAAAGTAGAAAGTATAAAATAAATTTATAGTATGGAAACACAGAGAAAAAAAGTGTTCTTCTCAACATTAACTCATTACATCTGAGTGACACCTCCAGGTGCATCTGCATTTAACTCCTACTGACACCTATAGGCATCAAATATTGTCTGTTCTTATTTGCATCAGTAATTCCAAAACCATGCAATGTACAAAGTTTAAAAAGATTTCATTTCTTACACAATGGCAAACTCAGCTGCATTAATATTTCATCTCTGTTTAATGCAGGTAAATATATATTAACTGTAGTTTATTATGATATTAATTTATATAGATATAACTTTCACATGTTCTAAATATCTCAACAATCAAGTAACATAGACAGAACTCCTTAGTGTCAAACGACAGCTCTCAGCTAGATTAATAAAATGCTGCTGACATTATGGGTATAACTTGAGAGGTTGCTAAGATATTCTAAGTTGTTTACAAAATATTATTAATGTAATAGTTATTGTATTTACTGTGACTTATAAAACTCTGTTTAAGACCTAGAACCTAAAGAATATTACCATTATAAGAACAGCTTGAGCTGAAGAGTTTGCCATTTACATTTCTTTTGTCACCCCTGTAGTTCCAGAGACATGATCATTTGTTTGAAATGTGAGGACATAATTTCATTCTGTCAAAAGGCTTAGGCTCTGCCCTTTGGACATTAATAGTGCAAACTTCCTGAGTTCCATTGGAGTGAATCAGTTAAGGGATAAACATCCAACAGCAGATATTTCCTTTATACTGTACACAGCCATAATAGCAGTATCCTTCATAACTATGTAGGTTTATTTTCAGATTTATCTAGTTTTCCAAGAGATTACACATACAAGTATGATCTGGCTGTATGTCAATGATGCATACCCTAAGAAAATTGCCACTAGGACTTAGGAGTTAATCTTAGCAAGAATGAAGTAATTAGAGAGTGTAGGTGTCATCAAGAAGCAATTTGAGACAGAAGAAGTACATATTATGGTCACCGTTGTAAAGCAAGACAATCCTTGGGATTCAGAAACATTTTCCACATTGGGCTAATAATTGCATATGATGAGAAGCCAGGCACAGGGTGTCTGTGATTCAAAGATGTACTAAGAGTGTGAGGCTGACCAACATAGCTGCCTCCACTGCATAGTAATGGCAGCATAATGATATGGTAATGAGCAACATTATTAAAATAAGGAACTTGTGATATGCAAATGAGGGTAAACATGATGGGGCAATTCAGAAACATGTATAACACTTGACTAGAGGCATTAGACCCACTAGATATGTCCAGTATAGAATCCTGGAGTTACAGGAAGGGAATAGCAGAATGATGCTGAAGGCAACTGCAGTTTTAATAAATGTATATGTGCAATAGACCATACTTGCCACCAACAGTCAAGATGTTGAACTTTGTTCATAGGTTCATAGGTTCATACTAGGCTATCTGCCCTGGGGCATTTATAAGCCTAGCCCGATTGTGTTTGGCTTACGCCACCCCTTGATTTGAGTATACTGCGCCCTTTTTAAAGTATAGTTTACTGTACCTCTGTGTAATAGTGACATGGAAGTAATCCCCGGGACAAACCTACAATCCCCCATCCACTCATCAAGATTCTTCTTGAAGAGAGTCAGTGAGGTGCTCTGCCTAACATGAATTGTAATTCTATTCCAGAGCGAAGGGAGCCTCTGGGTTATGAATCTGTCCCTCCAGCATGTTCTATTTATTTCTGTGCTGAGGTTCAAGTCCCTCGAGCGCGTGGCTCTAAGGGATTTAGATTTACTGAGGTGGAGCATGTCCATTAATTCTGGGTTGGACATAGCTTTATATGTCAGGCACAGATCGCCTCGAAGTAGACGGTATGCAACTGAGTAGAGCTGGAGTTTTTTTAACCGAGCAGCATATGGCATCTGTTTGAGTCCCTTGATCCTCCTGGTGAGGTACTTTTGGGGTCTTTCTAATTGATGCAGGTGCCGGGTAAGGTACATCCCAAAGGGGGTATTGTATTCTATGTTGGGCCTGATGAGGGATGAATAAAGGGGCACGATTACCTCTCTTGATCTAGATGTGAATCCTTTCATGATGAGGTGGGCTATGTAGAAGGTCTTTCTAACCACATTGGCAATGTGGTTGTCAAAGGAGAGATTGCTATCAACTTGGGTCCCCAGATCCCTAATTACTTTCTCTGTACTTAATGGGTTGCCACTGCATTATCTTGACCCGGCCACATAGTTTGAAGCATTTCTCACATCATATTACACCATAACAGCTGTTTCTATTTTTTATCAGAAATTCACTTTGTTTTAATTTTAAACACATCTAGATCCACAAAAAACTACTTCATTTAGAAGCCAGTTCATAGGTTCATAGGTTCATAGGTTCATACTATGTCACACATTGTCACCCTTAGAAGTGCCATGTCATCCTTCTTCTTTCAGCTGTTCTCGTTAGGGGTAGCTACAGTGAATCATTTGTTTCTATTTCTTCCTGTCCTCTGCATTTTGTCCAAGCAAACCAACCAAAGCAAAAAATTAGATCCGGACTCCACAAGTCTTTCTTCCACTACAAAAAATGAAAACTTTTTGAAGTTCTCAAGGACAAGAGCATGTCTAGCTAGAAAATTAGTGCTGTCTTTATTTCTAATGGCTAACACATTTTCATAAATTCTTTTTATTAAAGTTCTAATGGTCTTCCCTATGTAAAAACAAGTGCAGGAATTGCACAAAGCTGTGTAAACAACTCTCTGCATCTTGCTCATTCACACCAACCACCTGCATCTCCTCTCTCACCACATCCATATACCTTATCTTAGGCCTTCTTCGTTTCCTCTTACCTGGCAGCCCCATCCTTACCATCCTTTTCAGGATATACTCAGCATCCTTCCTCAGTACATGTCCAAACCAACACAATCTTGTCTCTGGTTTTGTCTCCGAAATGTCCAACCTGAGCTGAACCTCTAATAACTGAGTCCTAATCCTGTCCATCCTCGTCATACCCAATGCAAATCTTAACATCTTTAACTCCACAACCTCCAGATCTGACTCCTCCCTTTTTGTCAATGCCACTGCCTACAATCCATATAACACAGCTGGTCTCACTACCCTCTTATAGGCCTTCTCCCTTTCAATCTTACTGGTACCCGTCTGTCACATATCACTCTTGACACTCTTCTCTTCTCAGTCCACCCTGCCTGTACTCTCCTCTTCACCTCTCTTACACAGTCACCATTACTCTGAACTGTTGATCCCAAGTATTTAAATCCATCCACTTTCGGCAACTCTATTCCCTGCATCTTCACCATTCCTATATCCTCTTTCTCATTCACACACATACATTCTAAGTCCTGCTGACCTTCATTCCTCTCCTCTCTAAAACATATCTCTACCTCTCCAGGGTCTCCTCAACATGTTCCCTTCTCTCACTACAGATCACAATGTCATCGGCAAACATCATAGTTCATGGGGACTCCTGTCTGATCTTGTCTGTCAACCTGTCCATCACCATTGCACATAAGAAAGGGCTCAGAGCTGATCCTTGATGTAATCCCACTGCCCCCTTAAATGCATCCATCACTCCTACTGCAGACCTCACCACTACCCTCATACATATACTGTACCACTCTTACATACTTCTCTGCCACTCCTGACCTCCTCTTACTGTACTGCAACTACTATCTAGGCATCCTGTCATATGCTTTCTCTAAGTCCACAAAAGCACAGTGCAACTCCATCTGACCTTCTCTATACTTCTCCATCAACACCCTCAGGGCAAACATCACATCTGTAGCATTCTTTCCTGGCAAGAAACCATACTGCTGATCACTAATCATCACCTCCCTTATTAACCTAGCTTCCAGTACTCTTTCCCATAACTTCATGCTGTGACTGATTAATTGTATCCCTCTGTAGTTAGTACAGCTCTGCACATCACGCTTATCCTTAAAAATCGGTACCAAAACATTTCTTCTCCCTCCTCAGGCATCCTCTCACTTTCCAAGATTTCATTAAACAATCTGGTTAAAAACTCCACTGCCATCTCTTGAAAGCACTTCCATGCTTCCACAGGTATGTCATCTGGACCAAAAGCCTTCCCATTCTTCATCCTCCTCATAGTTGTCCTTAATTCCTCCTTGCTAATCCACTGCACTTCCTGATTCACTATTCCCACATCATCCAACCTTCTCTGTCTCTCATTCTCTTCATTCGTCAACCCCTCAAAGTACTCTTTCCATCTGCTCAACATACTCTCCTCACTTTTGAGTAAATTTCCCTCATTATCCTTTATCACCCTTATCTGCTGCACATCTTTCCCAGCTCAGTCCCTCTGTCTAGCCGGTCTGTAAAGGTCCTTTTCTCCCTCCTACGTGTCCAACCTTTCATACAACTCTCCATATGACTTATCCTTAGCCTTTGCCACCTCTCTCTTTGCCCTATGCCTCATCTCCTTATACTCCTGTCTACTTTCTTCATCTCTCTGACAGTCCTATTTCTTCTTTGCTAAACTCTTTCTTTGTATACTGTCCTGTAATACCCTGTTCCAACACCAGGTCTCCTTGTCCTCCTTCCTCTGTCCAGATGTCACACTAATCACCTTTCTAGCAGTCTCCCTTACCAGCTCTGCTGTAGTTACCAAACGATATGGTAACTCATCACTGCCACCCAGTGTCTGTCTTAACTGTTCCCTGAACTCCACCTCACAATCACCCTTTTTCAACTTCCACCACTTGATCCTTGGCACTGCCTCACACTACTCCTGCTCTTCTTGATCACCAACCTCACTTAACATTGTCATCCAACCTCACTTAACATATCTTGCCCTTTAGGAAATTGAAATTATAGACTACTTCCATGTGGATAGAATCACCATGTTGAAGATAGTTGACATGTGCCACTGTTATTAGCAAACTCATGGGAGATGTGAAGTACCTATCCCAGTAGTTACCAAGGTGTATGTGACGTTGAAAATATTACCTACAAGGACCATTCAGCACCATTGGTTGATACAATGAGGGTATCCCATGCCATGCTGCAGCATGTAGGGATGTATATGTTGTTTCTTCATATTACAGAGGAGATAGCCATCACCATGCAGGAATTGTATGATATAACCCATTTCCCTGAGGCCAATAGACTGCACCCACATCAAAATTAAAGCCCCACCAGTTGAGCTGAAAAGAATGTGTGTTAACTATAAATGTTGCCAGCTTATTAACTATATAATCTGCAATGTGTCTCCAGGCCACTCAAGCAGTACCCATGGCTCCCACATATGGCACACATGCAACATTTATCAATAGTTTACTATGGGTGACCTTCCCACAGGAACCACACCAGGCAGTGGACAATAAGAAGGTGTGGAGATAGTGGATGAGCAATTTGCAAGGTAAAACCTTGTCAGATGAAGGTAGGGGGTAATGTAACTTGGTGGGTTTGGCATAATGGTTAGTGTATTTGGCTCATAAGCACAACATACAGAGTCTGATTCTTGCTTCTAGTTATTGGCTAGGCTTAAAATGGCCCTTCAGGGCAGCTAGCCTAGTATTCACCTATTAACTAGTCAAGATGCAGTGGCTGGCCCATAAATATGGGCTAGAATAAAGCATATTCAAAACAGTAAAAGTGATGCATTTAAACTTACAACCAAGTTTTACTTATGCACACATAGACTGACCACACAGTGCATCAAATATAGGATACTCAAGCAATAAAGTAACAAGGGTAGGATACAATTATCATCATTTGTACTGCTGGGGATGGATCTACTTCACATAACTGAAAACTCAAAATACAGAATTTAATTTAACTGAAACAATACCTAATTTTCAAAATACTGAAAACTCATTTGACTGACTCTCATTATACTGAAAACTTACAATGCTGAATTTCAAAACACTAATTTTTAAGTCATATAGATGCACACTTACAACAGCAATGACTAACTCTTTCCAAAACTTCAAAACTACTTACTTACCCTCTTAACAGAAAGTAGACGATATAAAACCAAGTTAGGTGGAGGACTATGCTTCCAACACCCCCTCCCCCCAACTATATATACTAACTCCACAATCGGACTACAATCGGGAAAGGGGCATATACTTTTTACTTACCTTACAGCACTGTACACACTGCCACTACTGCCAGGAGTGCACAAAATGTCTGCCATATTACTTTAGATACTTCCTATAAAAATGTAAAGAGACATACCCACATTTAGAAACACTACAACACTACCAGCATTCTGACAGTTGGCACTTTAAGCTACAGTAATGTTTTTTTATCACAAGCAAGTCACATGTGAAGAGAAACACATGTCACGTCTATGGCTTAAAATTCAGTATTTTGAAATTCAGCATTGTAAGCTTTCAGTATAATGAGACTCAATCAAATGAGTTTTCAGTATTTTGAAAATAAGGTAGTGTGGTCTCAGTCAAATGAAATTCAGTATTTTGAGTTTTCAGTCATGTGAAGAAGACACCTGGGGGACACACTGTGAATTGTCTTCAACAAGGAAATGTGTGTGGGCTGTTCTAATTAAAAGCAATTTTATGCTATATGTGCAAGAAGAGGTTTGATTTGGAGATCATAACAAACTACAGTGGAAGAGGGCCCTGTTATCATACATCTTTGAGAGTGTGTGTGTGTGTGTGTGTGTGTGTGTGTGTGTGTGTGTGTGTGTGTGTGTGTGTGCGTGTGTGTGCGTGTGTGTGTGCATGTGTGTGCGCGCGCGCATGTAACTCCAGACTGAAGACATTTGTGTGTATGTCTGCCAGGACCCAGATACAGCACTGTGGGTTGTTCATCTGGACAGGTCAAGTGCATCCACAAGGAAAGTGCTGGCATCTCATGCATGACTCCAGCCATGAGTGACCCCTCTCCTTAGATGGTCACAGACACAAGCCATTGTCTAGAAGCTGACATGCCACATGAAAGTGAGTTATGCTTCACACTGGATGTGTCTGTGGCATGAGCCCTATACTCCCATAGGCATCCATGTCTGACCCTATGTATCTCCGTGCTAGATGGTGGCATGAAAGTGATGGCACTGATTGTGATAAATCTGGAACTCCCATCCCCACAATGACCCTCAACAATGGTGGCAGAAGTGGAGTGACGATGTCTCATGACACGTGTCTAGCACACATCCTGTGAACAAAGGAGAACCATAGATATGCAAGCTCCTGACAGAGCATATTTCGGATGTCACACACACAGGACATGCAGTGCTTCAGTTCATCTATCACACCCTGTAGAACACGTGTCATCACATCAAAGGGTAAGGTGTTGCTAGCCTGTGCCTCTATGATGGCCCCAGCACATTCACTGTGTTGCACACATTGAGATAGATAGCTTTTGGGGGCAAGAACACATAAAATCTATGACCACCAATATGCTGACCTTCCTTGTCCTTGTTATGCCCAGTGGGGCTCCTGACAATCAATGTGGACTGCACCACAGGGAAAGATATCCCTTCTTGTTTAGGTCTGTCAGTGACAATCTTCTCCTACAGTGGCTAATTGTGTATTTGGAATGAGCTCCACAGACAAAGAGGCCATGCCCACTGACTACATAGTGGATTTGGATTCTATATTCTCTGTGTCTGACATGGACACTGTGTCCCCTGACCATGAAAAATGTTTACCGCAAGCATTATGAGTCACAGTTGCCTCCAACAACAGGTAGTGGTATATTCACAATTGAGGGGACAAATAGTAAATCACCTGTGAAGACACCAAAAGTGAATACCCACAGTAATTAAAACCCTCACCATTACTTTAATCCCAGTGAATAAATAACACCATTAGCATATACTGGCAAAACGTAATAAGATAGCCCTGACCATGTGCTGGGGCCCTTCTGTTTTGATGCCCTGATGTTAATAAACAACACAACAAATACACACCTGGTGCATCTCAGATGGAGAGTCTAGAAGCATGGTGCAGGTCTGCTTCAAAATCCAGCACACCACCATACGATAGTGTTTACTTTGATCACCCACACAGAGAAGCAAGAAATTCAATTGTCTTAGTTAATTGTGGTTCAGGCAATGAACTGCCTTCCATCACCGTAACATAATGTGCCATGTGGTCAGAACACCTTTTGGCAGAATGTATTATTTCAGTAGCCGAGTGTCTAACTTATTGGTAGTCGCTGCCCTGGCCACTGACAGCATTATCATTCACAGCATTTCACTGTGCAAGGTCATAGTAGGGTTGGTCAGATGTCTCCAGGTTGAACATCCATCAATCTTGGATAGCAAGATTTTATTTTCTGTGTAGAAGAACTTCCTTTTCCTAGACATCTATTTCGCAGGCATTATGCTATGTGGGGAAGGAAAAACTTCACTGAGGATATGGATATAGAAAATGTCCTCTACTCAAGCTTATGCAGTCCACTGGCTCTGTGGTGAGAGTAGCTATCAGAACATGTTTATTTACATTGTAATAAAACACGCTTGCTCCACCTTTCTTGTACAACCTATGCCAATGTAACATTTCCACCACCCCTATTAGGGTAAAACTATATCCAGTACACCAGTACACAGGATATGCTCAGCCTGTTATGTAACATTACCCAAAAAAGAGTCTTCATTCAAACATCCTTGTCACCTTTTTTCTATTTGATAGATGAGGATCAGATGCAAAAGTGTACTGGAGTTAGTGACAAGCACTTACACAGTACATATCATGCCATAACGAGCCAATCCACTAACAGTTATGTGCACCAATGATACTTACTGCTGCTGCATCAAATCCTCCCCAGGAAAATCCTCCTACACCAAGTTGGTACTGCATGCATATGGTAATAACTGCATAGCTGCAGGCAGACTAAGAATTTATTTTCTCTACTGTGACCATAACATAAAACCTCAACACACCCTTATACAGCAACATCAGGCACACTCCTAACACTGGCATTGTCGTGTACTGCTTTTTACAATGGCAGTATACCTGAATTATTAATACATTGTTTTGCAACTTTAATGCTGAATTGCTCCATCACTTCTACAACTTTGACCTTATGTAACCTCCAGTTTTGATCACTACACCTGAGTTGACTGCAGTTTGCAGTGCAGCAATAAGTTACAAATATCCCCACTACCTTCACCCACTACAGTGCATAGACAGTTTAATAAGTAAGAATCTCCTGAAGACAGCTAAGCAGAAAGTCAGAAAATGTGTAGACATACCTCACAAAAGGGGATATGTAGCTACCTGTAGGATTTTTTGTTTACCTCTAACAGTATTGTGTTGTTGCCAATAATCTTCTGTATTGCAATGAGTGGCATGGCAGCCACCGAGGATTATAGCACCTCATTTGAAAGTTCTGAATGTGTCATCCAAATGATGGCTCATCTCATGAGTGTTATTGAATTGCACTATTTAAGTTGCACACCTATGTTTCCAGTCATACTAACAAGCTCTACACTTCTCTTAAACCTGCAGTGGGCACCTGTTGAGTGCATTGAGCATGCATTGGCAGGTCTGTGACTCCAGCAGGTATGTTGTGCAATACATTTTACATTTGCAGTCAGTATGTCTGCTAAAGAGCACATTTCCTTTCAAAGCAAAGCCACATGTAGCACATTTGCTTTCAAAACAAAGCCTTGGGCATGCAGTGAATACATTTTTTGCCATCTTTATATGTTTCTGCCCCCTTGACATTACAACATTTTCAGCACTGTATTTTACATACCCTCCCACAGATCACCCTATGTTGCATGGCACATGCAGAAACATGCACAACAGGTGTCACAATGAAAATACAATCACTGTCCTCATGATTGTGATATCAGGTACAGCTGTACCTTCTAACTGTACTGTGTGAGGCACGTCACCTTGTTAGAGTAAGGAACAAAACATTTTCCTTAATTTTCTGCAAAGGGAGCACCAGGTGAGCCTGTTTGGGGATAACTATGAGTGTTCCCAATATAATGTGTATGTCTGGCACTGTACTGCCAGGGCTATCACCAATGCCACTGGCATACCTCACTCTATTGAGCAGTGCAAGCACCATTAGAGTGACCAGTGGTGACAGCATCCTGATGTTGTGAGCCAATGGAAAGAAAGGTTCAAAGCTATCTAAAATGTATTGTAAGTATACATCCACTCTACAGGTATAATTGGTCTCCTATATAATATTAGGTAAGTAATGCATTTTCTTCTGCAGCTTAGGAGGATACACATGAGAACTGCCACCCATACAGGGGGAGGATGGAAAAGCTTTTCAGTCACAGGAGTGTGTAATACTTTGCAATTTTTCTTTAAGTGTACTTGCAGTAAAAAACATTATTGTAGTATTTATGTGACAGCAACATGCATATCAATCTTGCGTGGTAAGTGGGGGCATGTTTAGAGTTACAGGTAGTGTTAATGAGGTTTTGCTGCTAGTCAGAGCATAACTGAAATGATATTTGGTTACAGTGTGTGACTATGCTTGCTTTATCCCTGTACACATGCAAGTGTTATAGTACAGGACAGGCATATGAGACAAAGTGAATAGTGACTTACAGTAATGCCCCAGCCCTTTCTAGGCTGTCTATCAGAGGTCGGCATGAGTATACTAGACACAGACAATACAGTGTTACTCTGTTTAACTATGACCACCTTTTAGGATGACAAATGATAGCAAAGCAACCTTTGTGTATCACATCCTATACTGATAATCAGCTCTTTAAGCTTTTGCATCTGTACTTTTAATTTTTAGGATGTCATTATTGATATGTATTTCTTAGAGTTAGGATATTGACATTATACCAAACTTTCTCTCTCTCTGTCTCTCCCCTTCCTTCCATTGACACTACCTTTTTCTTTACAATTTATTTTATGTTTGTTATATTATTTCTCTCCCTTTGTTTTGTTGCTATGTGCAGTAGCTATCATGACAGTACCAGTGACAAGACCTGCATCCAAAGCTCTGCAGCACTTCCAACCAGCTCCTGCATCTCCCTGGCTGATATTAGGGACTGCCTCCTTATTTGCTTCACTAGTGAGCAGCAAGGTGTCCACCTCTCTTTTCCCTGGTGACACTTCACCAGCTGGGCGCCATCATTTTTGCTGGTGGCTCTGCCAGGGTGAGTGAGTTTGTGACCAGCAGACAGCTGCTGGAGGTGGTGGGGAGCTAGTGGGCCAGCAGCTGGATGCCTGAATTTGCTGCTTGGAAAGGCTTCTCTTCTGAGTTACATCAAAGTCTGACTTTGCAAGCAGAACATCAGGCAGGAGACAGTGGAAAATGTGGAAAGGGTTGTATCTGGCTTCTCCTGGAGAATACACTGGCAGCAAAGAATAGGAAACTCTATCTCCCCTATCCGCCATCCTGGTGTAGCCCTCCTTTTTGTGTCAATGTCCTCTTCTGTGAGAACTGACCAGTTCTCCCTATCAACAGAGTCCTACTTTTGTTTGTACATGTCTCTGCTTCCACTATCCCCACTCCCTTTTTTTTTACTGTGCTGGCACCTCATCTGTCATTTTTTGTTGCTGTTATGTGCTTTTGTGTTTGTCTCTTCTATCTACAATCATCCTTTTACCACACCTTCCTTACATCATTCCCCACTGTTCCCTCTTAAGAAAAACAAAATGGGCACCTGTATCACAAAAAATATGCCCTCCTTTTCATCCTCCCTTCCCCCTTTCCATTCTTACCTTCACTGTTTTCCTTGTGTGTTTCCCTTTACTTCCTGCTCCTTTTTCCTACTACTTTACACTCCAGTTTCCACCCTTTAATATGGACAAACACAGATTTAAGCAGTGCATTGGTGCCTTAATCATATTATGACTTCAGAGAGCATGTTTACAATCTGAGAGGTATACACACTCTATGTTTGACACTTTTTTTTTTAATTTGATTCATTACCCACCTCTGTGGATTTCACTATATCAGTGAAGGTTGTGCTCTGGCCATTAGTGGTTAATAACTGGTTGTGAATAAAGTGATTTGTTTTCACTTTGTTAATAGCTAATGAGCTCTTGGCCTCATAGCCCTTAAAGCACTGCCTGCAGAAGACAATCCACGATCTCCTTCTGCATGTTTCTGAATCCCATGGAATATTTGTATTTGTTTCAATATCATCAGTATCATCATCATCCCCCCCTTTTTACATTTTCTACATGGAGTTGGGATATCACATCAACTCTCACCATCTATCTCGATTCAATGTGTGTCTTCTACCTTTCTCTACAGTCATGCCCAACTGCCACAGGTCTTGTCTCACACAATTCATTCATCACTCTGCTTGACACCATTGTTTCCTCTTGTCTTCTTCCTCTCTGACCCAAATATTCTTCACCAGATTGCTTTTTGCTTTCCTGCACAGGTGTCTTAACCACTGTAATCTTTTGACCTCTGCAATTGGAGCTACTTGGACTTCTTCTCTGATGTTCTCATTCATTTGTCTGTATCACAATGTGCATTCCACCACCCATCTTAAGCACTTCATCTCCATCACCTCTAGCTTCCTCAGCTGCTCTGTCTTCACTGCACAGGTTTTTGTACCATAGTAGTTACTGGCTGCATCATTTTTATATGCCTTACCTTTTAGCTTCTTTAGCATTCTTCTGTCATACACTACTTTTGACATTCTGTGCCAGTTGGCTGCATCCAGTCTGATTCTATCTTTGACCTCTTCAGTCAGACTTCCCTTCTCCTCAACAATCCCTCGCCGGTACTTGAAGCTATTAACTTATTTGCTTCCATCTCAGTTCTCAGCGTATTCATTCCCATGCTCTTTGCTGAAGTTTTTGTTTAGGACCTGTCTGTAATGCCACATCAAATGCATACAGCAGCTTTCTACATCTGACCCAACCTGACCAGTTTGCTAATGAAGTCTGTCACAAGAGTGAACAGCACTAGACTGAGAGCTGAACCCTGATGCACACCCACTCCAACTGACAACCCTCTGTGAGTCAAACACTGGATGTACTTGTGTCACTGGATCTTCAAATCATTACAGAACTGACAAAATTGGCTTTCATGGGATTGTGTCATTTGCATTCACCAAGTTTGGGAATGCCCAGCTGGACTGTTTCCTCATCTCTAGCTTCTTCTTCTCAACTGCCTAGCTCATGGCAAACACTGTGTCAGTTGTGCTGCATCCTATGAATCCAAACTGCTTGTCTCCTATCCTATTTTGTACTGTTCTGTACATTCATTTATCAATCACTCTCTCAGGTACTTCCATGCAGTTTGACAGGAGTTGTGAATGCCCCCTTCATTCTTGTACGCTACCACTTATTCCCCAGTCATCTAGGATACGCCTTTCTCTGAAAACTGCAATGAGTACCATCAGGAACCATTTCTCCTCTTTCTCACCCAGCATCTTTATCATATTTGTGACCTCATCTGAGCCTGCTGCTTCCCTGACTTCATTTTCCTTAGTGCTGTTCTTCCTTCTTCTATGGTGGGCTACTCCTCTTCTTTCATTGTAGGCTGTTTCTGGGGCAGTACAGTTTCTATGGAGTTTTCTTCATTCATTCATTCAATCTGCCTTTGATGTCCTATGGACAGGTGAACAAGCTGTTGTTGGCATCCCTTATGAAGAGTGTCTGATGTCTATCTTCTCTATCTTTCTCTTTTTGCTTTGAAATCTGATAGAGTGTCTTTATGCCATCTACTGAGTTACTGAAGCTGATGATCATTTACCCATCTGTATTCATATTGTGGAATTCTACCCCTCACTGATAGAGGGCCTCTGATGCCTTGTTCTTTGCTATTGCAACTGCTCTCTAATCCTCTTTTCTACCTAACCAGTATTCCTACTTACCTTGGTCTACCTTTTCTATCTCCCACTTTTTTTCTGCACTTTTTTTCTTTTGATTACTTAATGTACTTTTGTATTCCACCACTGGCTTTCCTCATATACCTTATTTCCAAACCTGCCTCAACTGCATGTATGTTCTGTAGTCATCGCACATGCTGCCTTGTGTTGCTGCCATTCTTTATCAACTTCACCAATTAGTTTTGATATGCATAAACTAAATGCATCAGTTAAAAAAGAGTGTTATCCATTGCATATTGCTGAAGAACAGCTTTCAGCAATCCTAATCACTACTTTTAAGTTATGGGTGCAAATGGGACTCTTGAAAATAAATCTGTATAAATAAAGTTCCAAATTGTATACATTTACTTTGCCATTAGAAAGTCACACATTCTATATCCTTCATTTTGGAATAGAGATGTGCATCAATCTGTATGGAAAGTGACAAATATCCACAAGCAATTACAGATATTATCATAATTCATAGAGAGACATATATAAATACACTCATCACAATTTGTGAAATCCAAGAGAATCCACAAAACTTCTAATAAAAAAATGATGTAAAGTGAAGGGCAATCATGGCCACTTTCACTAAAAAAATAGATGTGGGGTGAGGGTGAAGAAGAGGGACACACAAGAGGTAGGGTACAACAGGAAGGTCTGAGGGAAAATTAGAGAGGCATAGCTAACTTTTTTTGGTGTGGATAGGACCCATTTTTTTGAGAATAGAAGGAATGTAAAAGACAGGGAAAGAGGAGGAGAAGGGTCATATATCAGGTATAAACATATACTAAATATCACAATACATAACAGACAAAGGTTGGAAATAAACATAAAGGAATGGTCAGATATACAGACAACACACATTTAGACTATATCACACAGATGAAGGAAAATGGACAAACAGGGTACAGATGCATACCAGCCATAGTGCAATGCAAAGATACATTTTTTACCTATGCACAAGTCAGGGCTGAGATGTTGTAAACTGTGTGACAGTAATTCCAGAATGTGTATGAGCAATGTTAGGTGTGTATTGTTGAAAACTTAATGGGGAGTGCAGTTATTACAGTATGCAGTGAATATTGAATACAGTCATCAACTAGTGTAGCAGCAGTGCAAGTGTAAGCCAAGCAAAAGCATGAATGAGAAAATCTAGATAAAAAAATGCAGGAGAAGGCAAATTGAGGGCAGACTAGAACCTTCAACCATGCATGGGCAAGGCAAACAATCAAGCAGAATGGAAACAGCAATTCCATAGCAAAGTAATATGGCTGCAATATACACAAATAAGGATACTGAAGCTAGGCAAAGGTGAAACGGAATCCATATGTCAAAGATATATGCCATGCCAGAGGCAACACGGATGTGATCTCAGGTATACAATGTATACCTGTGACATGCAATGGAATAACATGATCCACTCACAAAGAAATGTCAGCACATATACACACACGCCAATGATTTGGAATATTATGTAAATGTTAAGATGTATGAGCATTGAGAGTTAAAGAATGCACTTGTTCATAGGAAGGAAGCAAACTAATTCCTGCATAATGCTTAACACAAGTATGACATGAACAATGATGGAATCAAATCAATTGTCATCTTCTTGCATGCATATGTCATGCAAGTGTATGATGCCCAATTCAGTGGCACAAGGTAAAATTACACTAATCCACCTACAAGACAATAATAATAATGTAGAGGAAGGTAAACAAAGACATAATATATGCCATGTATATGTGCAACATATAGGTCAAAGTTAAAGGGGTAAGGAAGATGGCAACATAGGCTCACATCAGTGAGGAAATGCACAGAATACAGCAACCTTATCTAAGGAGATACATTGGAAGTGCATGTGCTCACCACATAGGATGGTGTGGAGTCCTCCAAAGCTACATTGAAGCAAATGGCAAGCATATGTCACATGGGCATAGTGGACAGCTGATGGCTATGATATGTACAAAAGAGAAAAAACACATTAATGTGCAATTGTGAGATTGTTAAACAAGATACATAGTTACATAACAAAAGTACTTTTGGTTATCACATACACAACTGCACTCTCCAAAGCTAAGAATACAGCATCCATGGGACCAGATGACATCCCAGGCTGTGTACTACATGAACTACAAAATGAACTGGCACCTCAACTAAGTGTCATGTTTAATCATAGACTCACCTCAGGCTTCGTGCCCACTAAGTGGCGCACAGCGACAGTTATCCCACTCCACAAGGGAGGATCCGCTTTTGATTCCAGGAAATACTGTCCCATCAGTCTGACAAGCCTGACCTGCAAGAGCATGGAACGCATTATCATGGAACTTATAAACAAAGACATTGGCAACATTCAAACACTGGAACCCACCCAGTTTGGGTTTGTAAAGGGCCGATCTTGTCTCCTGAATCTGATTGACTTCTTCAAATCAGTCTGCAGAGCTGTGGACAAGGGTACCTCACCAAGGCCTTCGACACCATCCCCCACTCAGGAATCATAGATAAACTTACTAAGCTGGGCATAAATCCCTACGTCACTCGATGGGTTGCCACCTGGCTTACTGACAGAACCCAGACTGTAAAAGTAGCTGACTCCAAATCCAGCTCCAGACAAGTGACAAGTTGAGTACCTCAGGGTTCAGTCCTGGGACCACTCTTGTTTGGCATCTACTTCTCTGAAGTACAGGCCAACACTAAGGGACTCTGGCTAACAAAGTTCACAGATGACTGCAAACTGGGAGCCATTATTGAATCCCCAAATGATGCGGATATTCTACAAAAGGGCCTTACAGAAACAGATGCCTGGTGCCAGAGTCATGGGCTCAAGCTTAATGCCAAGAAATGTATAGTAATCCCCTTTGGAAAAAAACATGTATCCATGAATTACTTTATAGGCGGCAGGACACTAAACATTGAAAGTGTGATGAGAGACTTAGGGACACAGGTGGACAGTGGTCTCACTTTCGATAACCACATCGCCACAACAGTCAGGAAATCCTTTTATGTTGCACACCTCATCACTAAGGGCTTTTCATCCAGAAAAAAGGAGGTCATTGTCCCACTGTACTCATCCCTCATTAGACCCATTATAGAGTATAATGCCCCATTTAGTATGTACCTCACAAGACATCTGCAACAGATGGAAAGGCCACAGAAATACCTCACTAAAAGAATCACAGGCCTAAAGCAGATGTCTTATGCTGACTGTCCAAAAAAACTCCAGCTATACTCTGTGGCATATCGTCTACTCAGAGGTGATGTCTGCTTAACATACAAGGCCATGTCAAACCCTGAGCTGTTGGACATGCTCCACTTAAAGAAATCCCAATCCCTCAGAGCCACACGCTCCAGGGATATAAACCTTGCCATCACAATGAACAAAACATGCTGGAGGGATAGGTTCCTGACCCAGAGACTCCCCATACTCTGGAATAGACTGCCCATACATGTCAATCAGAGTGCCTCCTTGGCCCACTTCAAAAGGAACCTTGATTGGATGGGAGATAGGAAATTCACCCCGGGGATCACGTCAGTCGCCCTGCTAGACAGGGGTACAGAGAAGTAAATATTGTGGGAAGAAATATCCAGGGAATTGTTATGGCTAGGCTTGCATAGGCCCTAGGGCCGATAGCCTAGTACCAACCTATGAACCTATATATACTGTCATGTAAACATAATACAACAGGTGCCACAAATACCATTATCGATATAATTAGCACCATACATGTGTAAGACTGGTCAAAGGACAGTGCTGTGGACAAAGGTACAGTGCAGAAAAATGGAATAACATTATGCACACAGTCATATATTTCAAGGGTGGTTGTGTGCCAATCATAATAGGTTCATAAACATATACATATATGTAAATTTTTGCTTATTTACTAGAAATGCAAACACTTGGAAATGCATGCAAATCTGTTTATACATGTCATAAGATAAGCTGTTATCAAAAAGACCAGCTACTGACATATACAAGATATGGACAAACAAGGCATTAATGAATGATGCTAAATAAAACAGCACCCTTTTATATTCCCTAATGGACCAGTGAACGTCTATGCAGTATGTGAAGGATACCTGCTCATATATACCACTCACAGTAATTTTATATAACATGACACAATATTTGCCACTACATGCCACATACAAAGCCATTATGTCAGTGTGACAGCCTGAAATAATAATGGCACAGAAATCACAGGTGTTAAAGCAACAGCATGCAGTACAGAATTGGATGCAGTGCAGTGCATATATATGGATAATGCAAAAAAACGCATGGGACCCATTTTGTTGTGTTGAGTTTTCTGTGAACTGCTGGAAAGCTGATAGAGTTTCTGTAAGCTGCAGAACTGGAATCTATTTCAAACTGATAAGTACACTTTTTGCAACTTAATTTGCACTGTGCTGCATTCATACACTTGCCTATTATTTATAGTGGTGCTGTATTGTTTCTGTCTCTGGATGTCTCCACTGTGTTTCTCCTACCCACCCTCCCTGTTCTTGTCTTGGTGTTAGTCTTGGTGGCTTTGAAGCTGCCCGCCCCTCTTGTAAGTTTGTATTTGGATACTTCTACTGGGCCTATCTCATTTGCTCACTCAACTGAGTGCAGTGAGATCATATTCTGATTTCAGGCACTCCTACTGTGTACAAAGAGAGCATCTGAGAAGGACAACCCCTGTAGCATCTTAATCCTGCTGTGTTCCCTCTCTAAAAATAGAATAAATAAATAAATATATATATATATATATATATATATATATATATATATATATATATATATTGAGCTGCTCTTACTGTAACTGTCTTAGTTGCTGTTCTGCGTGCTGTTATCTGTTCAGTTGTTCTTACTCTGCACTTATTACTGCTTGTTAGTAGCATTCTAATTTAATGCCTTCTGCACTTGTTTTTTCTTCATTTAATTTAATTGCATTTAATTAAACTGTATTTGCCGTAATATTGATATACGTGTGCTAGTCTGTACTGCATTTGAATTGTATTTACTGCTGTTTTAGCTGCTTTTCTGTAAAAAAAAAAAAAAAAAAAAAAAAAAAAAAATTCCTAGCTTGTTTCCTGCCTTTCCTGTATCTTGTCTAGTCCAGATACAGACTTGCTGTATCCAGGACTGTTTGTAAGCTCCTGAGCCCCCAAGCCTTTCTGTGTTGGAGGGAAGCCTTCTAGCTTATCAGTGGAGTGGTAAGCATCAGGTAGCCTATCTACCACGGGAAGAGTGGGTTTTGGCCAATACATTGTAGTTTATTGGCCATTTTGGCAGTTTTCCATCTCTTTCAACTTGCTGGCTTAAAAGCCTGCATTTGTGCTTGTTCTCCACCTTTCCTGTAAATAGTCTAGTCCAGGTACAGATTTGCTGTATCCAGGACTCTTTGTAAGCTTCTGAGCCCCCCAAGCCTTTCTGTGTTGGAGGGAAGCCTTCTAGCTTATCAGTGGGAGTGGTAAGCATTAGGTAGCCTATCTGCCACAAGAGGAGTGGTTCTTGGACCAGAAACTGTAGCTACTGGCCGTTTGGGCAGTTTCTTCCCATCTCTTTCAACTTTCTGGTTTAAAAGCTGCACTTGCACTGTTTCCCACCTTTCCTGTTACTAGCCTAGTCCAGATACAGAGTTGCTGTATCCAGGACTGTTGGTAAGCGTCTGAGCCCTGCAAGCCTTTCTGTGTTAGAGGGAAGCCTTCTAGTTTATCAGTGGGAGTGGTAAGCACTAGGTAGCCTATCTACCACAAGAGGAGTGGTTCTGGCCCAGAAGTTGTAGTTTATTGGCTGTTTGGGCAGTTTTTTCCATCTCTCTCAACTTTCTGGTTTTAAAGCCTGTGTTTGCACTTGATCCCCACTTTTCCTGTAACTAATCTAGTCCAGGTACAGATTTGCTATATCCAGGACTGTTTGTAAGCTTCTGAGCCCCCCAAGCCTTTGTGTTGGAGTGCAGCCTTCTAGCTTATCAGTGGGAGTGGTAAGTGCTAAGTACCCTGTCTACCACAAGAGGAGTGGTTCTTCTCCCAGGAATTGTAGTTTATTGATCATTCAGGAAGTTGTCCATCTCTTTCAACTTTCTGGTTTAAAAGACCACATCTGCGCTTGTTTTCCATCTTTCCTGTAACTAACCTACTGGAAAGCACTAGAAATCCTTAAATTGATACAAGCCTTCTAGCTTAAAAGAGAGACTTTGGAGTGATTGAGTATCAGTTTTCTGCATTTTCTTGCTGTACTTAACTGTTTTCTGCCTAAACACTGATTTTTCCAGCACTTATTGTGATTTAAAAGCTTGTTTTTTTCACGTATTGTACTTATTTGACTGCCTGCACTTTTAAAAAGTTGTTTTTTGTTTAAATAAATTGTTTAACTATTGAGGACTACACACTAAAGTGCGATAGCCTTTTCTGATCGCTTGTAGTCATTTAAAGCTGTTTTAAGTGTACTTTTTACTGTTTTTGCCTTATCTTTTCAAAAAAAAAATTCTTGATTCCCACCTTTCTAAGCTAGTATAGTCCAGTTTTCAGGCAAGTGCTGAATTCAGGGCTGTGTTATAAGGTTTTGAGTTGCCCATACCTTACTTGGATAGAGGGAAGTTTCTCTGTTCACCTGTGAGAAAGGGGAACTTTGAGTAGCCATCTGTCCCTGGAAGAGTGGTTCCAGCCCAGACGTTAGTAGTTTAAAAAACGCGTTTGCACGGTTTTGTTTGCCGGGCAGCACCGGTTAGCTAGGGTTAAATTATTCCCATCTCCACTAAGTCTCCTCTTCAGTTTTTCGCTTGAAACTAGTCTAACTCTCAACCTAAGCACTTAAAAAGCATCCTACAGTCCTGCACTTGCTCAGACCTAATAGCAAGCAATAATATACCCCAACACTTGACTGCCCAACAGGACAAGGCTCTTTATCCACCCCTCACCAACCAAGCGACTAAGCAGCTCACCCTACTATTCAGGCATGACCAAAGGGCAACTTCAGGTGTACTCTCCAATCCAGCAGGTGAATCTGGGTATCCTGAGGCAATGTTACAACTGCCTCATGTACACAAACAGCCCTCTCCTCCTACCACAAAACACTAACATATGTGAGAAATGCAATTATACAGCCAAACTGGAGGCTAAAGACTCTCCACCCAAGACTGGAACAGACAGTCATGAGGAGAAGGTTAACACTTGCACCACACCTCCAGCCTCACACAGACCTACTAAACCAGCACTGGCAAAAAGTACACATAAATACACGAAATCATATTCGGAAGCTCTAAATAAAAACCAGCAAAAGGAGCATGGAGCTCCAAAGCAGACACCCACAAAACCTGCACCTCCTGTCACAAACCAGACAACACATAAAACACAAAATCAATGTGCCATAGAATCACAGCCCTTAAGGTGAAATAACATACCTAACACACTAGTAGTAGGTGACTCAATAGTCAGGCACACTGACACCCCACTCACTAGGCTGGACAAGGAGAAGGTTACTATTAGCTACCTATCGGGAGCCAGAATCCGCCACATAACACAAGCACTCAGGTCATTCCTGAACAAGTACAAATATGACTCTGTCATTGTTCATGTTGGTGTGAATGACCTGAGATGTACCTTCCTGGACTACATGAAAAGAGACATGGAAGAGCTCTATGATCATGTAGCCCAGGCGGGTATGACCCTGACCTTGAGTAGCATCCTGCCCTCACCAAGAATGATACCTCAGTATAAAGAAAAAATGATCAATTTCAACAATTGGCTAAGCTTCTGGTGTCATTCAAAGGGTATCCAGTGTCTGTCAACCTGGAATGACATGCTCGACAAGCCGCGTTGCTTCGCAAGAGATGGCTTCCACCTGTCACCCCTTGGCTTTCAAATACTGGCCAAGGCTCTTTCTGCCCCCATACTGCCTTTTTTAGGCAAGGCTCAAAATTCAAACCCAGCACCGTAAACAGCACAAGTAAAAAAAATGAGGGTTATGCTACTCAACGCCAGGAGTTTAAATCTCAAAATGCATGCGCTCGAAGCACTCCTAAGTATGGAGAATGTCGACATCTGTGCAGTAACTGAAACCTGGTTCAAGGCTCCAGAGAGCACTCCATCACTACTGGGCTACAACTCATACCACACATTTCAGCCACAGAACATGGACCAAAACACAAAAGGAGGGGCTGTATCCATATTCATCAAGGATACTCACACCTCCAGGTTAGTGGTGCAGCATGATACCTCTGAGATCATCCATGTGCAACTAACAATAGGCAATTCTGCAATGCAAATTGTGGCCTGCTACAGATCACCCTCCATGACCCAGGACCACCACTCCGCCTTTCTGGAGACACTGGAAAACATGAAGGTCCAACTGAACTCCCTGATATTGGGTGATTTCAATTACCCTACCATTAACTGGGAAAACTACTTAAGTACAAACTCCCACTCAGCTCTTCCTAGAATTTATCAACTCAAATGCCCTGGATCAGCTGGTAAACTCCCCTACCAGAGACCACAACATATTGGACCTGGTCATCACCAACATGGGCGACAGGTGTTCCGTACCGAAGGTCAACCCATCACTGGTTAGATCAAACCATAAACTAATCACCCTGGATGTCCACACCCCACCACCACCCCAAACCAAGGAAACCACAGTGAAAAACTTTTCTAAAGCAAACTTCACCTTACTAAAGGCAGAGTTGGTAAGTTTCACAACCCCCACGCTAAAGGATAACACTGCCCAAGAAGCAGAATCCTTTACAATTGCACTCTATGAGCACCTACAAGGATGCATGGATTGTGCCGTGCCTAGCAAGACCAAGACTCACTCCCCTAAGAGAAGGAAACCAGTCTAGTGGACCCCTGCCATACACAGGTTATACAACAGAAGGAGGAAACTAGTTCAGAATAAAAGCAAATCCCAAGAAGGAAATACATCCCTGATCAGTATCAGTAGGAAACTAAGGTCCCTCATAAAATCATCCAAGGTTAACTTTGAAAGAAAAATAGCCAAGGATTTGAAAGATAACCACAAAGCCTTCTTTAGTTATGTCAAGAATCTAAGTGGCAACTCGCAGATATGTTCTGAGCTATTGCAAAATAGCACAAAATATACTGAACCTACTGATATTGCCAACATCCTGGCAGATAGATTCAATGCAAACTTCACCTCCCTCTCACCTTCAAAAGGGCCCACAACAATACCAGAAAAGTGTAGTGTCCTGGAAATCACAGAAGCACAGATGAAAATAACCCTTTCAAAAGGCAAAAACACAGCATCAGTGGGGCCAGATGGTGTCCCAGGTTGCATCTTGCAAGAACTACAGAATGAACTAACCCCCCACCTAAACACGCTGTTCAACCTCAGCCTCTCCACAGGCTATGTGCCCATAGAATGGTGCACAGCAATGCTTATTCCACTCCACAAAGGAGGGGCCACAATTGACCCTGGTAACTATTGCCCCATAAGCCTGACAAGCCTGGTCTGTAAGGCTATGGAGCACATCATAATGGAACTCATTAACAAAGACATTGGGAACCTCCAAACACTTGACCCGACCCAGTTCAGCTTTGTTAAGGGCATATCATGCCTACTAAACCTGGTTGACTTCTTTGAGACAGTCACCAAGGCCATAGACAAGGGAAAGATGGCTCACACAGCCTACCTTGATCTCACCAAGGCGTTCAACACCATTCCTCACTCGGGTATTATAGAAAAACTCACTAGCCTGAATACAAACCCCTACATCACAAGATGGGTTGCCAACTGGCTTACAGACAGAACTCACACGGTAAGAATAGCGGGCTCCAGGTCCTACTCTAAACCAGTCACAAGTGGTCTCCCACAAGGCTTGGTTCTGGGACCCCTACTGTTTGGAATATATTTCTCAGAAGTACAGGCAAACAAAGCAGGAATATGGCTAACCAAGTTTGCCTATGACTGCAAACTGTGAGCCATAATTGACTCTCCGGCTGTCACTGACATCCTTCATAAAGGCCTTACTGAGACAGACACCTGGTGTCAAAGTCATGGCTTCAAGCTAAATGTCAAAAAATGAATAGTCATCCCATTTTGGAAAAACAAAACACCCATGAATGACCACATAGGCAGCAGCCCCCTTAATACAGAAGAGGTAATAAGAGATCTGGGGACCCAGGTAGTTAGTACTCTCTCCTTTGACAATCATATTGCCAAAGTAGTTAGGAAATCCTTCTATGTGGCCCATCTAATTGCTAAGGGGTTCGCATCTAGAATGCAATATGTAATTCAGGTAGGAGTGGAATCGATGTTAAGCAACAATGTGATTATAACATCATAGTGTGTAATTCAGAACACACAGGTAGCATATGTACAGTATGTATTACCCAGCATTTGCACATACATCCTTATTGACATAGGTATGATGGTTCCAGAAACATTGTTGATAACAGAGATATTCATGGTTATCCATGGCCTAAAGGCTCTAGCCATCAATGCACCACATAAATACTAAATGTGGAAAAAGCTGGAGTGTATAACTCACAGAACAATTGTTGATCTCTCATAGTTGTTTAATAGGAAATATAGAACTGGCAACATTTTATATCATCCAAAATAGTCTACATTGAGATTCAAATCCACACATATCCATAAAACATTAATATTGGCCTAGTGCTTAGGCATCTTGAGCTAATGGACTGCAGAACTTCATTTTAAGGTTATAAAACTGGAATAATAATGGAATTCACATTTATCAGCATTACATTGTATACATCAGCATATTGAGTGTAACTGCCATAGTTTGCAAGAATAAACATTAGAAGTTACATCTTAAAATGAGCAAACCATTAATGACATTAGTGTACAACCAAGAGATTCAGTAACACAGGTCTCTAAATACAGTGGTAAACCTACAGCAATAAGACATAAGAATGTTTGCAGATCCACACTTCTGGTAATTGCATTTTGTTTTACAAACACCATCATATTTTAGCCATGCTGATCTGCCTGGGTTTTACATTAATAAAAGTGCTTAGAATAAACATGGATATATATATACATATATTACAATGTTGTTGTATATCCCATAATGTACAGCTTACTAATATATGTTTTATTCAGCATTCTCACATACAGAAGTACTGTGGGATGCTTCTAGAAGCTTTGTTGATACAGTGATTCACGACCTAAGCATTATAAACATCAATACACTATGTAAATACTAGATGTGTAAAAAGCTGAACTGTATAAATTACCAAAGAAGTATAGATCTCGCATATCTTTTGGTAAACAGGAAATAAAGAACTGGCAAAATATTATCCACAATAGTCTACACTGAGCCTCAAATCCACACATATCTATAAAAGATTTAAAATGGTCCATTGCTTGATGTTTTGAGCTAATGGAAAACATATGTCCTTGTAAAAACATATGGAATACCAATGGAATATATATTTGTCAGCATACTGAGTTTAACTGTCATACTTTGCAAAAATAAACATCAGAAGGCATTTTTCCAAATAAGCAAAACAGTAATGACATCAGTGCACAGCCATTGGATTTAATAACACACATCTGTACATGCAGTGGTAAACCTACAGCTGTAAGAAATAATTAAGGATTACACATCCACACATCCTGTATTTGCATTTTGTTTTACAAACTCCAATATATTTCAGCCATGCTGAGCTGCATTTGTTGTACATTCATGAACCCAATTACAACAAACATGATTATTACATAAATGTGTTTTCTATAATGTAGAGCTCACTAATGTATGTATTACTCAGATTCATACATACAGAAGTATTTTGTGTTCTGGAAGGTTTACAGATACAGTCCACAGCCATGCTAGATATGCCGAAAGGTGTACTGTATAAGCTGCTGAACAACCATATATCTTCCATATGTGATGTGTAAGATTACCTATATGAATGCCAATATTTAAAAAAAATAGGCTACCATGAGATGTGAAGGCAATCATATGTGTGAAGTCTGTATGACTGCACAGTCATAATCCAAATTCCTTTAGAATCCACACACTGGCCCAGTATAGTTGCTGATAATGTCAGAATGTGTCAATACTTTAAATGGTAACTTCAGTGAGTGGAACATAAATTATTACATTTCCATTACTATTATCACTACAGATACCCATAACCTACACTTGAAATAGTCTCACAAACAGATATGCTGACCAAATACATATACGATAATGTAGGGGTTTATGTGTGGATTATGCAACTTACTCTAGGTATCTAATGGCTGGTGTCCGACCATACCTCTCAACCTGGAAACATCAAAAATCTGGACAAGGCCCATGAAAAATAGGTACAAATCTGTACACTGATTAGCATCAAATTTGCATACATAATTAAGTAACCCCACCCACTCTAATGGGATTGTGGGATACCAACATTCAAACACAAACTGAAGAACAGACAACCAAAATATGGCACCAGAGTCCCCCTGCAGCCATCCCAATGTCCCATTACCTGTCTATTTCACCTCATTTACCATAAAGACTAATGTGTGCATTCTACTTTATTTCTACAATGATTATTTGGATTTTATTTTTACATTTTACAGCACAACAATTGACAAACACTAATAGATATCTGGTAAACAAAGCAATACTGTCTCACAATGAAAATAGACTTGGCATTAAAACTTCTCTGCCCTTGAAACTCACATTCCTTGAAACAGCATTGAAACCCACACCACATCCAAAGAAAATGCATCTGGTCAGTGGTGGATAAAGATTACCTTTGGGCTGTTTTCAAATCATTGGTCCATTGCACACAAAACAAGAAACATACATGTGTTCTTTGATATATCTTCCTGAATTTATTAAATTATATTCCTTATATAATACAGCACACTTGTTAGACAGAGTACATTTTAAACATATTTTGTGAACATTTTTCCAGTAGGCAATGAAACAAAATGCATGAACCAAGAATGACAAAACTGCCCAATTCAGAACAAGTCCATCATAAAATTCTACTTCCACAGTGTAAGCCATAGGCATCATGCACAGCTTCTCACACTTATTTTCAATTTCAGTTTTTTTTTGGGTGGGGGAGACAAATATTTTGGAAAGTTGTTAGAATAAAATGTTGTGTTGCCACAATGCATTTCATTGCCAAGTCTTGAACCCAGGCTCCTGTGCACTACAAATAGAGCAACATACCACTATGCCAAATCAGCAGCTTCCTGAAAGATAGGAAGACTGAAATTTAAATGTCTATCATTTAGTGAATTCAGCTCTCACTTCTTACCATAGCATCTCAACCTCTTAGCACAAAAACACAGACAAAGCCAATAATGGGGAAATACAGCCTCAAAATAGGGACACATTTCAAATACTGATCTTATAAACTTAGAAAATTGCTAGAATAAAAAAGTTTTATGTTACCATTTATTTTCTGAAGACTATGAAGTCTTTAATTCAAATGCCTGTCATTATTTAGTTAATTCAATCATTCAGTGATTTGCTACAATCCTGAAAACCAATACTGATGTTATAAACTTAGAAAATTGCTAGAATAAAAGGTTTTGTTCTGATCTGTATTGTATTACCTTTTTAAGCTATTGTTTTGTCGTGATATATTTTTGCTTGTTTGGTATGCATAATTCCCTACTACTTTTCTCTCAAGCAAATCTCACCCTTCGCCTAGTTTTGTTGCAAATGTTGGCTCATCTATTCATGCACAGTACTTTTTTTTTTGTCTGTTTCTGCTTTCCTGATTGGAAAGAAGAGCTGGTGTGCTGGTCTGGGGATACTTTGCAGCCATGACCAGACCTTGAGAGTAGTGATAATAATAAGTTAGTAATTGAAAAGAGAAAATTATTGCTGCTAATTTTCTTAACAAAGATTACATATAAAATATTAAATATAAAATGTATGATTACATATAAAATATATGATGTAAACTTCATCATGAATACAGCATTGTTTGTAAACACATTTCCCAGTTTATTGTATTGTTAGATTTTGCTGTAGTTTAATAGACTGTTAAAAAACAAGAGCCAAATGAGAATGCTGTTGAGATTAGCCTGATGTTTATGTTGATCCTGATGTTCTGAAAATATTAATAATAACAATGATATGCAAGCATGTTCTTGCTCAGTGAAAGTAAAACGATGATACTATATTTTTCTGTAAATAAGTTAATATGAATTGCCCCTACTAAGAATTTACAAACCCTGCACTTTTATATTCCAGGCAACACCTTTGTACATGTTTTATATTTGGCCAGTAGTATATGGAATGTAAGGAAATAAATATATTATATCAATTGTGGCAAAGATGTTTTTTGACATCAATATTTTTAACTTTATGTCCACAAAAATAACAAAAGGTTCAGTCTCAGTATGCCACAGTGGGTGTTTGAGGAGGATTCAGAATGTTTTTGTGGGTTTTGGGAATTCCAAAAATTGCTGGTATACAAGAGTGGGTAACACTCAAACAGATCTTAAATTCTGATGAAAGTCATATTGCATGAAAAAATCATCCAACCACGTCAGTTTTGGAAAAGGTAATATTAATTTCAGTCTTGGAAAAGTTTGGTAAAAAGTTCCATCATTAAGAAATTGCAACATCTTATTTAAGTACCAACAAGAGCAATAAAAACACTAATTTGCAGGTACTTGTGTTCGCAGAAAAGCTACAGCAAACTATCCAAAAACAACAGGAGGACACAGGATAGGCTCCAGATTATAAAACTTTAACCAGGCACAAGCGCTTTCACATCTGCTTCTTCAGGTGCATAAAAACATACTGAAGCTAGTCATACTTTTAAACATTACTGAATGCATCACATGACAACAATTCATCACATGACTATATACATTCCACTACTATAAAATATTAAAGCTATATAGTAACCACAAAATAACTAAAAGTTCAAAGAAAATCCTAAAATGTATATTTTTATATACTTTATGCAATATAAACACACATTATTAAACTACATATTCTTAAAAACAGCTACTTTACATATTAGAGGTCTGGCCTTTAACTTTTATCTCAGTGGTATTTGTTCATTGAGACCATGTCTCATATCAGCTCTGAATAAAACTATCCATCCAGCTTCCAGTTCCTCTGCTTTATTGCATGTGCCCCTCCCCCAAACTCACAAAACTCCTAGCAATAGCCATAAACTTAAATTTATGTTGACTATTAGTAATCATAACATGTTTAGCCAGGGCATTACTTTTGCTTTGTTTACATGATAAATGTGTTCACTAATCCTCTCCTTAATTGTGTGGTCTGTTTTCCCAATATAACATTTCTTACATATTACACAGTGGGCAAGATACACTATGTGCTGTGTATCACATGTAGCTTGTACTTTAAATTTGTATAGCCGGTCCTGATCTGGATGCAAAAATTCATTGCTTATATCTATATACCCACAATATGAACATTTGCCACAAGGTTTAGTTCCCATTCCACCCATAGATGTTTTCTTATCTCGAGATACACATAAATGACTTTTCAAAGACTTTTGATTTCTAAACAAAAATTTAGGTTCATTCTCTATCTGTTTTGTGACCACCTTATCAGTGGTCAGTATCCCCCAATGTTTACGTATAATGTTCATATAAGACCCGACATCACTAGAAAAGCTTAATGGTACTTTTAACTTAGGCATGTCACCACTGGTCTCTTTTTCCTCAGACCATCTATCAGAATAATAAGGTCCAGCCTTAGTATGTCACACGTTAACTACTTCTTGAATCTGTTTCTGTATATCTCTCTCCCCATAACCTCTGGCCAGTAATTCATTCCTCGCATTATTCAACTGTTGATGGAAATCTACATCCCTCATGTTCAACCTAGATGCTCTGAAAACCTGATTCCTAATGACATTGTCAAACACATAGGTATTGTGCATACTTCCACTATTTAAAAGATGGTTAACATGACATTCCTTCCTGTACAAACATGTATATATGCTCCCTTTTTCAATATTTACTTGAACATCCAAAAAGTTTATTCTCTCATATGAAACAGCAGATGTAAACCTTAAAAAAGTAGTGGTTGCATTCAAGTACATAAGAAATTCCAAGAACTCCTGTTCTGCACCAGCCCATAAAATAAAAAGATCATCTACAAATCTACGAAAAAACAAATCATTGTTTTGATATGGGCCACTCACTCATGTTCCCATATAACCATGACAGCGTTGGCATAGCTATTGGCACAAGATGTGCCCATAGCTATGCCATTACGCTGCCAGTATAGTTCATTACCAAACAGAAAAACATTATTTTCTAAAACAATGCTCAGTAAATTCCTAATTAATATCATTTTACTTTCAGAGAAATTAGAATACATTTCCATAAACCTAGTTAAACTTTCCAACCCAATCATATTAGGTATAACTGTAAAAAGAGAGACCACATCAAGTGTTTCCATAAGAAAACCTTTAGTAGAGTTGTTATTGTTGAAAATGTGAAGATCTCTCAAAAACTGTTCCGTATGTCTTAACACATGCTCTCTATTATTTAAAAGTGGTCTCAAATGCTTTTCAATAAAAATGGATGCCGGTTCAGTGCACCAGTTTCTACCAGACACTATAGGCCTCATCGGTGGGTCAATGGTGCTCCTGTGTAGTTTAGGCAACAATAAGTGTAGTGGGTGAGGTAACCATAAAATAATATAATAGACTATTGTCTATCATGCCATTTGAAAACATATCTTTTAATTGCTTATGCACTTTTTCTATGAACAACTTAACCCAGGCAGAAGGCAATTTCTCATAAAAAACATCTTCCTTCAGCATGTTACTTTTATCCATAATAACTATAGATCCTCCCTTGTCGGCAGGTCTAATTACTATTGTCATTCATCTGTAAACCTAGTAAATCTTCATGCTCTGATTTTAAGTTATAAGACTTTTGCCCCTTATAATGTTTCTGCCTATTATAATCATTCAATTTGTGTATATCCTCTATGCACATTTTTTCAAAAGCATTGACTAATGGGTTAACTGCAGGCATAAATATGCTAGGTTTTTTGCAGACATTACTACCTTTCATTGTGCAGTCTCTGTACCATTAAACTGCATTTTTAACATCAAATTACATGTAAACATCTTTATATCAAATATGACATCTGCAAAATCAGACCTACCAGTGGGTATAAAAGGCAGTCCTTTTTGTAATAAATTAAACTCATCTTCAGAGAGGACATCACTGGATAAATTCCACACTAACCCCCGGATTCACGAAACCTCCGTGTAAGACTTAATATGTCTTACTCGGAGGCTGCAGTTGAACGGTATGATGTCAGCATGCCATGAATATTCATGAGGGCACGCTGACTCATCCGTAACTCTTACACGGACTGAGTAGGAAAGCAGGGGGCGTGTCCGACTGCCGAGCAGTCTAAAAGTCCATGCCCCTGCAAGGTTCTAAAAAGCATGATGTCAACAGACAAGAGTGAGTTCGCTCAAATGTACTTGCACCCAACACCACACTCCCTGACACTGTAAACCCCATCACAGTTATAAAACGTAAAATATTAATTTCATGTTTTTAAATCCACTATATAGCTGCCTGTATTTGCGCTTGTTTGCACGGGTGTGCCCATTGCTTAACTACAGTTAGCAATTGTGACATTGAAGAGCATATAAGAACTACTTATGCAAATTAAGCCAAATAGCAATAGCGTAATGGTAGAGCGTATGCACAAAGACGAGGCATTCATGGTTCGAGTCCCACCACTCCCCTTCTTATTTACGTTTTAAATCAGTATTTGAAATAATACCAGACATATATGAATAAAATTTTATTAAAAGCAGTGACATGGCCAATGTATCAGTGAACAAAATATATATTTTTAAAGAACCCAGATATATAATAGGCTGCTGTTAAGCAATGCTTTACCCAGTGAAACACAGGTGCCCATAGTTTAATAGCGCTTTACCCAGCTAAACACAGGTGCCCATAGTTTAATAGCACTTTACCCAGCTAAACACAGGTGCCCATAGTTTAATAGCGTTTACCCAGCTAAACACAGGTGCCCATAGTTTAGTAGCGCTTTACCCAGCTAAACACAGGTGCCCATAGTTAAATAGCACTTTACTCAGATAAACACAGGTGCCCATAGTTAAATAGCACTTTATCCAGTGCAATAGAGTTGCCCAAAGTTTAAAAGAGTTTTACCCAGTGCAATGTGTTTGTGCGGACATGCGCGCCATGCCAACCAGGGCACCATAGGGCACCGGGGAGCAACGTAGAGCTAAGTTGCTTAAATGCAGCCACACCCCCTAGCCTGTCTAGACAGTATTAAAATAAAAGAATGACAAGGTTCGAACCCAGGACTCTGTGCATCATAATCAAAGTACAGAACCACTAAGCCATGATAACACAGGGGAAGCAGCCACTATTAACATTCATATACTTACGAATGGTAGTTTAACCATTACTAAGCAGGTCTGCAGTCAGCAGAGAATTTTACAAAATGGCCAATCACAAAAAAGTGTGGGAAATACAGCATATTTAAGCCCCATAGGCAGGAATACTCACCATAACTGATTGTAGCTCACATTTGCAGTCAGAATGGGAGGTGCAGGAGAGGGTTCACGCTTCCGAGCACAACATTGGGGCATCGAGGAGTCCAAATACATGGTTTGGCTCCTTGTCCACCATCATGAGACAAGACTCCTGCAGGGCCAGTTCCAAGGGATGGAGTACAAGGTAGTGGCTTGGATCCGGTTAGCTCGTGACATCACCAGTACCACAGGTGTTCCCCGGACTGGTGAGCAGGTCCGTCACCCCCAAGCAGACCTGAAGAGACAAAAGCAGGACCACCTGAACCAGTGGATACAGGAGGCCCGTGGGATGCAGAATGCCCCACAACTGAGTATGTAGCCATGGAATGCAGTATGTAAGAATTGATAACAGATTATGTATAACGGATAGGTATGTCTCAATATCCCTTCATTTACTTTACAGCTGCAGGTGACCGTGCTACAAATCAGCAAGCCTATGCTGATAGGCTGTTAAGGCTGCGCCACCAGGCAGGTTAGTGATTATTCTGCATGTATTGTTATATGAAATATGGGAGAGAGCATGAAAGAAAGTATTGTAGTCCAATAAAACAGCCATAGAATTGCCTGAATAAGACCTCTGCATGTATTGCCAGATAAAAACGTCAGAGAGGCAGAAAAAGAGTGTAGTAACCCATTAAGAAAGGTAACATGTCTCTGGAATAATATCTCTGCAGGCACTGTCATATAACATAAGTGAGTGAGCCTAAAAAAAGATTGTTCTAACCTATTAATAAAGGTATAATATGTCTTGAACATGTCTGCCATAAACACCGTTAAAACAAATAAAGGAGTGAGCCTGTGGAAAAGTGTGCAATATCATTAATATAGGTCTAAAACCCAGAGTGTGTCTGTGTCACAGAGTCTGAAATGTTGTTGTACCCTTGCATTATACAAACAGTACTGTTTGAAAATGTGCTGGCAAACCAGAGTTATGCAGTCCCATATAAAGTGGGTGATGGAAGTGCTAGTAGCTGTGAAACATATATACAGTCCACAATAGTCAGTTACTGGCTGGCATGAATAAGTAAACCTGGCACACATGTAGCATGTAATTATTCACCAGAAATGCAAGTGTGTGTTAAGAAATGCAGGGTTCTGTACAAATCGAAGTGAAAATATCATGTGAAAACATCCCAGATATGTAGATAAAGAAATATAAATGCAAACAAGAAATATGTAGTAGTAGCACCTGCATCCTGGACAGTTAGTATGTCAGATATAGGTCAGGCATATATTGAACTAGCCAAACCCATGACACAACCTAATGTATGGTGGCAAGTGTAATAATACAGGTAGGGGATATACACTTGCAGTCACTGGGAATGTAGTGTAGACTAAAAGGTCATTATAAGATGTTAACCGAGGTTTTTTTTCTACACACTACCGTATGTGCATAAACCATGCAATTCCACACCTCAATAGGTATGTGTAACCTTAAATATTTGTTGGGACATATGTCCTATTGTTTTATAAATATTTGCATTGATGTTGATGCATGTGCCCTGATCAAACACCACATTCATGGTGGCCTGTTGCTACCAAACATCCCTGCATGCTGTTGGAATATCCACTGTCGTTCAATATATGCATGTGTTATGCTTGCTGTTCAACTGTTGGAACCTTGGTGTGTTGGGTTAATGGGAATATTACTGCATGCTGTTACAACTAATCTGGAATGCCGTTGTTTATGTTGTAATTAAACACACCTAATCACAGAACATGTGGGAAGGCTGGTCCCAGCGGACCCAACTGTCCCTCCTCAGTTGGTGAGTACACCTGGCACCAGCAGCTCCGGTGCCCAGCCCGGGCTCCCCTCCTCTGTTGGTCCTGTGCCACCTTTGGGTGGAAGCGCTGCAGGGGATGGGGCTCGTCCCACCAGTGCAAGCATGGGCGGAGAAGGGCCACATGTCACCCTTCTAAGGGTCCGGGCTGTGGTGCGTAGGGAGATCCAGCGTTCAGTCACTGATCCCCTACGCCAGCTTGAGGCGAGAGTGGCATGTCTCTCGGGTGAGCCTGCCTGTCCTACTCAGCCCCCAGCACAGCCACCCTCAGGGCTGTGAAGGTGCAGTGGTGACTGCCCATGGGTGGGGATCTCAGTTCCACTGTTACCATCTGTGGGCTCATGGGTTTGCGATTTCCAAACAACGTTCCCCGTCAATTGTGTTCACCCACCCCATGTGTCAAACTCCGCCCCTGTATGCGCCTTGTTTGTCTTGTCTGTTTATCTCCCCAACCTACCTCCCCAAATATACCTACATCCTCTACCTCACATTCTACTCTCACCTGAAAAAAAAAAATTAAAAAAAAATGGCAATCTGTTCCCACAAAAAAATTACGCCCCATACATAGCTGCCCAATTCGCACACATGTCTGCTGGACATGTAAACTGATAATTCTAATTGGCAGTACAACATATTTTGTTGTCCTCACCCTTCTCTCAGGGTTGGAAGGTTTCAAATTTCACACCAAATTTCATACATATGCACAGCTGTTGCTGGTAAAGAAATGGGCAGCTATGGACCTTCCCTACACCCATCCTGCACATCCTGAGCTGGTTTCCCTACTGTCTTTCCCTCTCTGTGCCCCCTTTTTCACCACTTTCCTATTTCCCCATTTTCTTTTCTTTAAAAGAAATTAGCATGGGGGTTAGCGGGAGTAAGCACTTTTAAGCAGTAGTTAGCGGGGGTGCGCGAGTGTGAGCTCGTGTGTGCTTAGCTAAGCATTGCTAAGCGTCATGCAAACCTGTGCAAACCCATTTACAACTGGTTAAAAGTGCCTTAGCCACTCTGTATGACAAGGCCCTAGTACTGCTCAGCAGCAAAATAAAATACCCTTCTCAGTCTCAAACCCAGGACTTTGGGCTCACCAGTCTGCATGAAGTACCACTACACCACAGCAAATATACAATAACTTAGTGCTGAAAGTAACATATCATGCATTACCATGAGTGAATGTAAAGGTAAAATAGGAATGGCATAACACAAATCTTGTTTTGTGGGCATTAACCAGCAGGTGTTGTTGAATTGCATGACATGTCTGTGAAAAGAGAATCAGCCATGCTAGTAGGGAATAAGGTTACAGTAGCAGCTTACAAACCCCACACAGTATCAGAGCAGGATAAACACTGGCATATTTGCATAGGTCATAGGCCAGACCTCCCAACAGTGACTGCTCTACAGTGATGACCCTGATTTGTAAACAAATGTTAGCTGTGCCCCTCTGACTCCCTGTGAAATGTACTAACAGTAGGCAGAAAGGTGTTGAATCTCACTTAATGACAAATGTCAATAAGTGAGTGTAGACACCACTTGCACGTCAGAAAAGGTGTAGTAATAGATATGCTCTGAATCCCCCAAAGTCTGAACTGCAAAATGTCTGAACTATATCACAGGTGTATCCCAGTTATATGTACCTTTCAATGAGGCTATTCAAATATATACATGAGAGTATCTGAGGCCTGGAAAAGTCATAAACACAAAGGCATATCAGCTTGTCTGCTGTTACACACTCTGCAAATAGCTGTAGAATGAATCCCATAAGCATGCCCTTATGTAGAAATACAACACAGAAATATCAAAGGATGTAGCCATGTACTGCTAGTAACCACTTGTGACAATGCCATTGTTCAGGTGCTGAAAAGACTGTTGTGGTGCACAGTCAAAGAATACTAGGCTGACCTCTGTCTACCATCTGGATATGTCCACAGGTGGGAGTGACTCAGACAGACTGCAAGCCTTCATAGACTTACAGGTACACAGCAACTCTGCATGTTCAGTAAGATAAACATCACACGATAATAAATAATGCACTCTGCAGATCTGCACCCCTACCCAAAGGTACTATATACCCGTGTAGTCAGGCACAACCAAGGGTGTAGGTAGGCATACACAGTACAGAAATATGTCCAGTTGTCCTGAGCAGACTGTGCTAATGTCAACACAAACAAACCACAAACTGTTCAGAAGTGAGTAACGTACTAATGACAGTATAGCAGTTCAAAAACAGTGCATGTGCCTGATATTCATAATTGGTAGTACAACATACTTAGTTGTCCTCACCCCTCTCTCAGGGGTGGAAGGTTTCAAATATCCCACCTAATGTATTGCATATGCACAGCTGTTAGTGGTAAAGAAACTGGCAGCTATGGAACTTCTCCACACCCATCGTGTACATCCCAAGCTGGTTTCCCTACTGTCTTCCCCTCTTTGTGCACCCTTTATCACCACATTCCTATCTCCCATTTACTTTTCTGTCAAAGACATGAGCGTGGGAGTTAGCGGGAGTGAGCACTTGTAAACAGTAGTAAACATGTTTGCACCAGTGTGTGCATGTGTGCGCATAGCTTAGCATTGCTGAGATATGATAAGCTACACCAAGCTTAGCTTAGTATTGCTAACATAAAATAAGCAGAGCTAAGCTTAGCTTAGCATCGCTAAGCTTCACGCACACCCGTGCAAACCCGCTTACAACTGCTTAAAAGTGCCTTAGTCACTCTGTATGACAAGGCCCTTGTACTGCTAAGCAGCAAAATAAAATACCCTTGTCAGTCTCAAACCCCACACCTTGGACTCATCAGTCTGCATGATGTACCACTAAGCCACAGCAGATAAACAAAAACCTGGTGCTGAAAGAAATATAACATTCATTACAAGGAGTGAATGTAAAGGGAAAATAGGAAAGCCATAGGAATACATTGCAATAAAGAAATATAACATGCATTACAAGGCGTGATTGTAAAGGGAAAATAGGAAAGCCATAGGAATACATTGCAATAACTACTGTTGTATGCCAGTTAATTCCCTAATTCCAAAAGAAAGTACATACACCCATGTATCCAGTGTTAGCATTAGGAGGTGTGAGTAAACTTACACACTGAGAAGAGTGTACTGCAAGAAGCATCAGTCAGGTTTCAGTACAACATGCATACCACTGCCTACAACCCAGCTTCAGATATGAGACATATACCAACCTTCTGACTGACACAACAGTGTCCACAACAAATAAGCATGGTCCCCACCTTGCAAAACTGAAAGGCCTACGCCTATCTAACCTATCATTTCATAGCAGTGTCCTGAAATCAAAGTGAGAACTGCAATTACCACACAGCAGGCTGCATGCAATTACTAAATGGAGGGAACCAATTGGTGCAGAGGCCATCAGATGCACATGTGCAGAAACCTACAAAAGCTGCCTGTACTTGCTGTCCACACATGCAATAATATCATTGCAGCAACTGGAGAGAGAGAAAGAGTGCAAGAGAGACAGACAGACAGAGACAGACAGACAGACAAACAAACAGAGGCAGTTGGAGACACCACACCAAAAAAAAAAGAAAAAAAACACGTCAACAGGTACAACTGACAAAGGTGAGAAATACAAAGGTAAGGTATGTATCAGAGATGTATTTACTGGCATCCAAATGATGTGTCTGAAGAGTACTCTACATACTGTGAACCCTCCATATGTGGTAGCAGTCCGTATCTATATGTATATGCAGATGTGCATAGGGCAAGGGACATACTGCAACTGTTAGTGAAGGCTGGACATATACATGTAGTTGAAGGTTGCTATGTGCACATATCTATGTAGGTTGTAGTGTGTGGCATTGAAAACAGCAAGCAGTGCAGGTATATGGCATGTGGTGGTTAAATGCTGTGGGACTGAGTTACAGCCAGTGAGGTCTGCTACAGCTATACGATCTGAGGACAGAGAAATGCATTCTTCACAACACTGTGCAATATTATTACATAATTGTATGTCTCACAACTGTTTAATAATTGACATTCCCACCATGAAAGGTGGGCAGTATATGTGCCTCTATGTGCATGTATATGTACATATATATATTTTTATATATATATATATATATATATATATATATATATATATATATATATATATATATATATATATATATATATATATATATATATATATATATATATATATATATATGTGTGTATATATATATATATATATATATATATATATATATATATATATATATATATATATATATATATATATATATATATATATATATATATATATATATATATATATATATATATATATATATATCTATACATATATACATATATGGATATATATAGATATATAGATATGTAGATATATACATATATACATATATAGATATATATAGATATATTTAGAGATATATAGATATATACAGATATATATGGATATATATAGATATGTATATATATATATATATATATATATATATATATATATATATATATATATATATATATATATATATATATATATATATATATATATATATATATATATAAAGTGAGAGAGGGAGACACGGGGTCTGACGTATTGCAACAGGTGCCTGGTGACCTAGGCATGGACTGAACACCAGTGTTGATACTGCAGTGCCATACCCCATTCCAAAACACTTTACCCACTAACTACCAGATAGGTGGTTGCCTGCCTAACACTGGAGGTGTCAGAAGGGAACATGGGACACAGGTGGACAGTAGCCTCCCCTTTGATATTCACAGTGCCACACTAGTCTTGTAATCTGTCTACGTGGTATGTGCCATCACAAATGTTGTGTCATGTATGGAAATATAGGTCAGTGTTCCCCTGTACTCATCACAATGCCCCATGTGGTATGTACCTCACATGACAACTACAGCAAGTGGAAAGGCCACAGACATCCCTCACAAAGAGTAATACTGCCCTCAAACACATACCCTATGCAGACTGGCTCACATAACCACAGCTACCACCCAGAGGTTTCCTCTGCCGAACATACAGAGGTATGTCACACCCATAGCAGTCAGACAACCACCATGTCAACACCTCACAAACCCACCAGGCTACACGGCCTAGGTCCCTAATCCCCGCCACCTCACTAAACAGCACATGCTGGAGGGATAGGCTCCTACTGGCAAATATGCCATACTCTGGAGTAAACCACCCAGCATTAACAAACATCAGTAGCAGATGTCATGCATACCCCTGATGATTGTCTGGGGGATAGGTAACACACCCTGGGAATCACCTCTGTGTATCCGGTTGACAGGAGCAAGTGAAATTAAATTATATGTGCGTCAAAGGCCAGGGTAGCATATGGCTAGGCTGCTGTAGGCCCTAGGGCCAATAGCGTATTACCTACCTATGATACAATGCACACACACATGTACACAGTGCAATACCTGCTATGTGAGGTGGAATGAGTGTGACAGTGAATGTGTGCAATGTCTGTAACGTTGGGATAGCTTAGTGTGAGGTTGTTTCTGTCATGGTTGTTTGTGTCCTAGGTGTGAGGCCAGAGAAAGATGTGTCAGTTATTGGAATGTAGACATAGTAGGACATAGTAGGATGGCATATGTTGTGACGTAGTTCCTTGTGTACGACTGTGGTGTCCCATCGTTGGCTGAAGCAATACATGTATGCTCAGTAAGTAGTACTGCTGGTGAATCCAGCTGACATTTGAACTGTTGTACTACCTGAAGCTGTAGGCCTAAACAGCACAGTATGTTCACATTCCCTGGTAACACTGTCTTGTGTGGTTCCTGTAGTCTGCACAGATTACATACCTCAGGCAAAGCTATCTGAAAGTTGGGGCACACAAGTACTGTAAGGTACACAGGAAATGCTCATCTGTGTCAGCATACATTTGTGTGTTGTATGAATGTCTGATGTGTGTGTAATGATGCCTGTACCATGTCCGCAATCGCATGTGTGTTGCAGGGTTTGCGTGTTTACCTAGCAACATGTATACTCTGTTACAGCAGTATGCCAGCTATATTAAAAACTGTGCACATATGTTATGTAGGGGTATGGCATCAATGACTAGGGTGGGTTACTGGATATACTGTAACTGTACTTCACATTCATTGCAATGGATGACGTATTTCTTCATGCATTAGCTGGATATGTACCCCCATGGTGAGGCTGTGCATTGGATCCCAAACATTGTGCCGAGTACTGGTGTATACTGGTTTGTTATATGGAGTGTGGCAGGCACTGTCAACCAGTTGTGGGCTGAGCACAGATATGTGGTATTGAATGTGTGTATCCTCTGACAGACGAACAGATGCTATATATGGCAGTTAACTGATATCTGTACTGTATAATGTTAAGTGTGCCACATGACTTGCTCACACATATCGTTTACTTGTCTTCCAGGCTTATGGCTCATCAAAGGAATCCTTCCTACACAGCCACAGAGAAACAGGAAATCCATCACAGCCTGGTTCAGCACTATACCCTGCTGTTTTCCAGGGCCAGCCAGCACCAGCATGAGCATATTGCACTGTGGCAAGATCTTGTTCATCAGGTAAATGACATAGGCATGCATAACTGGACATATGAGCAGGTACGCCATCACTGCAGTGATTTAATTAGACATGTCCGGCAGCGTGTGTCTGATATCCATAGACAACAGCTTGCCACAGGTGGTGGGGTGGCTCCTATTGGAGGAACTGCTCCTAAGTGTGGTGGCTCCTGGCCTACAGCAGCAACAACATCACACATGTGTCATCATGGAGTCCGGAGCCACCCAGCATGGTGACATGGAGAATGCAGGTAACATGCCCTAGCTGTAGACTACTGTTACCTGTTTTGTTAGATTATGCATATGTGAGATGTGTACTGTGTTTAGCAGTTGTGCTGCCTATTGTGTGCAATACTGATATTTTGAATAGTATCCGTACACCTATGCCTGTTGTTCTACTGTAGTTTAGCACACTCACAGTAGCAATGCTACAGTTGTGGCCACTGAAAAACTGTGTCATATTCTTGTAGGTCCCTCTGGTGTGACAGCAGGGCAGACGATACATGCTGGTGAGTGTGTTAACACTTTAAAATTGGTATTGAAATGTGCATGTCATAGGTGAGGTGTAGGCCATGTACACATAACACACCTACGCATAATGCATGCTGTGCATGTTTGCTTTGAAACGTTAAACATCTCAGTAAAGTCAGTAGCTGCCTCAATCACATGCAATGCAGAGGGCATCAGACACAAATGTGGCAACACTGTACTGCACATTGGATAGGCATAGTTGACACACATGTACACAACATAACACGTTTGTCATACGCAGTAGACCTCAACATGCTACACATAGTGTAACCGGACACCCGCTGCCAGGTCACACTTCAGTATCCCACATGTCATCCACACACCATACATAATATACCTGAGGGGTAGGGGCCTAGCATGGGGCTGTGCAACACTCTTCAACACATAACACAGTCATGTTAGGCAATGCTCCCTATTGGGCACCTCACACACCCTTGTGCAACGTGGCTGTGTAATTAATAACTTAGCCATGGCACTGCAGTTCAGGTACAGCATGCTCGGCGGTGGTCTAGCACACTTTAGTGGCCTTGAGTGACCACATGATGCATGATGATGATGATGGCTAATGGTACTACACCCCATACAGTTACAGTGACCACAGTACTACACATAGCTGTCATTGCTTTGCACCTCCATGTTGTGTGTGTGCACACATATGCACCTATACACATTATGCATAGCATGTTGTGTGTGTGCAAACATATGCAACTATACACAATATGCATAGCAGTCGCATTCTGTAAAAAGTGACACATATTTGTCCTGGAATGCTATTGGGTATATAGGTCACATGACACATACTGGGTATGTGTGATGTTTAATGTTGCAGTCATGTACCATGCAATGTCATGGCTGGCACTGGCATATCTGGAATATGACCCGCAATCACCATAACCACTGTACAATGGCCATGTCCAGGATTGGTATTCCATCATGTATACATGCACCACCCATCCCGTGTGTGTACATAGCATGCATATGCTACACCTGTGTCCACAATTATCTGCTACAGACACAGACACTGCAATCAGACATGGAAATCCATGTGACACACAGATAACACATGCAGCCATGGTATGTATACCTGTGAGTGATGGTGCACAGGACATTGCAGAGCCTATAATACTTGCACAGAAATGTCGTGTCCTTGTACACATTGTGTTCCAGGGTGTAGGCAATCACTGAACATGTACACACATGCACCACATCCATGTACACTGTCATTAACTATGGCTGTCTATACTCACACTGCATGGACTTGATCAACACATATTCTGCATGCTGACACGTGTGACGTGACTGTTTGCCTTGTGATACTTTCACCCACCTTCAACCACTATTGAGTATGTTTTGGATTGCTGTTGTGTGTGTGTAGCTGCTGTAGTGAGGAGTGTGCATGTGTTCCTGTGTGCATGTGTTCATGTGTGCATGTGTGCATGTGTTCATGTGTGCATGTGTGCATGTGTTCATGTGTTCATGTGTGCATGTGTTCATGTGTGCATGTGTGCATGTGTGCATGTGCAGACAGTAAAGCGTGTTTCCTGTCTTCCTCTCACAGGTGCTGAGTTAGGGGTTGGCGAAAGCAGCAGGCGACCTAAAGCCACTGCCATGAATAGTGGTGATGATGACACATGTATTTTGGCACAGGAATATTTGACAGGGTCTGTCATTGGTCTGCCAATCGACAGTACACAGCGTTCAACCCCATCTATGCGCACACTCATACTGTCAATACATCCCTCACCACCAATGGCCATAGGCGAGGGACAGCATACAGTTGGCATTGACCAGGAGAGTGTGGTACCCATGGCACTTGCATCCCCTCATAGCAGGCATAGCCATAGACACAGAATGGTACCACATAGGCAGAGGTCCAGGGGTTCTCGGGGGAGCACCACTAGTCATATTGCCCCTGGCAGGTGTGCCCTCACAGGTCTTACGACGACCAGTATGTTCCAGGCTGTAATGCAGGCTCAGGCACGTATGGAATGGTACACCAGGCAGGGTCTTAGGGTGCAGAGGACACATTACACTGCTATCAATGACAGCATCTGTGATCTTGCCGGTGCCATCCGGACTTACACTGAGGTCATTGATAGACATTGGGGGGAGACATTAGATGCCCTCCACAACATGTCTTCCATGAGCCAGGACTGTGTGGGACAGTTGCGATGTTGACACGGATGCATGCCAGCAACAGCAACAGCTGGCAGTGGTCGTGGACGGCCCACAGTTCACAGCCGCTCCTGCAATGCTGGGGCTGGCCTGTCCATTGACCGTCCCAGTAGACCACATGCACGTGGCTCTATCCATTCCCAGCATGGGTCCAGTCGTCATACCTCTGCCTCTGATGACAGTACCCAGTCAGGGTTGGTACCCGATACTGTCTGTAGCACCCCTGCCAGGCACAAGTACTGTACCGTGGATGGAGACAGTGATCTGTACAGCCTAGCAGGTACAGTCTGTGGCTGTCCCACAAACTACCATATATGGCAGCCACATGGTGGAGCTGTGTGCATGCAGACACACACACACACATTAACCAAACAACTAGGGCTCACACATACACACACACATTACATCAACATTGGCCCATGATGCACTGTTGTCCCTCACACACACACACACACACACACACACACACACACACACACACACACACACAGACATGTCGATTGGATTGGTCAATATTAGGCTCTGGCAAACAACAAAATGCCCTGTGCATATGATGATACCTGTGCCACCTCCTGTCATCTGCATTATTGACGGAGGGACAGGCTAACATGGTGCTGATGTGCAGGGTGACACTTTAGCAGTGTAGCAATAATAGCAAGTTGTCAACAAGGAAGTGTAACTACATCCTTGTAGGTATATCTGAGCAGACATTATGCATCAAAGCTCTGATTGTCAATGTAGCATTGTTTACACCACTGTTAGGTCTGAGTATGTATTATCCACCCATGTGCCACTTGGCTGAAGTGTAATGTGTTGCCAGCATGTGTTAGTGAGTGGACAGTAAATGTGTGATGTATGCAGTACAGATTAGCAAGTGTACATCTGTGAACATGGTGGGTTCGCACTGTCTGGATGTACCTGCATAGTGAACACATGGGGCGTGTGGCACACCCTGTCTATACATTGTTAACATCCCATAGCATCTTTCAATGGCCAGTATGCATTCTACCACAGTGATGTACTAACATGGGTAGACGTGTGTATGACATGGGTTGACACTATGCTGTGGGTGATACCGTTAATATCTGTCAATGATTTGCGGTCTAGTAGTATACACAACCTCAACAGCATGACTATAAGCCATCATTGGATGATGTCCTGACAAATGACACACAGTAGTAGGGAACCCAGTAACAACTGGATCCTTCCGTTGCTACAGTATAACACTAACCAGTGGTAATGACAGCCACCCATTCCTGTGACCACACCTGTTTGTCATATAGCCCCCTTAGGTACATGCAGACACACTAGGGATGTTTCCATCCAAATCTGGAAATGCATGGATTGACCTACAATGCATTCCCTGGATGGGACGCATATCCTACACAAGAGTATCATACAGACAGATACCTGTTGTCTGATACATGCTGTATAGCAGTAAGCCGACTATGGCATAGTCATCCTCATGTACTATACATACTATCCCGTCAGTACCACACAGGTGGTAGCCCTCAACATGTATGTTGGGTACCAATGTGTGCATACAGACTCATGTTATGTCATGTGTCCCTTGGTATCCACATATCCATAGGTATTGTGGAGTTCCAAGGTGTATCACATAAGACATTAGAGGCCTGAATGCATATCCACAAGGCAGTCATACACCTATAAAGACTGTCCATTCTTGGCAGACTTTGTTGTGTATGACCATGTCTGACATATACCCCAGGCATATACCCTCACTCACACTACTCTTAAGTAACTGTCATGGGTGTGTGTGCCAAAAAACATGACAGTGGATGGCCTTGTCACATACATACATAAGTGACCTACGATCTGAGAAGCTGCGGCACAACCTGTCAATGACAACAAATATATTCATGTAGTATGCAGGTTTCACACCTGTGCACTGATTGAGGGGACATGTACACATATATATTTGCCATGCAGATACCTGATGTGTGCAATGCACTTACTGTTGTAATCATACTATGTCATACCATAGTAAAAGCAAAACCCACACCTCATTGACACACACACAGTATTTAAACCCCTATCTAACTATGTTATGATACTAAAGAGAGACGCATTAACATGGCATGCTATTTGCTTTACTGGCTGGTTTCCTTTCTCTGGCTGTATTTGTAGGATGGTGACATCATCAGTGTTTCCAAAGAAGAATGTACCTCTTTTAGTGAGTTTTCCCAGTCTCCAAAAAGGGGACACCTCTCAAAGGAAACTACACACATACACCCCCCCCACACACACACTCACTGTTTGGAGGATTCAAACCGCTACTTAACTATGTTATAATACTTGAGAGAGACGCATTAACACGGCACGCTATTTGCTTTATTGGTTGGTTCCTCTTCTCCTCTGTATTTGTAGGATGGTGACATCATCAGACTGGACATGGTGATGTGTGTACACTTTGTTTTATGCCATTCCAGGAATGGTCCATGTGGGTCAGCAGGTGTCAACAGCTTGAACAAGACCTTAGACTCCTTAACTAGTGTGATCTATCTGTGGACACATTGACATTCCATCATATGTCAACACATATTTATGCACAGCTTGTTGGTTTTGTGGATACTACATGTGTCTGGGATGTTGATAAAGGGCTATTCAAAGTCTATGTGACACATCTGTAGATGTGTTCATTGATGTATGTCCTGGGTGGCTGCCTTGCAAACAGTCTAGCATGTTTGGAAACCATGATCCGCACATGAACATACCACGGTTGGTAGGGTTGTGTATATGTCAGCTTCCAATAGCTCTGTTTATGACTGCAACCATGATGGACTCCATGACCTTACAGATTAGACTTCATAGGCGTACTGGACTTGACTTCCCATGGTGTGTTGTGCACCAACATTTGTGGGGAGTGCCATATGTAGCTGTGACACATTCAACGGTTCCACATCCTGTGTAGGGGGTGAGGCTCAGCTGACTGTTCAGGTGCATGATCTGTTTGTTCTGTAGTTTGTGCATGACACATATTGGGAATCAATGTATTCCACCTGCTGCCATGCTTTTGGCAGTAGGGGTAGCTGCTCATCCATTCTACATGTGATATCTCCTGGTATGATGATGTGGAGTATTGTCAGTGGGAGATGGGTATGTACATATGGGCCTGTCTGTCATGATGCCGGCATTGTCACTCAGGTACAGTTGGCCCTGACATAGGACATATATGGGTGTATATTGCTATTTATGACATAGCTGAAGGAGGTGTCATGATTCAGTCTGGACTCCGTCTCTTCTACTCTTTACAAAACACCAACGAACATGAGCACTAATCCCTGTTATACTCCTTTACATGCTTAACACCCTATTGATCCTTTGTGATCAGGCTACAGAGTATGTCATGATAATATCCTGGCATGTCCAGGGGTCGGTTTTGTGTGTACTCTTCAGTCCAGCTGGTGGATATTGTGATATTGACACAATGTCACATCTGCCTCATGTACACAGACAACCCTCTCCTCCTCCCGACAAACTCAGATATATGTGTGAGATACACCTATATAGACATACAGGATGCTGAACTCTCTCGACCCATGACTGGCACAGTCTATCAGGTGGTGAAGGTAACCACACGCATCACATATCAGTCTCACATATCCTCTAGCAACAGCACTCAAACCACATTATCACACATAGACATACTCGGATGCTGTAAATGTACTCTACCTAAGCAACAGAGACCTCCAAAGCAGACACACACACACCTGCTACCCCACGACAATACCCACATATCACATAGTTCACAATGTCAGTGTGCCACACAGTCACTGCCCTTCAGGCTAAACAACACACCTAATACACTTGTAATAGGCGACACTTATTGTCAGACACACTGACGTACCATACACCACCCATAACATGGGAATAGTCACTTTGGGCTATCTGTTGGGTGCCAGGATCTGCCTCATAACACAGGCAGTCAGGTCACTCCAAAGCAAGTACAGGACTGGCACCATCATTGTCCATGATGGTGTGTATAACCTCAGACGTTACTCCCTGGACCACATGACATGATACATGGAGGAACACTCTGATCATGTAGCCCAGGCCAGTATGACCCTGATCTTGTCTAGCATCTTACACCCACCAATTATGATGTCACAGTATATGGACACACATATCACATTTAACAGTTGCCTAACAAATTTGTTTAATTCATAGGGGATATAGTGTCTGTCAGCCTATGGTGGCATGCTCAACATGCCACGTAGCTTCACTATGGACAGCTTGCACCTGTCACCCTTGGACTTTGGAATGCTAGCTAAGGCTCTTGCTACCACCATAGTGCCTTTTTTAAGCAGGGCTCAGAAGACAAACACACCTCCATAGACATTACAGGTTAAATGAAACTAAGGGTAATGCTGCTCAACAACAGTTGTGTTAATCTCATATTGCGGCCACTGAGGACTCACCTCAGTATGGAGGATAGTGATATCTGTGCACTGACAGACGCCTGGTTCAGGCTCGCTTATGCACACCAGCACTACCAGGTTATGTTTCATACCATGCTGTCTGACAACAAGACTTGGAACAGACAACACAACTAGGGGGAATATCCATATACATCACAGATACACACACCTCCGGGTTAGTAGCACTGCTCAAAGCATCACAGACCATACATATACAACTACCATTGTGCAATACTGCCTTTCAGTTTGTTGCCTGCTACAGAACACACTCCCAAACTCAGGAACCACACTCGGCTTTTGTGGGAACTATGGAGAATATGAAGGTCTCCACAAACACCATTATATTGTGTGTCTTCATATACACAACTACTGACTGGGGATACTACTCATGCCCCGGCACCCTCACCCAACAGTCACTACAATTTGTAGACTCATATGCTATGGCACAACCAGTCAGCACAGCCACAAGGGGAATACAATTTGGACCTGATCATCACCGACATGGGGACTTTATGTTCCACACCAGCGATATACCCCTCATTGGTAAGGTCAGAACATACATGTATCTCACTGGACATACATATACCCTCCACACACCCATCCTGGGTAATCTTGGTGAACTTCTCATGAGCCAACGTCTCACATCACCGAAGCAAGGTGGTATCCTTCAGAGACACTGAGATAGTGGCAAATACAGCTCACACTGCTGCATCCTTTACATACACATTCTATGGACACCTAGTAGACTGCATGGATTGTGCTATCCCAAATAACAACAGGACTCACTACTCCAATGGCAGGGGACCTGTGTGGCAGACCCCAGCCATTAAAAAGCTGTACAATGTCAGAAGGAAGCCACTACATGATAGAGCACAATCCCAGACTGGGAAGGCATCTGTGATCTGTACTAGCAGACAGCTACGATCACTCATGCACTTTTCTAAGGGCCGCTTCTACCAGACAATTGCAACAGACACGTAGGACTATCACACGGCCTTTTTCAGTTATGTCAAGTAACTGGGTGAACACTCACTGATATGCTGTGAGTTACTGCATACTGACTAAACCTACCCTGAACACACTGGCATTGCCAACATCCTGGCAAACAGGTTCAGTGCAGATGTCTCCCACACATCCCCCCTAAGGAGCAACTATCCATCACAACAGAGTATAACCTCCCTGACATTACACAGTAACAGGTGAGTGCTGCCCTCCCCAAAGCGTACATCACAGTATCAGAGTGACCAGATGGTGTCCCAGCCTGCATCTTACACGAGCTTCATGACAGACGCAACCCTCACATTACATCACTGTTCACTATCGGAGTTATCACAGGATATGTACCCAAGGAATAGCGTACAGCGACAGTGGTCCCGCTCCACACAGTTGGTGCCACAAAGGACCACAGACAATATTGCCCTATAAGCCTAAGTAGCCTGTTATGCAAAGCTATGGAGCGTATTGTCATGGGACTCATACACATGGACATCGGGAACTTACAGACACTGTGTCCTACACATTTCAGCATTGTTGTGGGCAGATCTTGCCTCTTGAACCTGTTTGTATTCTTCAAATGGCTAACAGATCCATCGGCATAGGGGCAGCTGCCCACACAGCCTACCTGAACCCTGCAAAACCCTTCAACACAATAACCCACTGGGCCATTATGCATAGGCTCACCAGCGTCGATATGGACACATACCTCACACGATGGATTGATACTTGGATCAGGGATAACACCCACATGGTCAGAATTGCAGGTGCCATGTCTGACTATACACCAGTTACACGTGGCATCCCACACGGCTCGGTCCTGGGACCTCTCTTGTTCAATATATATTTGTCTGACATACAGGCTACCACAGGGGGAATATGGCTGAACATGTTTGCACTTGACTGAAAACTGGGTGCCATGATCAACTCTCCAGCTGCCACGTGCATACTCCAACAGGGTCTCACAGAGATGGATGACTGGTGCCTGAGCCATGGCCTATAGCTAAATGCCATTAGTTGCATAGTCATCCCCTTTGGGAATAACAACATGCCCACACATTACCACATAGGTAGTACTCCATTACCTATGGTAGGAGTTGTTAGGGGTTTGGGGACATGACTTGTTCGTACTGTCGCCTTTGACATTCATGTTGCCAAAGTGGTCGGACACACCTTCTATGTGGACCACCTTATCCCATATGGTTTCTCATCTAGATCGAATGAGGTCATTGTGCCCTTATACTCATCACATCCATGCTTGGTTACAATGCCACATTTGGGGTGTACCTTACCCAACACCTGCAGCAACTGTACTGGCCACAGAAGTTCCTCACCAAGCAGATCTAGGGACTCACACAGATGCCCTGCACATTTCAGATGCAGTAACTCCAGCTCTACTCAGTCGCTTACCACCTACTCGGATATGATGTGTGCCTGTTGTTTACAGATATACCCAACCCAGAATTACTGGACATGCTTCACCTCAGGATATCCGACTCCCTTGGAGCTACACACTCCAGGGATGTATACCTCAGCACAAATGTTAATAGGACATTGTGGAGGGACAGATTCTTATCCCAGAGGCTCCACTCACTCCAGAATTTAATCCCAGTTTCACATAGGCAGAGCCACTCACTGACCACCTACTGGAGACATCTTGACGACTGTATGGGTGATCGTATGTTTACTCCTGGGATATCTCCTGTGTCCCTGCTAGACAGAGGCACACTAGCCTAAATGTACATGGGCTATCTTGTGTGACCTACTATTCACACACACAGTGTAGTAATCTGACAGGGTTGTGAATGCCAAACACACTCTGGCTAGGCTTGTACATGCCCTAGGGCAGATAGCCTAGTATCGACCTCTGAACCTATGCTAATGTTCAAGATGCACAATGTTTATTGCTGATACTGTTTGCAAGTCTTCATCATGTTTGCTTTACCAGTTTCTATGAACAACTTTGGTATCTGCAGAACATATTTGATTATCACATGGTTCCACTATATTATAGATGTGTCTGTTGTCATATGACTGTGTGCACAGGGCAGATTGCTGTATAGTGACAGGTTCCTGGGTTAACACATGCAACTGCCAGATATGCGTGGCCCACTGCTGTACTCAGACATGGCCTAAGTGTGTGAGCATGCCCAGTTCTGCCATTCTGTGTTTTGTTGCCTGACATTTGTCTCATTTATTCAAGTGTGTGAGCATGCCCAGTGTGAGCTTTCAATATGTTGCTATCTGAGGTCCACTACATTGGTTGATGTGTGTGAACATGACTGATATTAACATTTATACTGCGTGTGTTGGAAGTCACGTTCTGTTCTCACTGAAGGACTCACCTTTGTGTCATAACTCGACAAGGATTATGCTGTGCCTGCAGGGTTTCCATGAAATACTTTGCAGAGACTTATCAACATTCCTTCATACAAGTTTACCACCGCAATACTGTCATGGTTTAGTGGTTGAGTACTTTGGCTATAGTGCACAGTAACCTGGGTTCGATGCCCATCACTGCTTTATATTCTCATACTGAGCAGACCAGACTGCTTAAGGGCCCGTTAAGCAAATATGAGCATGTTGGCTTTTGTTTGGCTATGCCCTACTTAGACCAGGCTTGTCCAACATTGCTCAATATTCACCAACATTGCTGGACGTTGCCCAATATTACTGAACATTGACCACAGTTGTGCTAGTTGGTGTGTGTGATTTTGTTTGCATATGCTACATGGTGGTAAATGCTGTTTAGCACTGCTTTATGTTGCTTAACACATGGCAATCATGCCTTAGGTGGTGCTGCAGGGCTGCCTATTTCAGATGCACATACTACACTCCCTGTACATGTTTGAAAGCAGGTAGTGTCAACTTAGGCATCCCTTTTACTATATGTGCGAGTCGGAGAGAGGTATCATTTCCAGAGTTCCTACTGAGCCAGTGTATGTGCTATGCGTTGCCTCTTTGCCAAGGCCAGAGCATACTGGGCACGCCTCCCTCTGCCTACTAGGGCAGGCTCAGGTTGTTCCTCCTCCGAGTCACGCTCTGCCTGTGATGGCCTTGGCAATGGTGGGGGGCTGTTTGGCCCCGGCCTATGATGGTCCTGCTGCAGCTGTTTTCGCAGGATCATATTATGTAGCATAGCACATACCATGACAATTTGGGTACATGTAGTTGGTGAGTACTGCAGGGTTCCACCAGATGTGTCCAGGCACTGGAACCATGACTTGAGCAGCCCAAACACACACTCTATTACATTACATGTTTGTGCGTGTGCCTCATTATAGCATTCCTGATCAGGTGTGTGTGCATTTCTGATGGGTGTCATCAGCCACGGCTCCAGTGCATAGCCAGCATCCCCCGCTAGGTGACTATGTGGGATGTCCCCATTGGCAAATGTCTGGTACAGCTGCGTCAGATGCCAGATATGGGAATCATGGTAGCTTCCAGGGCAGCCTGCACACACATTCAGTATTATGCCCTTGGGTATCACACATGACCTGGCAGTTGATGGAGGGGAAGCCCTTGCAGTTGAAGTAGACCCTACCCCACTCGCCGGCTGGTGCTTTGATGCATATGTGCTTGCAGTCTATTGCACCCACTACCTCAGGGTATTCCGCTATTTGCTGGAAGAGACGCATATTGCTGGCCAATACCTTACAGGAACTGGGGAAATATGCATGATCACCGACATGTGCTGACATGGTATCCAGGAACTGGTGCAGTACCCTGGATGCTGATGCCTGTGATATTCCCATCATATCACCAGTTGGTCTCTGGAAGGTACCTGTTGCTAATATTCTTAGGCCAACACATACCTTGGTTTCCACTGGGATGGGTTCCCCTCTGTAGGTTCTGTGTGTGAGGCATGGCCTGCACAGCTCAACAATTTGCTGCAGGAGGTCTCTGTCCACTCTATAATGCTCCACTATCTCCAGCTCATGTAGCCCCTGGTAGGTTACCCTGGGCCTGTACACTTTTCTCTGTCTCTTCACTGTGGGTTGTCCAGCAGCATTTCCATTGTCACCACCCTCAGCATGTTGCATATGTCACCTTATAACAGCAATGGCAGCCCCTAACATTTCTTTGACTCAGTAAAGCTTTTTTCAGTTTTCACTTCTATTAGCTTACTGCAGTGTCTGTTGTGAGAAACATACTGGACTGTTGTTTGCAGAATTTTAAGTGCTAGACTGGGCTGGGCTAGTGTACTGCCTGTGTAATTGCCTGATTCTGATTGTTTTCACTTGCTAGCTCTGCTAGTACTCCCTGGTAGCTTCCTACTATTTGTTGTGCTCCTTTTTCCTTTCTGTTTCCTCGGGGGGGGGGGGGAGTGCCGAGCACACAAGTGCAAACACGCGCACAGCTGCTAACACACACGCACACATGCTTACACGGACTAAAACTTGCTTATTCGGGTTAAAACACATGCACACCAGCGCAAACGCGCTTACAACTCTTTAAACAGCCTTATACATGCTTACTCTGGCTTAAACGCGTGCACTCACGCTTACACGTGCGCACTCTGTCTTACTCGGGTTTACACATGGGTGCATACCCGTTTAGCAAGAAACTTTGGTATTATCCATGGCATACACCTTCCATTTCTTGGCTTTCCCTAGCCTACCTGTTGACACACCTCTTTCCATGATGTATAAATGACAGCTAACACATGCCACCCTGCTCCAATGAGCTTTACTTCTTTCATACATACCCCCTCGTGATGTCACCTATCTTCTACTCTGTTACTCCCCATATCCTACTCCTACAGTCCACTGACTGTGCTCATTTGCTATGTAAACTTGCGATTCATTATCCTAACACTCATTTACATAGGATTGCCTACTAATGCTTGGTTACATCTCTTAGACTGAGCTTCCCTCCTTAGCAACCTTTACTCGGTGGCCATGTTGTCTTCAGTCTGCCATTCACTTGCATTGTACATTAACAATTTCAATAAAATCCACATTTGTGGGTTTTAATTTTTAGTATTCTGTGTTTTAGAATGCAGCCCATTTGTGCGGCGCTGCGCTACGCTTAAACATCGGAACTCGGTGAAAAAAGAAAAAATATTTTTATTTTCATATTGCATCAGAAAATATTTCCAATGGCCATACATTTAGCCATTGGCATGCTTCCTGCACTGGATGCAACCTTTATTTGGAGCTGTCACGGCTCTGTTTTGCTATTTGCAGAATGTTACTCAGTTGTCAACTGAGTACATTTCTGCAAATAACACTGCTCTTACTCGGACAGGTTCGGGTTTCCTGAATCGCAAATCTACCAGATTTGCATGCCTTTCACCTGCAATTGAGGTAATTTGCATATCACAGCCCTGTCCATGTAAGAGACGTTTTAGGAGCTCTCTTACATGCCCCTACAGGCTGTTCCTGGATCGCTCTTCGGACATGATGGCTGCATGGAGTCTTACTCTACTCTAAGACTCCGTGCAAGCCTTCGTGAATCTGGCCCTAAGTCTTTCTTTGGTTGAAACATGCTTTCTTTATGCTGTATGGGCTCTCCTTCAACCCATCATGTTTCCTCTTTTTCCTGCTCCTGCTGCAACCTGTGTTCGGCTGTTTTAAAGAATGCAGCTTCTGTTCTCTTATAGGTAGGGGGAAATTCAAAGGCTGCATGCCTCTGTTCTCTAAAAAGTCACTCTTGGCAGAGCGGGCCGTGCCTTGTTTCTCGAAAGGGTTGGAATCTGTTGTTTCTTCGGCTACATTATAAATTTCTGCTACAACTTGCACTGTATTTCTCATAGCCCCTAGTTCCTTCACTGCAGTGTCTTGTGTGTATGCGATTATAAATGGAGATGAAACTACGGCTAAGGAAATGGTGGATGAGATGAATGCAAGCGCATCCTTCCCAGAATTCACATCCAATTTTTACAGGGTAAAGATTGCTTATTTGGATGTGGAATTAACTAAGGACATTTTAAGGGGATGCTACTTATTTAAAATTCATAGAAAGATAACCTACTCAAACTCATTTTTACATTACACAAGCTGCCATCCATAATACCAGAAAAAATCTATAGTCAAAGGTCAGCTGGTTAGGGCAGCACAGATGATTACCTTGGATATAGAATTTGTGCAGGAATGCAATAATTTAAAACAAGTGTTTGAAAGAAGGAGCTATCCAGAAGTGTTACTGCAGGGACTCATAAAAGTGGTCCAAATAAAAAGAAGTGAGGGGCACTTCTCACCCATTTTGGGACCACCAGCCTTATTAGCTCATATACTTATAGCTGCCACCCCTGAGGGTTATAGTGCTGACATAAATATGCCAATGCACAGTAATAGCAATAGTGATAAGAATAGATATACTGTCAGCTTAATTACTAAACATACACCTTATGGTGAGTCCATAAGGGCCACCCTATTAAAAAAACTGATGTATCCTTATGGAAGACACAGATCTTAGATCTAAATTGGGCGCCCTACCAACAGTTGTGTATAGAAAAGGACCTAATTTAAAAAAATATATTGGAGAAAGAGCATAAATTGTACAACAGGAACCCAGGACTGGTTAAATGTGAAGCATGTGCCTATTGCAGGTACATGGAAACAGGTAGGGACTATACAATTGCTAGCAGGCATTGTTAGCTCTCTGCTAGATATGACTGTAACTCTAAAAGTGTGGTATATTTGACAAGATGTCAACTCTGTCCGGCATTTTATATCGGCAAAACTGATCAACACCACTTTAAATTTAAGGTGATCGACCAGGTGATGGAGAGCCCTAGAGGTTGGCATACATCCCTCTTACTCGAAAGACAAGAGTTATGGTGGCAACTTATTTTTAATGTGCATAGTTATCCAGGCCTTAATGAGCAGTGTTCTGTTATGTGTTTACTCAAACTTAAAATTTTATTACGCTGAATGAATTTATGAAATTCAGTATAGAATGCTCTTATAAGACAATATTTTATGTACTTGTAGGTATGTATGGATGCACCTTTTTGATTGTTTTTATATATTAATAATGCTCCACTTTGTGTTTAAAATGTGTATAGGCCTTTTACCAACCAGTTTTAAACTTGTGATGCAATGCATTTTATCGGTCATGTGATTTCATGGTTATATAAGGAGGGGTTTTACTGTTTGAATTTGTCTGAAGAAGTTAATTTGATATGAGTGAATGAAAGCATTCACATATTAAAGTTTTGGTTTGCTTTTGGAGCTGTGTCCCTTTTGTATCTTATGCATGTTTTTGGTCCATTTCTGGTAAATTGTCTGCATTACAATCTGTCTGTTTGTCTGTGACATAAAAGGGGGCATAAAATTCAACAATATGCATAGAGATGAGTAAATGACTGTCAGTAGAAAGGAGATTTTCCCTATATGCAGTTTTATGAATAAAAAGGAAACGTAGACGGAATGAAAATACATCCATAGTCATTTCTGATTAACCTGTGTCTGTGGATTCGTGCAAAGTTAATGGAAATTGATGACTTCCAAGAATTTCCATAAGTTGTATGTTCACTGACTAGTTTAGGGATATTCTCTGATGCTTAGTAATATAGTTGTACTTGTTAGTACATTCACTCTAACAGAGACAACATGAATATTGCACTGAATGTTCACTGTCTATTCTGTTGTTATGTATCCATGAGTACATAACAGTTTATTTTAATATGCTGACTTTTTTCTTCACTGTTTCTGTATAATTTCCATTATGTGTTTTGCATGTCATATAATGACAGTAACATTAGTTATGATGTATGTTACTGACAGTGGTTGTATATGACAGGCATACAACGTTCTTGGGGTACACATGCTTATTCTGCTTGAATGTGCATGTAACTGTGGCAACAGGTTTATATTACTTCATTGAAAACTAACTTCACCAAACGTCCATTCATCAAATATAAATCAGCGAATAGCCTTTAATCGAAAGGTTGCATCAGCAAACATGTTTCCCAGGGCAGTGAGTTAGTTGGCCAACATAATGACCATCACACACATCAAAGTATATGAAACCCCCCCAATGTAGGTGTCTGTGCCCCGCCACACCACCCCCTTCTTATATACACCAACTCCAGATTTGCACTACAGTGAGGAAAAGGGCAAATTTCCTAATGCTGGCCAAGTACCTCACTACCCTGTGAAAAAGTTCACTGATGTAAACATCGATGAATGTCCATTTGCTGATTTATGTTCGATGAACGATCATTTGCTATCATCCATGCAACCAACAGACTCTAACACTGTGAGAGGACAAGGAATGCCACTGGAGGTGGACCATCCTTGCCACTCTCAGATGAGATAACAGTGTTCCTGGCCTTGCATCATACAGTCTGTTGCACCAAGGACCTGAGGGAAGTTGGTTATGGCTGTTGCATGACAGTTCTTTCATCCATGATATTTGCTGGGAATTATATGTAATCATCCACCTTGATTCAGATTTCTGTCAGTAAATGCAGGAGGATGCAACTGGCAGCTGTCTGGCACGCTCCTTCAGCATCTCCTCTATGCTGCTGAAATTTCCCAGGGACCAATATATCTAGACTCAGACACACTTTTGTTTCTAGCAGTACTGGCTTACCACACAGACTATGAACATACATGCAGGGTGCACCAATTCTACACACAGCCTGCACCAGTTCTCTGACTAATCTGTATCTATCTATTATTTCTTGGTCAGAGAGCTTATTTGCAGATGTTTCTCTGTTATGGCCTGCAGTAGCCCTGCTTCCTGTAATGCATTAAATGACAGTTACATTATATTTTTTTTAAGTAATGTTTACAGATTCTGCAAGATTCTGTATGAATTTGTGTAATATCAATGCATTAACATAAAGCACCTATGACTTCTGTTGAGTGCTTTCATTAGGCAGTCGGTGAAGTAGTTTGTCCCATTTAAGTTGCATTGGGAATGCACGTTGGGTTTTGCAATCCATTGAGCATCTTCCTTTGGTGTGCAGCGCTGTCTACAACTTTCTTTTGGAATTTGGTGCATTTTCCTTTCAGGAAATAAGCAATGTCCAATTTCCAAGTGTAGTGTTCAAAACATGATAGTTTATTTTGTTTTATTTAAATTCGCTTACCAGGGTGGAACACTGATCAAACAATGACCAATTACAGGTTCAGCCTGTATTTCCGGATCAAGTGAGAAAACAAATGTTGACGGGGTATACAAATCATATTCAAGAAATCTGAAATGGAAAGATACTATATATATATATATATATATATATATATATATATATATATATATATATATGTGTGTGTGTGTGTGTGTGTGTGTGTGTGTGTGTGTGTGTGTGTGTGTCTTTGTGTGTGTGTGTGTGTGTGTGTGTGTGTGTGTGTGTGTGTGTGTGTGTGTATGTATACATGTGTGTGGGTGTGTCGATAAATCTGTAAATAATGAATTGGTGATAAATGTGGAATCAAAACACAAGAGACAATAGAGAACAGTGCCATGTACAGCTTATACTGAAGCAGCATTCCTAAGGAAGACATGCCTGCAAAGCCAATACAAGGTCATCCATTGGTCAAATGGGTACTGATTTGTTTTTATTTAAGGAATCCTTGTATCTTCTGTATCATATACTGTGAAATAATCAACCTAAGAGACAAGGCACATACATATATACATATCTGATTAGTACATCAAAGTCTTTATTCTTTGGAGAAACAGCATTCAGCAATACAAAGTCAGGCGTTCAGAAAATATATGCATCATTTGGAGTTGAGAATTGTAATATCAATCAAAACTGAAAAATATCATGAAATATAGCATTAAAGCAGACACGATGATTGGCATATCACAATTTTGTAATATAAGACTATTCAAGTACATTGACTCAAGACCTCACAATTTCAACTTTTAAAGACCATAAGTTTGCAAAACATATTATGCCTATATTAGATATAAGTTAATGCCTTATAGTCAATGCAAGTAAAAGAAATGCTGGAGATATATTAGCAGTGGCATAAATATTGCAGTGATTGAAATTGCAAAACATTACCATATTTGAAGACTGGAGATAAAGTAAGAATAAAAAGGTCAAATAAACATTCTTGCCTGTAACAAAAGTAATTATAAAGCAAATAAATGCAGATATTATGCTATGTGTGGTAGGGTCTGCTTGACATTACTAAAATGTCAGTAGACCAACTTTCAGATTACCGAGATCAAAAAGTCGAAGTTTCAGTTAAGTAAAACTTCACTTTACAGACGTTCAGATAATTGAATGTGTAAAAAGTCAACACTCATGTGACACCCACACCCTGGCCCAGTAATTAAGGAGCCTCAGTCCTCACCAATAACACCAGAGAGGGCATCTCATATAAGAGGAAAGGATAACAAATACACACAGCAAAGTACAATTTCCCTTAAGTGCACACAGAGATCACAGTCAGTCTGGGGCTGGTTGCTCCCTTGCTCCCCAGGTCCCCAGTAAGACTCCCCATTGGCACAGCTATAGAGTCCAGATCTCAGCCTAGCTGGCAAGCTAACCTCCAGTACCCTCTCTGTCCAAACAGTGCTTCATATCCCTGTCCACGTAGCAGACACACACACACACACACACACACACACACACACACACACACACACACTTTGAGATAAGTATTTATACAACTTCACAGACACTCCTGGGAAAGGCTGATACAGATTCTCCAGCTGTGCCCCTATACCCAGACTATATGGTAGTAATTACTGCCACCACCAGCTAATATTTATCAGCTACTAAAAGGCCCTTAAAAGGTGTCCAGTTATTACTGTGCAACATTATTATCCAATAGTAGTGTAACTTAACCAATCTTAAGGCTTTGGAAGGGCTTATTACAGTATCACTTATAAGCATGCAATGTACTCTAGAGCTTAATTATCTCTACATAAACCAGCCACAGGTAAAAGGTTTTAAAAATATTTAATAATAAATAATTAAAACACAAGACAATACTACTACTCCTCAGTGCCACTCAAGATTTCAGAGATCACACAGAAACTTAAACTAATTCAGTAGTACAGTTCTGACATAACAGAAAAACACTTAGTCTAACTTTCTTCTAATTTCTTAGCTATAATTACAAGAAATCATACTTCTAAAATAACTTACTTAAGACAACAGGCAGAGTGCAGATGAGTTAGATATCCAAGATCAAAATGCTTAATAATTTCTGGTTCTCACTGTTTAAATTGAAACTCCATTTCTGATAAACATTACATCATTTTTTTCACCCTTCCTGGAATTCCCAGGCTACATATTAACTACATTTACACTTGTACACTTAGAGCAATAAAGGACATTAACTTTAGCCTTAAAACAATAGGCAGGAAGCCTTCCTCTAGCCAGCCTGGTGCTGACTTGTAAAACATGAAGGCAGTGATGAAATAATTTTAATTTCAAAGGAACGATTTGAAATTTTTGACTTAGATTTCCTTACAGCAGATGGCAATGTTGCCACATTGTTAAAACAGCATTTCTTTACATTTAAGACACAAGCCTGTATTTTACATTTATATTTATAAATGCCAGAATTATGTATCAAATTCTATTTGGCTAGGCTGGCAGCCTTTACTCATCTCTACCAGTCTTCACAACTCGGAGCTGAGTAGAACAGGAAATCTCCTCATATCTGAACTGTAGTGTGATCTAGGAATAGGTATATGTAAGCTCCATGGGGCTGCACCACCCTGCCAAAACACAAAGTTAATTTATTTTACTGTTGTTGTCTTTTTTTTTAAGTTTCTGTTTTGAAATTAATATTCATGTCAGTGCTACAGCTACCATCATGAATATTCAGTGGAATGGTTTGGATTTGCTGTTATTGGTTGGTGGGCGGGGTGGAGTCGTGGTTAGGTATGTTGGTTGGATTTAATAAAAGTAGTTTACCATTGCTGTAGTGTTGATTATGAGTGTAGTGTTTGCTTTTTATGTAAGTTGTAATCTGTACCCCAGATTCACAAATCCTCTGTGTAAGACTTAATAAGTCTTACTCGGAGGCTGCAGTTGAACGGTATAATGTCAGCGTGCCATGAATATGCATGAGGGCACGCTGACCCAACCGTAATTCATACACAGACTGTGTAAGAAAGCAGGGGGCATATCCGACTGCTGAGCAGTCTAAATGTCCATGCCCCTGCAAGTGATTGAAAAGTAAAAGCAAATACACAAGAGCTCAAATGTCCTTGCACCCAACACCACACTCCCTGATATTGTAAACCCCCATCACAGTTATAAAAAGTAAAAAATTAATTTCATTTTTTTAAAATACCCGAAATAGCTGCCCATATTTACGTGTGTGTGCGAGGGTGTGCCCATTGCTTAGCTAGAGTTAACAATTCTGACATGGAAGAGCATAAGAAAGAATGTTTATGGAAATCACACCAAATAGCGTAATGGTAGAGTGTTCGCACAAAGAAGAAGTTTTCATGGTTCGAGTCCTACCACTCTCCTTCGTATTTATTTTTAAATCAGTATATGAAATAATACCAGACAAATATGTGTAAATAGTAGTAAAATGCAGTGAAATGGCCAATGTATCAGTGAACAAAATAAATATTTTAAATGATCCTGATATATAATTGCCTGCAGTTAAGCAGCACTTCATCCAGCGCAATAGAGGTGCCCATAGCGAAATAGTGCTTTAACCAGCACAATCTGTTTGCGCGGATGTGCGTGCTGTGCCAACCAGGGCACCATAGGGCACTGAGGAGCAATGTAGAGCAAAGTTGCTTAAACGCAGCCACACCCCCTAGCCTGTCTGGACAATATGAAAATAAAATGAATGACAAGGTTCGAACCCAGGACTCTGTGCATCACAAACAAAGTACAGAACCATTAAGCCATGACAACTTAGGGGAAACAGCCACTGTTAACACACATATACTTTCTAATGGTAGTTTAACCATTACTAAGCAGGTCTGCAGTCAGCAGAGAATTTAAAAAAATGGCCAATCGCAAAAAAGTGTGGGAAATGCAGCATATTTAAGCCCCGTAGGTGGGAATACACGCCATAACTGATTGTAGCTCACATCTGCAGTTAGAATTGCTGGTGTCAGAAAGGGAACACGGTTCTGAGTGCAACGTTGGGGCATCGAGGAGTCGAAATACATGGTTTGGCTCCTTGTCCACCGTCATGTGTCAAGACCCCTGCAGGGCCAGTTCCAAGGGACAGAGTACAAGGCAAAGGCTTGGAACCATTTAGCTCATGACCTCACCAGTGCCACAGGCGTTCCTGGGACTGGTGAGCATGTCCGTCACCACCATGCAGACCTGAAGAGACGGAAGCAGGACCGCCTGAACCAATGCATACAGGAGGCCCGTGGGATGCGGAATACCCCACAACTGAGTATGTAGCCATGGAATGCAGTATGTAAGAATTGATAATTGAGTATGTATAACAGATAGGTATGTCTCAATATCCCTTCATTTACTTTACAGCTGCAGGTGATCGTGCTGCGAATCAGCAAGCCTATGCTGATAGGCTGCTAAGGCTGCACCACCAGGCAGGTTAGTGATTATTCTGCATGTATTGTTATATAAAATATGGGAGAGAGCATGAAAGAAAGTGTTGTAGTCCAATAATACAGCCATAAAATTGCCTGAATAAGTCCTCTGCATGTACTGTCAGATAAAAATGTCAAAGAGGCAGAAAAAGAGTGTAGTAACCCATTAAGAAAGGTAACATATGTCTGGAATACTATCTCTGCAGGCACTGTCATATAAAATAAGCGATTGAGCCTGAAGAGTGTTCTAACCTATCAATAAAGGTATAATATGTCTTGAACATGTATGCCATATGCACCGTTAAAACAAATAAAGGAGTGAGCTTGTGAAAAAGTGTGTAATGCCATTAATAAAGGTCTAAAACCTGGAGTGTGTCTGTGTCACAGAGTTTGAAATATTGTTGTACCCTTGCATTATACAAATAGTACTGTTTGAAAAAGTGCTGGCAACCCAGAGTTGTGCAGTCCCATATAAAGTGGGTGATGGAAGTGCTAGTAGCTGTGAAGCATATATACAGTCTGCAACAGTCAGTTACTGGCTGGCATGCATAAGTAAATCTGGCACACGTGTAGCATGTTAGTTTATCCCCAGAAATGTGAGTGTGTGTCAAGAAATGCAGGGTTCTGTACAAATCGAAGTGAAAATGTCATGTGAAAACATCCCAGATATCTAGATAAAGAAATAGAAATGCAATCAAGAAATATGTAACAGTAACATCTGCATCCTGGACAGTTAGTATGTTAGATATAGGTCAGGCATATATTGAACTAGCCAAACCCATTACACAACCTAATGTATGGTGGCAAGTGTAATGATACATGTTGGGGATAGTCACCTGCAGTCACTAGGAATGTAGTGTAGACTAAAAGGTAATTATAAGATGATAACCAAGGTTTTTTTCTACACCCTACTGTATGTGCATAAACCATGCAATTCCACACCTCAATGGGTATGTGTAATCTTAAATATTTGTTGGGACATATGTCCTATTGTTCTATAAATATCTGCATTCACGTTGATGCATGTGCCCTGTTTAAACACCACAATCATGGTGGCCTGTTGCTACCAAACATCCCTGCATGCTGTTGGAATATCCACTGTGGTTCAATATATGCATGTGTTATGTTTGCTGTTCAACTGTTGGAACCTTGGTGTGTTGGATTAATGGGAATATTACTGCATGCTGTTACAACTAATCTGGAATGCTGTTGTTTATGTTGTAATTAAACACACCTAATCACAGAACGTATGGGAAGGCCAGTCCCAGTGGACTAACCTGTCCCTCCTCAGCTGGCGAGTGCACCTGGCACCAGCAGGTCTGGTGCCCAGCCTGGGCTCCCCTCCTCCATTGGTCCTGTGCCACCTTCGAGTGGAAGCACTGCAGGGGATGGGGCTCACCCCCCCATGCAAGTGTGGGGGAGAAGGGCCACCTGTCACCATTTGAAGGGTCTGGGTTGTGGTGCGTAGGGAGATCCAGCGTTCAGTCGCTGATCCCCTACGTCAGCTCCAGGTGAGAGTGGCGCATCTCACGGGTGAGCCTGCCCATCCTACGCAGCCCCCAGCACAGCCACCCTTGGGGCTGTGAAGGTGCAGTGGTGACTGCCCATGGGTGGGGATCTCTGTTCCACTGTTACCATCTGTGGGCTCATGGGCTTGCGATTTCCAAACATCCAACCCTCTCAATTGTGTTCACCCACCCGATGTGTCATACACCTCCCCTGTATGCATCTTGTCTGTCTTGTCTGTTTACCTCCCCAACCTACCTCACCGGACATACTTACTTCCTCTACCTCACTTCCCACTCTCTCACCTGAAAAAAAAAATGGGCAATCTGTACCCACAAAAAAGTTACATCCCATACATAGCTGCCCATTTTGCACACTTGTCCATTGGACATGTAAACTGATAATTATAATTGGCAGTACAACATACTTTGTTGTCCCCACCCCTCTCCCAGAGGTGGAAGGTTTCAAATATCACTCAGAATTTATTGCATATGCACAGCTGTTGCTGGTAAAGAATGGGCAGCTATGGGCCTTCTCTACACCCGTCCTGCACATCCCGAGCTTGTTTACCTACTGTCTGTCCTTCTTTGTGCCCCCTTTTTCAACACTTTCCTATCTCCCCATTTTCTTTTCTTTAAAAGAAATTAGCACGGGTTTAGCGGGAGTAAGCACTTTTAAGCTGTAGTAAGTGGGTTTAAGCGAGTGCGTGCATGTGTGTGCCTAGCTAAGCATCGTGCAAACCCGCGCAAACCCACTTACAACTGCTTAAAAGTGCCTTAGTCACTCTATGGCAGGGCCCTTGTTCTGCTGAGCAGCAAAAGAAAAAATCCCTGTCAGTCTCAAACCCCAGACCATTGACGCAATATACTGCATAAATTACCACTAAGCCACAGCAGATATACAAATAACTTGGTTCTGAAATAAATATATCATGCATTACAATGAGGGAATGTAAATGGAAATTAGGAATGGTATAACACAAATCCTGTTCTATGGGTCTTTACCAGCAGTTGTTGTGGAATTGCATGACATGACTTTGAAAGGAGAACCAGCCATCCTAGCAGGGAATAATGTTACAGTAGCACCTTATAAACACCACATAGTATCAGACCAGGATAAATACTGGCCACATGAATACAGTGCAATAACCACATTTGTATGGCAGTTCATTGTGTAAGTCAGAAATAAAGTACATACCCCATGTATCCTGTGTTGGCATTTGGAGGGGTGAGTACATGTCTACACTGAGAAGTGTGTACTGGAAGCAGCAACATTCAGGTTTGAGTACAACATGCATATAACTGGCTACAACCCTAGCTTCAGATAAGAGACATATACCACCTTCTGACTGACACAACGGTGTCCAGAGTAAACAAGCATGGGCCCCACCTTGGACAGCTGAAAGGGCTACGCCTACCTAACCTAGCATTTTATAGCAGTGGGCTGCAATCACAGTGAGTAATGCAATCACCACACAGCAGGCTGCATGCAATTACTGAATGGTGGGCAGCAATTGGTGCAGAGGCTGTCACATGCACAAGTGCAGATACCTAGAAAAGCAGGCTGTACCTGCAGTTCACACATGCAATTCTATCATTGCAGGTGCTGGGAGATAGATAGAGAGAGAGAGAGAGACATGGACACAGACACTGACACTGACAGAGACAGAGACACAACATCGAGAGAAACTGAGACATAAACCGAAGTAGAGGGGGAAAACCCAAAACAAACCACCAAAAAAAAATAAATAAATAAAAATAAAAACCTACAAAACCGTAACACACGAAGCAGGGAAATGCAAAGGTATGGTATGTAACTCACATGTATGTGTTGGCATGTAGTAGATGTTCCTGAAGAGTACTCTACACACTGCAAATCATCCATGTGTGGCAGCAGTACGTATCTATCTGTATCTGCACATGTGCATAGGGCAAGGGACATACTGCAACTGTTAGTGAAGGGTGGACAGATATCTGTCATTGAAGGTTGATATGTACATATATCTATGTAGGTCGTAGTGTGTGGCCTAGAAAACAGCATGCAGTGCTGATATATGTCATGTGGTGGTTAAATGCTGTGGGACTGATTTGTCAGATCGGCTGTGTTACAGCCAGTGAGGCCTGCTAATGCTACATGGGCTGAGGACACCCACATGCATTCTGCACAACACTGTGCAATATAATCACATAACTGTACATCCCTCAACTGTTGCATAAGTGATATCCCCACCATGAAAGGTGGACTGTACATGTGCCTATATGTACATCCATGTGTACAGCAATGGATGTGTACATGTATGTGTATAGATATGCATACATATATATATATGTATGTATATATATATATATATATATATATATATATATATATATATATACATAGATAGATATATCGATATATATAGCCATATAGAGAGAGAGAGGGAGAGACAGAGTGACACGGGGTCATATGTACTCCAACAGGTGTGTGGTGACCAAGACATGGACTGTAGACAAGTGTTGATACTGCAGTGCCATTCCTCCTTTCCAAAACACTGTACCCATTAACTACCACATAGGTAGAGATCTACCTAACAATGAAGGTGTGATAAAGGAACATGGGAAACAGGTGGACAGTAGCCTCCACTTTGATGAAGACAGTGCCACACTACACCTGTAATCAGTCTGTGTGTCATGTGTCATGACAACAGGTGTGTCATCTATAGAAATATAGGGCAGTGTTCCCCTCTACTCATCACAATGCCCTGTGTGGTATGTACCTCACATGACAACTACACCAGGTGAAAAGGCCACAGACATACCTCCCAAAGGGTAATACTGGCCACAAACAGATGCCCTATGCAGACTGGCTCACAAAACCACATCTACACTGTATTGCATACTGGCCACACAGAGGTGACCTCTGCCGGACATACAGAGGTATGTCACACCCATAGCTGGGTGACAATCACCATGGCAACATATCACAATCCCTCCGGGATACAACAGTCTAGGGCCCTAAACCTTGTCAGCCCACTAAACAGCACATGCTGGAGGGATAGGTTCCCATCTAAGAGATATGCCATACACTGGAATAGACCACCTAGCAATAGCAAACAAGGCTCCTCATTAGCAGTTGCTATAAATACCCTTGATGATTGTGTGGGAGATTGGTAATACACCCCAGGAAACACCTCTGTGGTTCTGGTTGGCAGGGGAAAATGAAATCAAAGTGCATGTGTGTCAAAGGCCAGGGTAGCATATTGCTAGGCTGCCGTAGGCTCTAGGGCCAACAGCATATTACCTACCTATGACACTATGCACTCACACATGTACTCGATGCAATACCTGCTATGTGAGGTGGAATAAGTGTAACGCTGAATGTGTGCAAGGTCTGTAAAGGTGTGATAGCTTAGTGTGAAGTTGTATCTGGCATGGTAGTGTCTATCCTAGCTGTGAGGCCAGCAAATGATTTGTAATGTACTGTTAGGCAGACATAGTAGTACGGCATATGATGTGACGTAGTTCCTTGTTGACGAATGTGGTGACTCATTGTAGGCTAAAGCAATACATGTATGCTTAGTGAGTGGTACTGCTGGTGAATTCAACTCCCATATGAACTGTAGTACTACCAGAAGCTGTAGGCCTAAACGGCACAGTATGGTGTGTGTTCACATTGCTTGGAAACACTGTCATGTGTGTTTCCTGTAGTCTGCACAGAGGACAAAACTCAGGCATAAGGGTGTGTAAGTAGTGGCACACAGTACTGTATGGTACACAGGTAATGCTCATCTGTGTTGGCATACAGTGGTGTGTTGTATGTTTGTCTGATGTGTGTGTAATCATGCCTGTATAATGGCCGCAATCATATGTGTGTTACAGGGTATACGTGTGTATCCAGCAACATATATACTTTGTTACAACAGTATGCCACCTATAGTAACAACTGTACACATCTGTTAGGCAGGGCTATGGCATCAATGACTAGGGTGGTTGACTGGTACTACTGTACCCGTACTTTACATAGGTTCATAGGTTGATACTAGGCTATCTGCCCTAGGCATTTACAAGCCTAGCCAGAGTGTGTTTGGCTTTCGCCATCCTTCTTAGATTAGTTTACTGTGCCTCTGTATAGTAGGTCACAGAAGATAGCCCATCTAAGGTTAGTTTACCATGCCTCTGTCTAGCAGAGACACAGATGAGATCCCAGGGGTAAATTTACGATCTTCCATCCAAACGTCAAGATTCTTCTTGAAGAGGGTCATTGAGGGGCTCTTTCTGACATGGATTGGGATTTTGTTCCAGAGTGAGGGGAGCCTCTGGGATATGAATCTGTCCCTCCAGCATGTTATATTTATTTCTGTGCTGAGGTTTAAGTCACTGGAGCGTGTAGTTCTGATGGATTTGGATTTCTTGAGGTGGAGCATGTCCATTAATTCTGGGTTGGACATGGCTTTATACGTCAGGCACAAATCGCCTCTGAGTAGGCAGTAAGCAACTGAGTACAGCTGTAGTTTATTTAGCCTAGCTGCGTAGGGCATCTGTTTGAGTCCCTTGATCCTCTTGGTGAGGTACTTTTGGTTTCTTTCTAGTTGTAGCAGATGTGGGTAAGATACATCCCAAATGGGGCATTGTATTCAATTATGGGCCTGATGAGTGATGAGTAGAGGGGCACAATGACCTCTCTTGATCTAGATGTGAACCCCTTCATGATAAGGTGGGCTATATAGAATGTCTTTCTAACCACTTTGGCAATGTGATTGTCAAAGGAGAGATTGCAATCTACTTGGGTCCCCAAATCCCTAATTACTTCTTCCGTACTTAATGGATTACCACCTATGTGGTAATTTGTGGGCACTTTGTTTTTCCCAAGGGGGATGACTATGCACTTTTTGGCATTTAGCTTTAGGCCATGGTTCTCGCACCAGTTATCCATCTCTGTGAGACCTTTTTGGAGGATGCTTGTGTCAGCTGGTGAGTTGATTATGGCCCTAAGTTTGCAGTCATCTGCAAACTTTGCCAGCCATAGTCCTCGTGTGTTAGCCTGTACCTCAGAGAAATATATACCGAACAAGAGAGGTCCCAGGACTGAGCCTTGTGGGACGCCACTTGTAACTGGTTTAGAGTCTGACATGGCACCTGCATTTCTGACCATGTGGGTTCTATCCCTAAGCCAGTTTGCAACCCATCTTGTGACATAGGGGTTGATATTTAAGCTGGTGAGCTTATTTATGATGCCCGAGTGGGGTATTGTGTCGAAGTATTTGCAAGGTCAAGGTAGGCTGTGTGGACTACCTTCCCTTTGTCTATAGCCTTGGGGACCATTTCAAAGAAATTGACCAGGTTCAAGAGGCAAGATCTGCCCTTAACGAAGCCGAACTGGGTAGGACCCAGTGTTTGGAGGCTCCCAATGTCCTTGTTTATGAGTTCCATGATGATACGCTCCATAGCTTTGCAGGCCAGGCTAGTTAGGCTTATAGGGCGATAGTTTCCGGGGTCCGTTGTGGCACCACCTTTATGGAGTGGGACCACTGTTGCTGTACGCCATTCTTTGGGTACATATCCTGTTGTAAGGCTGAGACTGAACAGTGATTTTAAGTGAGGGTTCAGTTCTTCTTGGAGCTCATGTAAAACACAGCCCAGGACACCGTCCGGTCCCATTGATGCTGTGTTTTTTGCTTTGGAGAGGGCATCTCTCACCTGTGCATCTGTGATGTCATGGAGGCTACACTCTGTTGGGATAGTCATTTGCTCATTTGAGGGGGGGTTGCACTGAACCTGTCTGCCAGGATGTTGGCAATGTCTGTGGGGTCAGTGCATTTTTTGTCATTTTGCACAAACTCAGAGCATATCTGGGAGTTTCCACCCAGGTTTCTGACATAACTAAAGAAAGCCTTGTGATTATCTTTAGCGTCTTGTGCAATTTTTCTTTCGAAGCTAGCCTTAGATGATTTTATGAGGGATCATAGTTTCTTGCTAGTACTGATCAGAGTTGCCTTCCCTTTCAGGGATTTTGCTCTATCATGTAGTAGTTTCCTCCTTCTGTTGTACAGCTTATTTATGGCTGGGGTCCACCAGACAGGTCTCCTGCCTTTTGAGGAGTGTGTCTTGGTTTTATTTGTGATAGTACGATCCATGCATTCCTGTAGGTATCCATAGAATGTGTTTGTAAAGGATTCTGTGATTTGCGCCGTATTTTCCATTGGCCCTGGGGATTTGAAGGATTCCACCTCAGTTTTGAGAAGTGGGAAGTTTGCTTTTGAGAAGTTTTTGACCGTGGTTTCCTTTGCTGGGGGTGGGGACGGGATATGGATGTCCATAGTGATTAATTTATGGTCAGATCTTACCAATGAGGGGTATACCTCTGGTATGGAACATAGAGTCCCCATGTTGGTGTTGATCAGGTCCAATATGTTTTCCCCTCTTGTGGGAGTGGTGACCAGCTGTTCCATAGCATTTGAGTTTATAAATTCTAGGAACAATTGGGCTAGGGTGTTGGGGCTTGAGTAGTGCTCCCAGTCTATGTTTGGTTAGTTAAAATCACCCAATATAATGGTGTTTGGAGAGACCTTCATATTCTCCAGTGTCTTCAGGAAAGCCGAGTGGAGTTCCTGAGTTTGGGAGGGTGGTCTGTAGCAGCCTACAAACTGGAAGGCAGTTTTTCCCACTGTTAGTTGCACATGGATGATCTCAGATGCTTTGTGCAGTGCCACTAGCCTGGAGGTATGAGTATCTTTGATGAATATGCATTCTCCCCCTCATCTTGTGGTTCGGTCTGAGTTTTGGGGCCGAAAAGCATGGTATGAGGTATAGCCTGGTAGTGCTGGGGTGCTCTCAGGAGCCTTGAACCAGGTTTCTGTTACTGCACAGATATCAATATTCTCCATACTGAGGAGAGCCTCGAGTGTGTGCATCTTGAGGTTTAGACTTCTGGCATTGAGCAGCATCACCCTTAGTTTCTTTTTCCTTGTGTTGTCTAAGGAGGTTGGTTTGTCTTTTGAGCCTTGCCTAAAAAAGGCACTATGGGGGTAGCAAGAGCCTTGGCCAGTATTCGAAAACCCAGGGGTGACAGGTGCAAGCCGTCCCTAGCGAAGCAACGTGGCTTGTCAAGCATGTCATCCCAGGCTGACAGACACTGGATCCCCTTTGAGTGACACAAATACTTTAGCCAATTGTTGAAATTGATCATTTTGTCTTTATACTGTGGTATCATTCTTGGTGAGGGTAAGATGTTACTCAAGGTCAGGGTCATACCTGCCTGGGCCACATGATCAGAGAGTTCATCTATGTCTCTTTTCATGTAATCCAGGGAGGTACATCTCAGGTCATTCACACCAGCATGGACAATGACGGAGTCATATTTGTACTTGCTTTGGAGAGACCTGAGTGCTTGTGTTATGTGGCGGATCCTGGCACCCGACAGGCAGCTTACAGTGATCTTCTCCTTGTTCAGCCTGGTGAGAGGGACGTCAGTGTGTCTGACAATAGAGTCACCTATTACAAGTGTATTAGGTGTGTTGTTTAGCCTTAAGGGCTGTGACTGTGTGGCACACTGACTTTGTGAACTATGTGATACGTGGGTATTGTTGTGGGGTAGAAGTTGCTTGGATGTCTGCTTTGGAGGTCTCTGTTGCATGGGCAGATTTGTATTTAGAGCCTCAGAGTATGTGTTTGTGTGTTTATGTGTTTGGTTTGCTGTTGCGATAGGTCTATGTGAGACTGGATCTATGGTGTGTGTGATTACCTTCTCCTCCAGACTGACCATGCCAGTACTATGTTGAGGGAGCTCAGCCTCCAGTTTGGCTATATAGTTGCATCTCTCACATATATTTGAGCTTGTTGGGAAGAGGAGAGGGTGGTCTGTGTACATAAGGCAGTTGTAACATTGCCTCAAGATTCCCATATTCACCAGCTGGACTGGAGAGTAAACCTGAAAGTGACGTTTGGACATGCCAGAATAGTATAAGGAATTACTTTTTGACTTGATCAAAAAGGACCAATAGGGAGCCAAGTACTTAAAGGGAGTATAAGAGGGTTTAGTGCTTTAATTTATTAGTGCTTACTTATAAGACACTTATCCTAGCTACTGCTGGGTTTTAGAAGGAAATAGAGTGCTTAATTTGAGATTTGGAACAGTTCTAAGGGAAAAAGTGAAGAGCAGACTTTGTGGAGCCGGGAATAGTTTAAACCTGATTAAGCGGCACTGCCCGATGCTGAGCTATGCGCAAAAATGTGCAAAAGAGGGTTTTGAGAGGGGGATCTAGGAGTTTGGAATTGACCCAAAATGGCCAATAAAACTACAGTTTCTAGGCAGTAACCACTCCCACAGGGGCAGGCAGGCTGTTCAGTGTTTACCACTGCCACTGATGAACACAGAGACTTCCCTTTAGCCCAAGCAAGCAATAGCCTCCAAGAAACTTACAAACAGTTCAGAACAGCAAATCTGTAACTGAACTTTTTTTAAATTTCAGAAAGTGGGAAAAAAGCAAGATTTTTTTGTTTTGTTTAAAGATAGCAGAGATACACAAGTAGCAACAAGTTAGAACAGTGCAATAAATGACCCCACACTTGAGTGCTAGGCCAGAGACAGGTAAAATGCAAATTTTAAGAAAAAAACAATTTTAAAATAAGTGCAACACAGGAAATGCAGTAAACAGGCTCTAGATGTGTTCTAAATACAGTTTCTAATACAAATATCAAGTTTAGCAATGGATGACATCTCTGTTCGTGCATTGGTGTGACATAAACCCCTATGTTGAGGCTGTGCAATGTGTCACAAACAATGTGTTGGGTACTGTTGTATAGTGGTGTGATATATAGAGTGTGCCAGGCACTGTTAGTTGTGGCCTGAGAACCAATAAGTGGTATTGAATGTGTGTAACCTCTGACAGACAATAGGATGGTATATATGTCAGTAAAGTGATATCTGTGGTTAAAGGTGTAAAGTGTGCCACAGGACTCACTCACACATATTGTTCATATCTTTTTCAGCCAGATGGCCCACCAATGCAATCCATCATACACAGCGGATGAGGAAGAGGTGATACTACAAAGCCTATTGCAGCAGTACACGATGCTGTTCTCCAGAAGCAGCCAGCACCAGCAGGAGTGGACTGCACTGTGGCAGGAACTTGTTCGTCAGGTAAATGACATAGGCATGCATAACCGGACATATGAGCAGGTATGCCATCACTGCAGTGATTTAATTTGACATGTCCAGCGGCGTGTGTCTGATATCCACAGACAACAGCATGCCACAGGTGGTGGGGTGGCCATTCATCCCCCCCCTCACCAGAGTGGAGGAGCTGCTCCTAAGCATGGTGGCTCCTGGACAACAGCAACATCAACCTCTGACATGTGTTGTCATGGAGGCCGGAGCCAACCAGCACGTCCACCCAGAGCAAGCAGGTAACATGCCCTATCTGTACACGACAGTTAACTGTATTGTTAGATTATGTCTACGTTAGATGTGTGCTGTGTGATTAGCAGTTCTGCTGCCTAGTGTTGTGCAATACTGATATTTCGAATAATATCTCTACACCTGTGACTGTTGACTGTTGTTATACTGCAGTTTAGCATAACCACTGTAGCAATGCCACAGTTGTAGCCATTGACTAACTCTCTCATATTCTCATAGGTCCCTCTGGTGTGACAGCAGAGCAGCTGATCCATGCTGGTGAGTGTGTTATAACTGCAATGTTGGTATTGAAATATGCATGTCATAAGGTGAGGTGTAGGCCATGTACACGTAACACACCTACGCATAATGCATGCCATGCATGTTTGCTGTAAGATGTTGCACAGCTCAGTAATGTCAGTAGCTGCCTCACTGACATGCAATACACAGAGCATAAGACACAGTTGTGGCAACCCCATACTGCTCATTGGATAGGCATAGTTGCAACACCTGTACACAACATAACACATTTGTCATATGCAGTTCACAAAGACATGCTACATATGGTGTAACCACACACCCACTGTAAGGTCACACCTCAGTATCTCACATGTCATCCACACACACATGATGTACCTCAGGGGTAGAGGCCTATCATGGGGCTGTGCAACACTCTTCAACACATAACACAGTCATGTTAGGCAATGCTCCCTATTGGGCACTTCATACACCCATGTACAAAGTGGCTGTGTAATAGTGAATGTAGCCATGGCACTGCAGTTTAGGTACAGCATGCTAGGCGGTGGTCTGTCACACAGTAGTAGCTGTGAGTGACCACAAGATGCATGATTATGATGATGATTGCACATGGTAGTACACTCCATCCAGTTACAGTGACCACAGTACTACACGTAGCAGTCTTTGCTTTGCACCTCATTGTTGTGTGTGTGCAAACATATGCACCTATACACAATATGCATAGCATGTTGTGTGTGTGCTTACTTATGCCAGTATATACAATATGCACAGCTGTCGCCATCTGTACAAAGAGTCACATATATGTCCTGCAATGCTATTGGGTGTATAGGTCACATGACACACATTGGATATGTGTGGTGTTTAATGTTGCAGTCATGTAGCATGCCATGTCATGGCTGGCACATACATATCTGCAATATGTCCCACACTCACCATAACCACTGTACAATGGCCATGTCGAGCAATGGGATACCTTCACGTCTACATGCACCACTCATCCCATGTCTGTTCATTGCATGCATTTGCTACACCTGTGCCCACTATTATTTGCTATGGACACAGACACTGTAAGCAGACATGGCAATCTATGTGTCACACAGATAACACATGCAGCCATGGTATGTATACCATTGAGTGATGGTGCACAGGACATTGCAGAGAAGATAATACTTGCACAGCAATGTTGTGTCCATGTACACATTGTGTTCCAGGGTGTAGACAATCACTGAACAACTACACACATGCATCACAGCCATGTATAATGTCATTAAATAGCGCCATCAACACTTGCACTGCATGGCCTTGAGCAACACATATTCTGCATGCTGACATGTGTGAGGTGACTGTTTGCCTTGTGATACTGTCAACCACCTTCACCCACTATTGTGTATGCGTTGGATTGCTGGTGTGTGTGTGTGTGTGTGTGTGTGTGTGTGTGTGTGTGTGTGTGTGTGTGTGTGTGTGCTGTGGTGAGCAGTGTATTTGTGTTCATTTGTGCATGTGTACATGTGTGCATGTGTGCATGTGTTCATGTGTTCATGTCTGCATGTGTTCATGTGTGCATGTGTGCATGTGCTCATGTGCTCATGTGTGCATGTGTTCATGTGTTCATGTCTGCATGTGTTCATGTGTGCATGTGTGCATGTGTGCATGTGCTCATGTGTGCATGTGTGCATGTGTTCATGTGTGCATGTGTGCATGTGTGCATGTGTGCTAACATCATGTACAGATTGTGAAGTGTGTTTCCTGTCTTCCTTCCACAGGTGCTGAGTTAGGGGTGTCTGAATGCAGCAGGGAACCTGATGTCACTGCCACTAATAGTGGAGGTGATGAGACATGTATTGTGGCACAGGAAGGTCTGTCAGGGTCTGTCGTTGGTCCATCAATCAACAGTGCACAGCGTTCAACCCCATCTATGCGCACACTCATACTGCCAATACATCCCTCATCACCAATGGCCTTAGCAGAGGGACAGCATACAGTCAGCATTGACCAGGAGAGTGTGGTACCCATGGCACGTGCATCCCCTCACAGCAGCCATAGCCAGATTACTGGAATGGTACCACATAGGTCGATGTCCAGGGATTCTCGGGGGAGCACCACTGGTCGTATTGCCCTTGGCAGACGTGCCCCCAGAGGTATTACAACCTCCAGTATGTTCCGGGCCGTAATGCAGGCACAGGCATGTATGGAACGGTACACCCGACAGGCACTATGGGCGCAGAGGGCCCATTACACTGCTATCAATGACAGCATCCGTGACCTTGCTGTTGCCATCCGGAATTACACCGAGGTCATTGATAGCCATTGGAGGGAGACATTAGATGTCCTCCACAATGTGTTAGCCATGAGCCATGACCATGCAGGACGGATGGGAAGCCGACGCAGACACATGCCAGCAACAGCATCAGCTGGCAGTCATCGCAGACAGACCACGGATAACAGCCCCTCCCGTAGTGGCAGTACCATGGCCTGTCCATTGACCGTCCTACTAGACCACGTGCATGTGGCACTGGCCAGTCCCAGCAGGGACATGGGTCCAGTCATCATACCTCTGCCTCTGATGATAGCACCCAGTCAGGGTTGGTACCCGATACTGCCCATAGCACCCTTGCCAGGCACAGGTCCCATGTCCATGGCCAGAGACAGTGATCTGTACAGCCTAGCAGGTACAGTCTGTGGCTGTCCCACAACCGCCCGTATATGGCAGCCACATGGTGGTGTGTGCATGCAGACACACACACACACATTAACCAAACAACTAGGGCTCACACATACACACACACATTACATCAACATTGGCCCATGCTGTACTGTTGTCCCTCACACACACACACACACACACACACACACACACACACACACACACACACACACACACACATGTCGATTGGATGGGTCATTGTTGGGCAGCCTCTGGCAAACCAACAACACACCCTGTGCATATGATGACACCTGTGCCACCTCCTGTCATTTGTCACATTGATGCAGGAATAGGCTAACATGGTTCTGATGCACAGGGTGACATTATAGCAGTGTAGCAATAGTAGCAATTTGCCAACAGGAAAGTGTACTGATATCCTTGTAGGTATATCTGAGCATGCATTACGCATCACAGCTCTGATAGTCATTGTAGCATTGTTTACACCAGTGTTAGGTCTGAGTATGTATTGTCCACCCATGTGCCACTTGGCTGAAGTGTACAGTGTTGCCAGCATGTGTTAGTGAGTGGACAGTATGTGTGTGATGTGTGCATTACAAATTAGCAGGTGTACATCTGTGAACATGGTGTGTGCACACTGTCTGCATGTGTGTTTGACATGGGTTGACACTAAGCTGTGGGTGATACTGTTGATATCTGTCAATGATCTGCAATCTGGTAGTATACACCACCTCAACAGCATGACTATAACCAATCATTAGATGATGTCCTGACAAAAGACACACAGTTGTAGGGAACTCAGTAACAGTTGGATCCTTCCGGTACTATACTATAACAGTAACCAGTGGTATTGACCGTCACACGTTCCTGGAACCACACCTGTGTGGCATATAGCCCTCTTAGGTACATGCAAACACACTAGGGATATGTCCATCCACATCTGGAAATGCATGCATTGGCCTACACTGCATTACCTGGATGGGACACATATCCTACACAAGGGTATCATACAGACAGATACCTGTTGTCCAATACATGCTGTATAGTCATAAGCCAACTATGGCATAGTCACCCACATTTACTAGACATACTATCCCGACAGTACCACATAGGTGGTAGCCCTCAACATGTATGTTGGGTAAAAATGTGTACAGACAGACACGTGTTATGTCATCTGTCCCTTGGTATCCACATATCCATAGGTATTGTGGGGTCCATCGGTGTTTCACATAACACATTAGGGGCCTGCATGCATATCCACAGGGCTGTTGTACACCTATAATGACTGTCCATTACTGCCAGTTGTTGTTGTGTATGAACATGTGTGACATATACCCCAGGCAATTACCCTCACTCACAGTACTCTATAGTATGTGTCATGGGTGCGTGTGGCACAGATTACCTTGGCCACGGATCACTACAGTGGCCGGGCTTGTTGCATACATACATATGCGACTTATGATCTGAGAAGCAGCGGCACAATCTGTCGAAGGAAACAAATGTATTCATGTAGTATGCAGGCTTCACACCTATGTACTGATTGAGGTCACATGTACACATATTCATTTGCCACGCAGATACACGATGTGTGCAATGCACATACTGTTTTAATCATATGTCATACCATAGTAAAAGCAAAACCAACACTGCATTGACTGCCTGTGGCACACACACAGCGTTTGCAGGATTCAAACCCCTACCGTGCTATGTTATGATACTAGAGAGATACGCATTAAGACGGCATGTTATATGCTTTCCTGGGAGGTTTCTCTTCTCTTGATATATTTGTAGGATGCTGACATCATCAGACATTCCAAAGAGGGATGTACCTCTTTTATTGTGTTTTCCCAGTCTCCAAAAAGGCTACTCCTCTCAAAGGAAATCACACACATACACACTGTCAGCATTTGTAGGATTCAAACTCCTACTTAACTATGTTATGATACTAGAGAGTGACACATTAACACAGTGAGCTACATGCTTTACCGGGTGGTTTTTGTTCACCTGATATATTTGTAGGATGCTGACATCATCAGACATTCCAAAGAGGGATGTGCCTCTTTTAATGTGTTTTCCCAGTCTCCAAAAAGGCTACTTCTCTCAAAGGAAATCACACACACACATACACCCCCCCACACACACACACTGTCAACACTTGAAGGATTCAAACCCCTACCTAACTATGTTATGATACTAGAGAGAGAGACGCATTAACACAGCACGTTATATGCTTTACTGAGTGGTTTTAGTTCACCTGATATATTTGTAGGATGCTGACATAATCAGACATTCCAAAGAGGGATGTCCCGCTTTTAATGTGTTTTCCCAGTCTCCAAAAAGGCTACTCCTCTCAAAGGAAATCACACACACATCGAGCGCTTGCAGGATTCAAACTCCTACCTGACTATGTTATGATACTAGAAAGATACGCATTAACACAGCGCACTATATGTCTTACTGGGTGGTTTCTGTTCACCTGATATATTTGTAGGATGCTGACATCATCAGACTGGACATGGACATGTGTGTGCACTTTCTTTTATGCAATCCCAGGAATGATCCATGTGGGTCGGCAGGTATCAACAGCTTGAACAGGACCCTGTGAGTTGCACCTTGTATGATCTATCTGTGGACACATTGACATCCCTTCATATGTCAACACATATCTATGCACGGATTGTTGGTTTTGTGGATACAGCATGTGTCTGTGATGTTGATGCAGAGCTATGCAAAGTCTATGTGGGACATGTGTAGCTCTGTTCAGTGATGTATGACCTGGTTGGCTGCATGGCAAATGGTGTAGCATGTTTGGGAACCATGATCTGCACATGAACATACCACAGTTGGTAGGGTTGTGTGTTTCTCAGCTTCCAATAGCTCTGTTTATGACTTCTGCCATGATGCACTCCATGGCCTTGCAGATCAGACTTTATAGGCTTACTGGACTATACTTACCATGGTGTGTTGTGCACCCACACTTGTGGGGAGTGCCATATGTTGCTGTAACACATTCGATGGTTCCAGACCCTGTGGAGTGGGTGAAGCTCAAAAGACTGTTCAGGTGCAGTGTCTGTTTGTTCTGTAGTGCATGCATGACAGATATTGGGAAACATTGTAATGCAATTGCTGCCATGCTTTTGGCTTTGGGGGAGCTGGCCAGCCATTCTGCACGTGATATCTCCTGGTGATGTCAGGGACTATCTTCAGTGGGAGGTGGGTATGTATATATGGGCCTGTCTGACAGGATGTCGGCATTGTCAGTAAGGTACAGTTGGCCCTGACTCAGGACATATATGAGTGTACATTACTATTTATGACATAGCTGAAGGACATGTCATGATTCTCAGTTGGACTCCTTCTCAGCTACTCTTTACAAAACACCAACAAACCTGATCACTAATCCCGGTTATACTCTTTTACACACTTAACACCCTACTGATCCTTTGTGATTAGGCTACAGAGTCATCATCATCTTCTTTCGGCTGTTCCCATTAGGGGTCACCATAGCAGATCACCTGTTTCCATTTCTTCCTGTCCTCTGCATCTTGCTCTGTCACACCAACCACCTGCATGTCCTCTCTCACCACATCCATAAACCTTATCTTAGGCCTTCCTCTTTTCCTGTTACCTGGTAGCTTCATCCTTAGCATCTTTTTCCCAATATACTCAGAATCCCTCCTCAGCACATGTCCAAACCAACATAATCGTGCCTCTCTGGCTTTGTCTCCAAACCTTCCAACCTGGGCTGACCCTCTAACATACTTATTCTTAATCCTGTTCACCCTCGTCACACCCAGTGCAAATCCTAACATCTTTAATTCTGCCACATCCAGCTCAAACTCCTGCCTTTTTGTCAATGCCACTGTCTCCAACCCATATAACATAGCTGGACTCACTACCCACTTTTAGACCTTCTCTTTCACTCTTACAGGTACTTGTCTGTCACAAATCACTCCTGACACTCTTCTCCACCCACTCCATCCTGCCTGTACTCTCTTCTTCACCTCTCTTCCACACTCACCATTACTCTGAACTATTGACCCCAAGTATTTAAACTCATCCACCTTCGCCACCTCTACTCCTTGCATCCTCACCATTTCTCTATCCTCCCTCTCATTCACACACATATATTCTGTCTTAGTCCTGCTGACCTTCATTCCTCTTCTCTCTAGAGCATATCTCCATCTCTCCAGGGTCTCCTCCACCTGTTCCCTACTCTCGCTACAGATCAAAATGTCATCTGCAAACATCATAGTCCATGGGGACTCCTGTCTGATCTCGTCTGTCAACCTGTCCATCACCATGGCAAATAAGAAAGGGCTCAGAGCTGATCCTTGATGTAACCCCACCTCCACCTTAAACGCATCCGTCACTCCCACCACAGACCTCACCGCTGTCACACTACCCTCGTACATATCCTGTACCACTCTTACATACTTTTCTGACAGTCCTGACTTCCTCATACAATACCACAACTCCTCTCTAGGCACCCTGTCATATGCTTTCTCTAAGTCTACAAAAACACAATGCAACTCCTTCTGACATTCTCTGTACTTCTCCATCAACACTCTCAGAGCAAAGATCGCATCTGTAGTGCTCTTTCCTGGCATGAAACCATACTGCTGATCACTAATCATCACGTCCCTTCTTAACCTTGCTTCCACTACTCTTTCCCATAACTTCATGCTGTGACTGATCAATTTTATCCCTCTGTAGTTACTACAGCTCTGCATATCACCCTTATTCTTAAAGATTGGTACCAAAACACTTTTTCTCCATTCCTCAGGCATCCTCTCACTTTCCAAGATTTCATTAAACAATCTGGTTAAAAACTCCACTGCCATTTCACCTAAACACCTCCATGCTTCCACAGGTATGTCATCTGGGCCAACAGCCTTTCCATTCTTCATTATCTTCATAGCTATCCTTATTTCCTCCTTGCTAATCCATTATACTTCATGATTCACTATCCCTACATCATCCAACCTTCTCTCCATCTCATTCTCTTCATTCATCAACCCCTCAAAGTACTCTTTCCATCTCCTCAACACACTCTCCTCACTTGTGAGTATGTTTCCCTCATTATCCTTTATCACCTTTACCTGCTGCATATCTTTCCTAGCTCGGTCCCTCTGTCTAGCCAATTGGTACAGGTCCTTTTCTCCCTCCTTAGTGTCCAATCTTTCATACAACTCTTCAAATGCCTTATCCTTAGCCTTCGCCACCTCTCTCTTTGCCATGCACCTCATCTCCTTATACTCCTGTCTACTTTCTTCATCCCTCTGCCAATCCCACGTCTTCTTTGCCAACCTCTTTCTCTGTATACTCTCCTGTACTTTCTCATTCCACTACCATGTCTCCTTGTCGTCCTTCCTCTGTCCAGATGTGATACCAAGCACCTTTCTAGCCGTCTCCCTTACTAGCTCTGCTGTAGTTACCCAGCTATTTGGCAACTCTTCACTGCCACCCAGTGCCTGCCTTCACTCATCCCTAAACTCCACCTCACAATTACTCTTTTTCAATTTCCACCATTTGATCCTTGGTGCTGCCCTCACACTCCTCCTCCTCTTCTTGATAACCAACGTCATCCTACAAACCAATATCCTATGCTGCCTAATGACACTTTCTCCGGTCACCACTTTACAATCTCCAATCTCCTTCAAACTGGCCCACCTACATAAGATATAATCCACCTGTGTGCATCTTCCTCCACTCTTGTATGTCACCCTATGCTCCTCCTTCTTGTTAAAATACGTATTCACCACAGCCATGTCCATCCTTTTCACAAAATCCACTACCATCTGACCTTCTGCATTCCTTTATTTAACACCATATCAACCCATCACTTCCTCATCCCCTCTGTTCCCTTCACCAACATGACCATTGAAATCTGCTCCAATCACCACTCTCTCACCATTGGGTACAATCATCACCACTTCATCCAATTCACTCCAAAATTTTTCTTTCTCATCCATTGCACACCCAACTTGTGGAGCATACGCACTAACAACATTCATCATTACACCATCAATTTCCAGCTTCATAAACATCACTCTATCCGACACTCTTTTCACCTCCAAAACACTTTCAGCATACTGTTCCTTCAGAATAACTCCTACACCATTTTTCCTCCCATCCACACCATGATAAAACAATTTGAACCCACCTCCGATACACCTAGCCTTACTCCCCTTCCATCTGGTCTCTTGCACACACAATATACCAACCTTCCTTCTGTCCATCATATCAGCTAGCTCTCTCCCTATACCAGCCATACTGCCAACATTCAAAGTTCTGACCCTCATTACCACAGTCCTAGCCTTTCTCCTCTCCTCCTGCCTTCGGCCATGTCTTCCACCTCTTCTCCTCCTTCGGCCAACAGTAGCCCAATTTCCGCCAGCACCCTGTAGGCTAACAGTACTGTTGGCGGTCGTTGTTAACCCGGGCCTCGACCGATCTGGTATAAAACATTTTCTTGGTGACTGCATGAAATGTTTTGGTGAAGTTTTATGCCGGATGCCCTTCCTGACGAAACCCTCCCCATTTATCTGGGCTTGGGACCGGTACAAAGAAATGCACTGGCTTGTGCAGTATGTTATCATAATATACTGGCATGTCCAGGGGTCGGTTTCATGTGTACTCTCCAGTCTAGCTAGTGAATATTGTGGTTATGACACAATGTCACATCTGCCTCATGTACACAGACAACCCTCTCCTCCTCCCAACACACTCAGATATATGTGAGAGATGCAACAATACTGACATACAGGAGGCTGAGCTCTATCGACCCATGACTGGCATGGTCTATCAGGTGGTGAAGGTGACCACACACACACCACATATCAGTCTCACATACACCGATAGCAACAGCAATCAAACCACATTATCACACATACACATACTCGGAGGCTCTACATACACTCTGCCTAAGCAGCAGAGACTTCCAAAGCAGACACACAAACAACTGCTACCCCACTACAATACCCACATATCACATAGTTCACAATGTCAGTGTGCCACACAGTCACTGCCATTCGGGCTAAACAACACACCTGATACACTTGTAATAAGTGACACTTAATGTCAGACACACTGACGTCCCACTCACCAGGCCAAACAAGGGAATAGTCACTTTGAGCTGTCTCTCAGGTGCCAGGTTCCGCCACATAACACATGCACTCAGGCCACTCTAAAGCAAGTCCAGGACTTGCTCCATCATTGTCCATGCTGGTGCGTACAACCTCAGATGTTCTTCCCTGGACCACATGACATGATACATAGAGGAACTCTCTGATCATGTAGCCCAGGCCAGTATGACCCTGACCTTGTCTAGCATCTTACACTCACCAAGTATGATGTCTCAGTATACCAACAAACTGATCACGTTTAACAGTTGGCTATCATATTGGTGTTATTCAAAGGGGATACAGTGTCTGTCAGCCTGGGGTGACATGCTCGACATGCCATGTAGCTTCCCTATGGACAGCTTGCACCTGTCACTCTTGGACTTTTGAATACTGGCTAAGGCACTTGCTACCACCATACTGCCTTATTTAAGCGGGGCTCAAAAGACAGACCCACCTCCATAGACATTACAGAGTACATGACACTGAGGGTAATGGTGCTCAACACCAGATGTATTACTCTCACATTGACCACACTCAGGAATCTCCTCAGTATGGAGAATAGCAATATCTGTACACTAACAGACACATGGTTCAGGCTCCCACATGCACACCAGCACTACCAGGTTATATTTCGTACCATGCTTTTTGACCATGTAACTCGGAATGGCCAGCACAAATAGGGGGAGTATCCATATACATCACAGATACACATACCTCCGGGTTGGTAGCACTGCACAAAGCATCACAGACCATACATATGCACCTAACTTTGTGCAAATCTGCCTTTTGGTTTGTTGCCTGCTACAGACCACACTCACAAACTCAACAACCACACTTGTCTTTCTGGGGAACACTGGACAATATGACAGTCTCCCCAAACACCATTATATTGGATGACATCAAATACACACACATTGACTGGGGATAGTACTCAGGCCCCAACACCCTTGCCCAACAGTTGCTACAATTTGTAAATTCATATGCTATGGCACAACTGGTCACCACACCCACAAGAGGGGACAACATATTGGACATGATCATCACCAACATGGGGACTCTATGTTCCACACCTGCGATATACCCCTCATTGGTAAGGACAGAACATACTTTATCCCACTGGACATCCATATCCCGTCCCCACACCCATCCTGGGTAATCTTGGTGAACTTCCCAAAAGTAAACATCACACTACTCCATACCACGGTGGTATCCTTCAGAGACCCTGGGTCAGTGGTAAGTATGGCTCAGACTGCTGAATCCTTTACATACACATTCTATGGACACCTAGTGGACTGCATGGATCATGCTATCCAAAATAACACCTGGACTCACTCCTCCAATGGCAGGGGACCTGTCTGGTGGACCCTGGCAATTAATACGCTATACAACAAAAGGAGGAAGCTACTACTTGATAGAGCACAATCCCAGACAGGAAGGCATCTGTGATCTGTACTAGCAGACAGCTACAATCACTCATGTATTTATGTCAGGCCCGCTTCTAATGGACAATTGCACCAGACACATCGGACACTCACAAGGCCTTCTTCAGTTAATTCAGGTACCTGGCTGGACACTCACTGATATGCTGTGTGTTACTGCATACTGACTGAACATACCCTGAACCCACAGATATTGCCAACATGCTGGCAAACAGGTTCAATGCAGATGTCTCCTCCCCATCCCCCCTAAGGAGGTACTGTCCATCCCAACAGAGTGTAACCTCCCTGACATCACGAATAAACAGGTGAGTGCTACCTTCCCCACAGCGGACAACACAGCCTCAATGGGACCAGGCAGTGTCCCGGCCTGTGTCATACATGGCCTTCATGACAGATGTAACCCTCACATTACATCACTGTTCGATATCAGGGTTACTGCAGGATTTGTACCCATGGAATGAGTACAGCGATAGTGGTCCCACTCCACTGAATGCTGCCATAACAGACCACAGACAATATCGGCCTATTAGGCTAACTAGCCTGTTCTGCAAAGCTATGGAGCGTATTGTAATGGGACTCATGCACATAGACATGGGAAACCTACAAACACTGGGTCCTACACATTACAGCATTGTTGTGGGCAGATCTTGCCTGTTGGACCTGTTTGTATTCTTTAAACAGTTACCAGGTCCATCAGTGTTGGGACGGTTGTCCACACAGCCTGCCTGGACCTTGCACATCCATTCAACACAATACCCCACACGGCCATTATGCATAGGCTCATCAACATCAATATCGACACATCTCACATGATGGATTGCTACCTGGATCAGGGATAGCACCTACATGCTCAGTGTTGCAGGTGCCATGTCTGACTATACACCAGTTACACATGGCATCCCACAAGGCTCAGTCCTGGGACCTCTCTTGTTCAGTATATATTTGTGTGACGTACAGGCTATCACAGGCGGGATATGGCTGCCCATGTCCGCAGATGACTGCAAACTGGGTGCCATAATCAACTCTCCAGCTGGCACATGCATACTCATACAGGGTCTCACAGAGATAGGATGACTGGTGCCTGAGCCATTGCCTATGGCTACATGCCATTAGTTGCATAGTCATTCCCTTTGAGAATGACAACATGCCCACACATTACCACATAGGTAGTAATCCATTACATACGGTAGTAGTTGTTACGGGTTTGGAGACACGACCTGTTCATACTCTCGCCTTTGACAATCACATTGCCAAAGTGGATAGACAGTACTTCTACATAGCCCACCATATCCCACATGGTTTCACATGTTGATCACATGTGGTCATTGCGCCCCTATACTCATCACAATCATGTTTGGTTACTATGCCACATTTGGGTTGTACCTTACCCGACACCTGCAGCAACTGTAATGGCCACAAATGTTACTCATCAAGCAGATGTAGGGACTCACACGGATGCCCTGCACAGTTCAGATACAGTAACTCCAGCTCTACTCAGTCACTTACCACCTACATGGATGTGTTGTGTGCCTGTAGTTTAAGGCAATATCTGACCCAGAATTAATGGACATGCTCCACATCAGGATATCCAACTCCCTTGCAGCTACAGACTCCAGGGACATATACCTCAGCACAGATGTTAATAGGACATGCTGGGGGGGACAGATTATTATCCAAAAGGCTCCACTCACTGCAGAGTGTAGTCCCAGTTTTGCATAAGCAGAGCCACCCACTGACCACCTACAGGTGACATCTTGACAAGTGGATGGGTGATCATATGTGTACCCATGGGATATTTTGGGTCCCTGCTAGACAGAGGCACAATACACTAAACATAAATGGGCTATCTTGTGTGACCTACTATTCACGGGCACGGTGTTCTGATTTGACTGGGTTGCAGCAGCCAAACACACTCTGGCTATGCTTGTACATGCCCTAGGGCAGATAGCCTAGTATCAACCTCTGAACCTATGAAAATGTTCATGATGCCCAATGTTTATTGCTGATACTGTTTGCAGGTTTTTATCATCTTTGCTTTCCCACTTTCTATGAACCGCTTAGGTATCTGCAGAACATATTTGATTCTGACAGGGTTCCACTATATTATATACGTGTCTGTTGTCATATAAGTGTGTGCACAGGGCAGATTGCTGGATAGTGAGAGGTTCCTGGGTTAACACCTGCAACTGCCTGATATGTGTGGCCCACTGCTGTACTCCAACATGGCCTAAGTGTGTGAGCATGCCCAGTTCAGACTGTCAGTGTTCTGTTGCCTGACATTTGTCTCATGTATTCAAGTGTGTGAGCATGCCTAGTGTGACCTTTCAGTATGTTGCTGTCTGACGTCCACTACATTTGTTGATGTATGTGTACATGTCCAATATTAACATTTCTACTGTGTCTGTTGAAAGTCAGGTTCTTTTCTTACTGCAGGACTCACCTTTGTGTCATAACTCGACAGGGATTATGCTGTGCCTGCAGGGTTTCCATGGAATACTTTGCATAGACATATCAACATTTCTTCATACAGGTTAACCACTGCAATACTGGCATGGTTTAGTGGTTCAGTACTATGACTCTAGTGCACAGTATCCTGGGTTCGAAGACCATCACTGCTTTTATTTTCATACTGAGCAGAGCAGACTGCTTAAGGGCCAGTAGAGCAACTATGAGCATGTTGGCTTTTGTTCAGCTATGCCCTACTTAGACCCAGCTTGTCCAGCATTGCTCAATATTAACCATCATTGCTGGACGTTGGCCAATATTACTCAACATTGACCACATTTGTACTAGTTGGTGTGTACGATTTTGTTTACATATACTACATGGTGGTAAATGCTGTTTAGCACTGCTTTATATTGCTTAACACATGGCAATCATGCCTCAGGTGTTGATGCAGGGCTGCCTATGTCGGATGCACATACTACACTCCCTATACATGTTTGAAAGCAGGTAGTGTCAACGTAGGCATCCCTTTTACTATATGTGCGGGTCAGAGAGAGGTATCATTTCCAGAGTTCTTACTGAGCCAGTGTATGTGCTATGCGTTGCCTCTTTGCCAAGGCCAAAGCATACTGGGCATGCCTCCTTCTGCCTACTGGGACAGGCTCAGGTTGTTCCTCCTCCGAGTCACGCTCTGCCTGTGATGGCCCTGGCAATGATGGGGGGCTGTTTGGCTCGGGCCTATGCTGGTCCTGCTGCAGCTGTTTTTGCAGGATCATATTATGTAGCATAGCACATACCATGACAATTTGGGTACATGTAGTTGGTGAGTATTGCAAGGCTAGACCAGATGTGTCCAGGCACCGGAACCGTGACTTGAGCAGCCCAAACACACGCTCAATTACATTTTGTGCTTGTGCATGTGTCTCATTATGGCATTCCTGTTCAGGTGTGTGTGTGTTTCTGATGGTTGTCATCAGCCACGGCTCCAGTGCATAGCCAGCATCCCCCACTAGGTGTCCATTTGGGATGTCCCCATTGGCAAATGTCTGGTACAGCTGCGTCAGATGCCAGATATGGGAATTGTGTGTGCTGGCTGCCCTGGAAGCTACCATGATTCCCATCACACACGACCTGGCACTTGATGGAGGGGAAGCCCTTGCGGTTGAAGTAGACCCTACCCTGCTCACCGGCTGGTGCTTTGATGCACATGTGCGTGAAGTCTATTACACCCACTACCTCAGGGTATTCCACTATTTTCTGGAAGAGACGCATATTGCTGGCCAATACCTCACGGGAATTGGGGAAGTATACATGATCACCGACATGTGCTGGCATGGCATCCAGGAACTGGTGCAGTACCCTGGATGCTGATGCCTGTGATATTCCCATCATATCACCAGTTATTCTCTGGAAGGTACCTGTTGCTAATATTCTTAGGCCAACACATACCTTAGTGTCCACTTGGATGGGTTCCCCTCTGTTGGTTCTGTGTGTAAGGCGTGGCCTGCACAGCTCAACAATTTGCTGCAAGAGGTCTCTGTCCACTCTATAGCGCTCCACTATCTCCAGCTCATGTAGCCCCTGGTAGGTTACCCTGGGCCTGTAGACTCTTCTCCGTATCCTCACTGTGGGTTGTCCAGCAGCATTTGCATCATCACCACCCTCAGCATGTTGCATATGTCACCTTATAACAGCAGTGGCAGCCCCTAACATTTTTTTGTCTCAGTACAGCTTTTTCAGTGTTCACTGCTATTAGCTTACTGCAGTGTTGCAGTGTCTCTTGAGAGAAAAATAATGGACTGTTGTCTAAAATGTTTTAAGTGCTGGGCTAGTGTTCTGCCTGGGTAATTGCCTGGTTCTGATTGTTTTCACCTGCTAGCTCTGCTAGTACTCCCTGGTAACTTCCCTACTATTTGGTGTGCTTCCTTTTTCATTTCTGTTTCCTGAGGGGGGAGCACTGCGCACACAAGCGCAAACAGGCGCACAGCAGCTCACACACGCACACACATGCTTACACGGACTAAAACTTGCTTATTCTTGTTAAAACAAGCACACACCGGTGCAAACACACTTACAACTGTTTACACAGCTTTACATATGCTTACTCAAGCTTACACGTGCGCACACACGGTAACACGCACGAACACTATCTTACTCGGGTTTACTGACGCTCAGACGCGCGCTTGCACGCTCAGCAAGAAACTTTGGTGTTATCCACGGCATACACCTTCCATTTCTTGACTTTAGCTGGCCTACCTGTTGACACACCTCTTTCAATAATATGTAATTGTCGGCTGACACATGACACTTTGCTCCAATGAGCTTCACTCCTTTCATACATACCCCCCTTGTGATGTCACCTATCTTCTACTCTGTTACTCCCCTTATCCTACTCCTACACTCTACTGACTGTGCTCATTTCCTATGTAAACTTGCGATTCACTATCCTAACTTTCATTTGCATAGGATTCCCTACTAATGCTTGTTTACATCTCTTAGACTGAGCTTCCCCCCTTAGCAACCTCTACTCGATGGCCATGTTGTCTACAGCCTGCCATTCACTTGCACTGTAAATTCATTTTAGCTATAAAATCCACATTTGTGGTTCTTAATTATTAATTTTCTGTTTTTTAGGGCACAGCGCGTTTGTGCGACGCTGCGCTACGGTTAAAGCCCGGACATCGGGATGAAAAAAAAAGTTATTTTATTTCTATTTTGCATCACTTCCCATTGCCAATTGCCATATTTTTGGCCATTGGCATGCTTCCTCCTGTAAATGCATGCTTTTTTTGCAGCTGTCATGGCTCCGTTTTGCTATTTGCAGAACTGTACTCAGTTATCAACTGAGTACATTTCTACAAATAACACTACTCCTACTCGGACAGGTTCGGGTTTCCTGGATCACAAATTTACCTCATTTGCATAGCTTTCATCTGCAATTGAGGTAATTTGCATATCCAAGCCCTGTCCGTGTAGGACTAGTATAAGGAGCTCTGTTACATGCCCCTACAGGCTCTTCCTGGATCGCTTGGCGGACATGTTGGCTGCATGGAGTCTTACTCTACTCTTAGACTCCGTGCAAGCCTTCGTGAATCCGGCCCTGTGTCTTTTAATTTTTTTTTTTGGTTTGTAGTGGGAGGATTTAACATTGTAGGGTAATATATGTTGGAAATGTGTTTGCAGTTTCTTTATTGTTTTGTAGATGAGGTCAATTGATGTTTTGTAATTTCGGTTATGTGGTAGTTCTATCTTCTGTAGCAGACCTGTGTGGGAGGACAGAAAGCTGTACAAGAGAAATGGCATGTTCTGATAAAACACAGTCACTATTGGAGCATATGCATAGTTATACTATGTATGTAAAAAGGCACATCAAAACCAAGTTTGTGCAAAATATGCACATGTATCAACCATTTAAAAGTAGTCACAGGAGAATGGCACTAAATTGGTACATGTACAATCTTATGAAATGTAAAAAGTGTAATGAAGTTGTTAATGACAAAAATTGATCATGTATGCATGTGAACACTGCCAGCAACACAAGTGTGCTACACCGACAGAATGCCATCTGTGGCAGACACTTCTATTACAGAAAAGGGCAGACAACTTCTGTGGTAACATTGTCAAGGTGCACTGCATGAAGAAGAGACAGGCCACATCCAGTGTGGAAATACCTGTCCTATCATCTGTAACACTGTCTGCAGTTATGTCAACATCTGAGGAAAATGTGACAACACTGTTATAATATAGTGTCATATTGTAACAACTGTCATATATCAGCAAAAATCTATTGACCCATGCAAAATTAATTAAGTGTGCAAACATGAGGTGCACCCTACAAGCATGACCACAGTAGAGAATTCTTGCACAAATGTGTGTCTAATAATTCAAATAAGCCAATAGGAACATGCCATGGTGGCAGCATTACATGAACAGATTACATAGACAATACCTACAGTCCTCTCTGATGAGTCAATCTTCCAGAATAATCTCATGAGTTATTTCCTAGAAGGTGACTCTCATGGCCCATGCCATATCCTGGAAGAAATTCCCCATCATATCTCTCATCAAGGTGTGGAACATGTCAGAGATGGCATTATGAATCTAATCCACTGAAATCATCTAGGTGTCATGGTGGAGGAAGTCATCAGTTTTGGTCTGTTGGTATGATGGTGCATGCTGGTCCTGGTCCCTCACAGTCATTGTCATCATCCTGGTGGCTAGCCTGGTCCTCCAAGTCCTCCTATTTAATGCCTGTTTATCTACAAATCATATATAACACCCATCTTGTGATATGTCATATTATACACATTTTGAGAAGCAGAACAAATGTAAATTGACAGGTATGATGATCTCACTACACTGATTACCATGCACAAACAAGTTGAGGTGTCATTACAACAGTAAAATGCAATCAAACAGTATAACATTTGTAATGCATACCACATGTGATGATAACATTCATCATTTATGCGATATACAGAATATCACCATTTCTGCATACTCAAGTCTGAATTTGAAACTGAAATCCAAATGAGCTGGGCAGTGCATCATGGGTAACAGGTAACATCACAACATACTTGCAGCCAAAATGGAAACAAATGTTAGAGTCACTTCTGTTCAGTATGCTATGTCAAATGGTGGCATGGTCTTGCATAAGCCATGCTGTATTTATATAAAAGATGCATAAACATGTCCTTGTCAAGGCATATGGGTGCCAGTGGACCCAGAAATAGCATAGTAATGTGTAAAAACAATATTTAAAAGGAGATACTCCTATATGTCCTAAGTACAGCCTGACTGTGCCTGCAAGTAGGCCAATTGCAACACATTAAAATACAGCATAAGGATTATAACATGCAAGGAAAAAATCACTATCATGATGAATCAGTAGGATGTCATTATTTACACTTGGTAGTGTTTAAAAAGTCCTTTGCAACTATACATAGATGTGAAAAGAGTGAAATCAGGCAATATACAGCATTACACAACCCTACCAACATCACTGATAATCTGAGACAGCAGACATTCAACAAATGAACAAGTAAGTCAGACACAACATGCAGTAAGCTGGGAACCACTACCATACATACAAGTTGTTCACTACTTGCTGCTAACACAGCTGAAACAGTGAAAAAGCATGCTGTATATTATGAGCAGTAATCACCAATATGACACACATAACGTATAACAAAGATAAATAAACCAATCACTCTATCCAATTATAACAAAGCTGACTATCAATTTTATTGTGCCAACAAACAGCCTATAACTTCAAAATAAGCTATTAACATTGGAAAGAGCTGTACACATCCATTTGTCACAAAGAAAAATGCTTAGTGAAAAGTATACATAATCCATTTCCAGTTACAATGCATACATTGTGGATGCACGATGGCAATTTGGCCATCGATTTTCATGTGTGGATGCTATCTGAGTAATGTTCACATCCAGAAAATGGGCACATTCTAATGGTCATACTATGCAGAAATAAGGCTGAAGATAATAACACACACCTCTCTCCCTTCACTGCTCCCCCAGCCTGTGCATTTGCTCAATGCACAAAATTTTATTATGGGCTCGATCCTCTGCACCTCCGGGAATAAAATGCAAAGAAAAGTTAAATCATCATTTAGATAAGTCAGTTCAGAATTTACTCATAGTACAATGATCACATTATCCATCAGTTTAATACAATCTTAGCTCATAGAGAGCCATTTGCATCACAGTGCCCCCACATCATGCACTCTAGAAGAACTGACTAGAAGCAAACAGAAGTTAGATTCAAACCTTTAGCATTCAACTATTTTCATACCAAAGTCCAGCAACCTACATGCCAAGCTGTTTGATCTTTGCTGCATATGATGAGATTAATGGAAGAATAATAACAGTTATTGCTACACAATTGAAGCATGCCATGTATTCCTATATGCACTTCAGTAAGGTGCATGAGGTGACTTCTGGATAACGTGAGACAGTCCCAGTGCATCATCCAAAGCAGTATGTCTGCACTGGGCACATGTTTCTATTTAATTAAAAAATGTTGTGCTACTAACCGTAGGCAAAACTGCCCTACAGTTTGTAGCATGCTACAGACCACCCTCTTAAACTCAGGAACCCCACTCAGCCTTCCTGAAGACACTGGAGAGTATGAATGTCTCTCCAAATACCATCATATTGGGGGACTTCAACTACCCAAACATAGACTGGGAGCATTACTCAAGCCCCAACACCCTAGCCCAAAGGTTCCTAGAATTCATAAACTCAAATGCGATGGAACAACTAGTCACCACTCCCACAAGAGGAGATAATATACTAGACCTGATCATCACAAACATGGGGACACAATGCTCCACACCGGAAGTATACCCCTCATTGGTGAGATCAGACCATAAATTAATCTCACTGGAAATCCACATCCCGCCCCCACCCCCAGCACAAAAGACCACAGTGAAGAATTTCTCAAAAGCTGACTTCACACTTCTTAAGACTGAAGTGGTATCCTTCAAGGCCCCTGGGCCAGCAAAAACCACAGCCCACACCACTGAATCCTTTATAAACGCTTTCTATGGACACCTTCAAGAATGCATGGATCATGCAATCCCAGATAAAGCCAAGACCCATTCCCCCAAAGGCAGGCATCCTGTCTGGTGGACCCCAGCCATAAACAAGCTTTACAACAGGAGGAGGAAGCTACTACATGACAGAGCAAAATCCCCAAAAGGGAAGGCATCTCTGATCAGTACTAGCAAAAAACTATGATCACTCATAAAATCATCCAAGGCCAACTTCGAGAGAAAAATCGCAAAAGACACTAAAGACAATCAGAAGGCCTTCTTTAGTTATGTTAGAAACCTGGGTGGAAACTCCCAGATATGCTCAGAGTTAGTCCAAAATGACAAAAAATACACTGAACCCACAGACATTGCCAACATACTGGCAGACAGGTTCAGTGCAAATTTCTCTCCCCCCTCCCCCCCAAAAGGAGAAATATCTATCCCAGCAGAGTATAGCCTCCCAGACATCTCAGATGCCCAGGTGAGAGTCGCCCTCTCCAAAGCTAAAAACACAGCATCAATGGGACCAGACGGTATCCCGGGTTGCGTGCTACATGAACTGCAAGAGGAACTAAACCCGCACATAAGGCTGCTGTTTAATCTTAGCCTTACTACAGGATACGTACCCAAAGAATGGAGTACAGCAACAGTGGTCCCACTCCACAAAGGAAGTGCTTCTATGGACCCTGGAAATTACCGCCCCATAAGCTTGATGAGCCTGGTCTGCAAAGCTATGGAGAGGATCATTATGGAACTCATAAACAAAGACATTGGGGGCCTACAGACACTGGATCCTACCCAATTCAGCTTTGTCAAGGGCAGATCCTGCCTTTTGAACCTGGTCGACTTTTTTGAAACAGTCACTAAGGCCATTGATGAGGGTAAGGCAGTTCACACAGCCTACCTTGATCTTGCAAAAGCCTTCGACACAATACCCCACTCGGGCATCATAGACAAGCTCACCAGCTTAAACATAAACCCATATGTCATAAGATAGGTTGCAAACTGGCTCAAGGACAGAACCCACAAGGTCAGAATTGCTGGAGCCATGTCAGACTCTAAGCCAGTCACAAGCAGTGTCCCACAGGGCTCGGTCCTGGGACCCCTCTTGTTCGGCATTTATTTTTCCGAGGTGCAAGCAAACATAGGAGGATTGTGGCTAACAAAGTTCGCAGATGACTGCAAACTGGGCGCCATAATTGATACTCCAGCAGACACAAGCATCCTTCATAAAGGCCTCATAGAAACGGATAACTGGTGCCAGAGCCATGGCCTTAAACTGAACGCCAAAAAATGTATAGTCATACCCATTGGGAAAAAGAAAGTACCCACAAATTACCACACAGGTGGTAATCCATTAAGTACGGAAGAAGTAATCAGGGACCTAGAGACCCAAGTTGACGGTAACCTCTCATTTGACACTCACGTTGCCAAGGTGGTTAGGAAGGCCTTCTATATTACCCACATTATCATGAAAGGATTCACATCTAGATCAAGAGAGGTCATTGTGCCCCTGTACTCTTCCCTTATCAGGCCCTTAATTGAGTACAATGCCCCATTTGGGATGTACCTTACCCGACACCTGCAGCAGTTAGAAAGACCCCAAAAGTACCTCACCAAGAGGATCAAGGGTCTCAAACATATGTCATATGCTGCCCAGCTGAAGAAACTCCAGCTCTATTCAGTCACATACCGCCTACTCAGAGGCGATCTATGTCTGACGTATAAGGCCATGTCCAATCCGGAATTAATGGACATGCTACACCTCAGAAAATCCAAATCGACCAGAGCCATGAGAGCAAGAGATTTGAACCTCAACATAGAAATAAATAGGACGTGCTGGAGGGACAGATTCATAACCCAGAGGCTCCCTACACTCTGGAACAGAATCCCAGTCCATGTTAGGCAGAGCCCCTCACTGACTCTCTTCAAGAGAAATCTTGATGAGTGGATGGGAGATCGTAGGTTTACCCCGGGGGTCACTTCTCTGTCACTACTAGACAGAGGCACAGTAAACTAAACCCTAAATGGGCATAGTATTCTCATTCCAAAGGGTGGCGAAAGCCACACACACTCGGGCTAGGCTTATAAATGCCCTAGGGCAGATAGCCTAGTATGAACCTATGAACCTACGAAATGCACGGGAACATTAATAGGAATGGGCTTTCTTTACAATCATAGTCTATATCCTCCAGTAATAAATGCAATGTGCATATACTGTCATATAGTATACATCACATATAGGACAACTGCTGCATTAGTGTACAACAGTATGCACTCATTACAATAGTAACCTTATATGCAGAATGTGTAACAATTGCCTGTTCTGGATTACTGAACAAATAGTTTGTGCACGTCAAATATAAACATATATGTTGCCTTTGTAACTACGCTGTCATGGACAGGGACAAAAACATAATTATAAAAACAATAAGGGGATAGTGTAAGTCTACAACGAAAACAGAAATAAAGTAGCAAGTGAAGAAACAAGCCTATTTTAAAAGCAAACAAACTGCTCTGCATTATATGATGTAAATGTCTGATGTGAGATTTGAACCCACAAAATCATGGGAATGTGGACTGGTGTCATATGACTTCCCATTCTAACCCTTCCAATATGGCACAACCAAAGGTATGCATTATCAGATTTTCTGCAAATGAAGTGTGGACTACAACACGTACTTAAATGGAATGTAAAGTCCACTGCAATGCTCCCAAAATATCACTGCTAAGCAATGTATCAACGATAGTGACTGGAAATCATCCATCTATTGTTTGCTTTCCATAGAAACTGCAATAAGTTTACAAGAAAATGTGTGGTAATACATAAGTGGCCTGGAACTATGTAGAATTACTGTGGATAATGTAGGGAATACATAGTTAGCAGCAGCATGATATAATTTTGCAATACAAAACAGAGATTACCCAAATAGTTTACAAGTAACACACGTCTGACTTTTTTAAAAAGAATGTCCATGACATCAGCTAAAAGATAGGAGGGGGATTCAAACCCTAATTGGTTAGGATTGCAGTTAGTTAGGCAAGCCAAATATGTTAAACCAGCTATGCCACAGTGTAGCCCTCACTTCCCCTCCATTTTACGTATATTCAATCTGATTACTACACTCAGTCATATCAAATACATGGCGACCTGCATTAATGTTACTGTTCTCTGCTTCACTAAATAAGTACTGCATGTAGAAACATATTAATCAGCACCTCCAACAAAGATCACAAAAACAAAGTATTACAATCATTGCAAAGGAGTAACACATCCTTCAGTATTAAGAAAGTAGTTGGCATGGGACATTCTCAAAAAAATTGTGGAGAACAGCAAAATATATAGGGCTAGATTTATGAAAGCTTGCACGGAGTGCAAGAAGAGTGTAGGAGCTCACGCTGGCAATATGTCTGCCGTGCGATCCAGGTACAGCTGGCAGGGGTGTGCACGAGAGCAGCTAAAGCTACTCTTGCACGGACAGCATCATGGTATGCAAATTATCTCATTTGCTGGTGAAAGCCATGCAAATGAGGTAAATTTGTGATCCAGGAAACACTAACCTGTCCGTGGAAGATTGGTGTTAGCTGCAGAAATGTACTTCGTTGGTAATGGAGTACTGTTCTGCAAATAGCTAAATGGAGCTATGACAGCTCCAAATAAATGATGCATATAGTTGAGGAAGCATGCCAATTGCCAAATATAAGGCCATTGGCATTTATAAATGTTTAAAAATATAAAAATTTAACTTTTTTTTCCCCTCATCTCTGATGTTTAAGCATAGCGCAGCACCTCGCAGACGTGTGGCGCTTATAAAAACAAGAAAATAATTAAAAAAAAGCCAAAAATAGGCATTTTCACTAAAAAGCTTATTCTGCTATGCAGGTGAATGGCAGGCTGAAGACAACATGGCCACTGAGTAGTGGTTGCAAAGGGGGGGGGAGCTCAGTGTGAGAGATGTAACCATGCCTTAGTAGGCAATCCTATGGAAATGAGGAAAGGATAGTGAATCCCAATTTTCCCCAGCATGTAAGCCATGTCCCAAGAGTGTAAGAGTAGGAGTAGGTGAGTAGTAGAGTAGAATATAGGTGACTTCATGAGGGGTTGTGTCAGACAGGCTGTAAGCAAATTGGAGTACAGTGGCTTATGTTTGCTTTGAGTTGCTCAGGATTGCAAGAGGCATGCCTACAGCTGTCCTATTTGAAAACCTCAAGCCAAAGGTGCACAATGTTAAAAGATAGGAAACTCCTTGCAAACATGCACACAGAGTGTGCGCGCATGTGCATGTGTTTGTGCATGTGCGCGCGTTTGCTCTTGTTTGCGCGGCGCTTCCACCCGGGTGGAAACAGAAAGGCAAAATGAAGGAAAAGAAGTAGTAGGAAGTTAACCAAGGAGAACTAGCAGAGCTGCCAGGTGAAATATGTCAGAATCAGCTAATTACACAGGCAGCAGACTAACCCAGCCCAGCACTTTAAACTCTGCAAACAGCATCCCCCCCTGTTTTTTTTTTCCCAAGGACTCTGCAATACTGCAGTATACAAAGAGGGAAAGCTTAAAAAGCTTAAGTCAGACAAAATGTTAGGGGCTGCTCTTGCTATCATAAACCAACATGTGCAAGGTGCTGAGGGTGGTGATGTTGTGAATGCTGCTGAGCAACTCACAGTGAAGAGATGGAGAAGAGTGTACAGACCCAGGGTAACCTACCAGGGGCTACATGAGCTGGAGATAGTGCAGCGCTATAGGGTCTACAGAGACCTCATACAGCAAATTGTTGAGCTGTGCTGGCCACGCTTCACACACAGAACCAACAGAGAGGAACCCATCCCAGTGGATACCAAGGTATGTGTTGGCCTAAGAATACTAGCTACAGGTACTTTTCAAAGACCAACTGGTGATATGATGGGGATTTCATAGGCATCAGCATACAGGGTACTTCACCAGTTCCTGGATGCCATGTCAGCACATGTCAGTGACCACATATATTTCCCCAATTCCCGTGAAGCATTGGCCAGCTATATGCATCTTTTTCACCAAATAGCAGAATACCCTGAGGTAGTGGGTGCAATAGACTGCACGCACATATGCATCAAAGCACCACCCGGTGAACGGGGTAGGGTCTACATCAACCGCAAGGGCTTCCTCTCCATCAACTGCCAGGTCGTGTGATGCCCAGGGCATAATAATTAATGTGTGTGCTGGCTGCCTTGGAAGCTATCACGATTCACATATCTGGCATCTGACCCAGCTGTACTAGAGATTTGCCAATGGGGACATCCCTGATGGTCACCTAGTGGGGGATGCTGGATACGCACTGGAGCTGTGGCTGATGACACCCATAAGAAATGCACACACACCTGAACAAGAACTCCATAATGAGGCACACGCACAAACATGAAACATAATTGAGCGTGTGTTTGGGATGCTCAAGTCACGGTTCCAGTGTCTGGACACATCAGGTGGAGCCTTGCAGTACTCACCAACTACATGCACCCAAATTATGGTATGTGCCATGCTACACAATATGATCCTGCGGAAACAGCTGCAGCAGGAACAGCATGGGGCAGGGCCAAACAGCCCCCCACCATTGCCAAGGCCTGCACAAGCAAAGCGTGACTCAGAGGAGGAAAAACCTGAGCCTGTCCCAGTAGGCAGAAAGCGGCGTGCCCAGTATGCCCTGGCCTTGGCAAAGAAGCAATGCATACCACATGCACTGACTCAGTAGTAACCCTGGAAATGACACCTCTCTCTGACTCACACATACAGTAAAAGGGATGCCTAACTTAACACTACCTGTTTTCAAACATGTATAGGGAGTGTACTATGTGCATCCAACATAGGCAGCCCTGCAGCACCACCTGAGGCATGAGTGCCCTATTTTAAGCAATATAAATCACTGCTAAGCACATTTTACCAATATTGAGCATATTTAAATACAATTGGGCATAGCTGCGCACCGCGCTAACCAGCACAACGTCGGGCAAAGTTGGGTAAAGTCGAGCAAAGTCGGGTAAACATGCTCACGCCTGCTTTACTGTTAAATAACCAGTCAGGTTTGCCCAGCAGGAAAATAAAAAGCAGTGATAGGGCTCGAACTCAGGATACTGTGCACTGTAGTCACAGTACTGAACCACTAAGCCTTGACAGCATTTCACTGGCACAGACACAACTTAAGTCACTCACACATACCAGTTGGGGGGGGGGTCACATACCTAACAGTCACAGCCAGCAGGACAATTGTAGACAAATGCAAACACAATCAAATGCTGTATCATGCCTCTGAAGAGGGATATGAGTAACCTCCCCCCAGATAACAGATAACAGCAGGCCAGGCAGTGTGATGTGGGTTGGGTAGGCTATGAATTCACAAACTAATATGCGTGTAATTGGAAGCTAAGGTCTGTAGTACAGTGGTATGCCTCAAGCCAGTATGATAGGCAACAGTACAGACTGAAATGGAGTACCTGACATAGCAGTGCAGACCTAACAAATGTGCATAAGTGTCAGGTATACCCCTCATCCTATGTACACCCACAGTAACAATCAGGTGTGCCCCCCCCGGGTAGAAATGTACAAATAATAGCTGTCCCCCACTGTATGTAGAAATGTTGATAAGTCTATGCAAATTGACTCATGGAAGCCCTGCAGGCACAGCATGCTTCCTGTCAATGTACAACACAAAGGTGAGCCCTGAACTAAAAACCAACTTGAATTTTCACACACATATATAGTATATATATGCCCATAGTGGGCATGCAAACACACTTAAACAAATTTAGCAAATGTCAGTCAACAACATACTGAAAGGTCATACTGGGCATGCTCACACACTTAAACAAATGAAGCAAATTTCAGTCAACATACTGAAAGGTCATACTGAGCATGCTCACACACTTAGGCCATGTCTGAGTACAGCAGTGGGCCAAACATATCTGGCAGTTGCAATACTTACTCCAGACAAATGTCACTATTCTCCAATCCTGCCTTGCGCACACAGTGATTTGAAAACAGACCCATATAATATATTGGACCCCTGTCATAATCAAACTATGAAATACAAGTACTTAAGTTGTTCAAAGAAAGTGAAAATCCAAAGAAGATAAATAAATCTCCGATCAGTGTCATCAAGAAACAATGAGCACTCCTAACATTATCCAAGCCATGTTCTGGCAAACATATTGTCAAAGAGTCCATAGAGAACCATGAAGCTTTCTTTAGCTATGTCATAAATATCAATGTAAACTCATATGTTCTGAGTCAGTGCAAAGTGTAAATACATGTACATTACTGACATTGCCAACATCTTGTCAGACAGGTTCATACATACATATTTACCCCCCTCTCACTGACAAAAGGGCCCATTACCATACCTGGAGATTGTGAAAAGCCAGAAATCACATATACAATTGTTAAACAGCTCTATCCAAACCTAAAACATGGTGACTATGGGATGACATGGTGTCCCTGGCTGTGTCACATGTGAACTCCAAAACAAACAGACCCTACACCTGAACAGTCTGTTGAGACTCACTCTCTGTACAGGATATGAAACTGTTGAATGGGTTACAGCAACATTTGGCACACTCCACAAGTGTTGGAGCACAAGAGACCATGGGAACTATGGTCTTATAAGCCTAATAAGCCTGATCTGCAAGGCCATGGAGTCCATCATTATGGAACTCATAAACAGAGCTATTGGGAGCCTACAAACACCCAACCCTACCCATTTTGGTTTGGTCAGGGGCAGATCATGGTCCCTAAACCTGCTAGACAGTTTTCAAGGCAGTTACCCAGGACATACATCGATGAAATGAACTCCACACTGCCACACCTTGAAAAGCCCTTTTCCAACATCCCACACACATGTCGTATCCACAAAATCAACAACCTGTGCATAAACACGTATGTCATCTGATGGATTGCCAACTGGGGCACAGATAGATCCCACAAGGTAAGAACTGAGGTCTCCCTGTTGGACTGTAAGCTGGTAACAACTGCTTTCCCCCATGGCTCAGTCCTGGGACCCCTCCTGTCTGGTGTATACGTTTCAGAAATACAGTCAAACACACGAGGGCTATGGTTAGCAAAGTTTGTGGATGACTGCAAAAAGGTTGTCATAATCAATGTTTGGGGACAACAGAGACATTCTTAAAAAGGGTCTCAGTCAGACAGATGTGGTGTCAAAATTATGGCCCGAACTACAGTCGTACAAATACCACATAGGTGCTAACACCCTAAATATGGAGGTAATAATAAGGGATCTATGGATACATGTGGATAGTCATCTCTGCTTCCAGAAACACATTCACAAAGTGGTTAGAAAATCCTGCTATGTGTTCCCACTAATTGCCAACGTCTTTGCATGTAGGTCAAAGGAGGTTCCCTCTACTCATCAATCATCAGACCCATCAGAGAGTATCACGGCACACTTGCAATGAATCTGACTAGGCACCTTCAACAGCTGGAAAGACCACCAAAGTACCTCAACAAGAGGATTACTGGCCTCAAACAGTTGCCCCATGCAACAAGACTGAAGTAACTCAATCTGTACTCTGTTGCGTACTGCCTACTCAGGTGATCTCTGCCCAACAGACAGGTCCATGTCCAATGCAAAACTGATGTACATGCTCTATCTGAAGTAACCCCAAGCTCACTGTGCCACATGCTCTAGGGATACAATCATCACAACAATAAATAGAACATGTTGGAGGGATACATTACTAACTCACAGACTACCCTTGCTTTGGAACAGGCTCCCAACCTACATTAAGCTGAGTCCCTCACTGACACTCTTCCAGAGGAACCTTGATGAGTGTATGTGAAACTGAACTGCCACACCATGGATCACTTCATCAGTTCTACTACACAGAGACATAGGGAACTAAGCCCATGTGTGGTGATAGCTGCACACTCTAGCCATACTAATATATGCCTTCAGGCAGATAGCCTATTACCTACCTACCTATGTACCCATATATATGTAGGGGGGAACACAGTATAAGAAGCCAAAGATGGATGGGCAGAGATATGTGTAAGAGGGTGACCATGACAGGGAGCCATCCAGGACTGTCCCACCCAGCACACATCCCAATGACACAAAAGACATGAGGTGCACATCTCACCCACTGTACATAATAGCCACCAGTATCTGTAAGCATTACAGTGTATGTGGTGCATGTGCCTGCTGTACAACATGACTGTACAATGAAGTACACATCTACTATCTGTAGACATGTACCTGTCACATAGGTTCATAGTAGACTATCTTCACGAAGGCATATATTAGACTAGGCAAGTTTTGCAGCTTTCACCACCCCATTGGTTAGTCTCCTAAGCCCTAGTTCTAATAGTTAGTACCCTAAGCCCCTTTCTAGTGGGGCTGCTGATGTGATGCCTGACGTGAATTGTCTGGTTCCCATCCACTCATCAAGGTTGCTATTGAACAGTGTCAGCGAGGGGCTCTGTCTGATGTACATTGGGACTCTGTTCCACAGTAAGGCAAGTATCTGGGATGGTACTCTATCCCACCAGCATGTTGTATTCATTGTTGTGATGAGGTTTATATCCCTGGAGTGTGTAGTGTGACTCAGTTTTGTTATCCTTAGATGGAGCATGTTCAACAGTTATGTGTTGGACATGGCTCTGTATGTTAGGCAGAGTGTGCCTCTGAGTAGACGGTATGCAATGGAGAACAGATTTAGTTTTACCAGTTGTGTTCCATAACACAACTGTTTGAGGCCAGTAATCCTCTTGGTGAGGTATCTCTGTGGTCTCTCCACCTGCTGGATATGCTTAGTTGAGTACATCCAAAATGGTGCATTGTACTCAATGATGGGTCTGATGACTTAAGAGTAGAGGGCCACCACTACCTCTTTTGATCCTGATGCAAACCCTTTGTTGATGAGGTGGGCCACATAGGATTTCCCAATCACTCTTGCAACATGGTTGTCAAAGGAAAGATGATTATCTACTTGTGTCCCCAGATCCCTTATTACCTTGTCAGTTTTTAGGGTGTAACACCTATGTGGTAGTTTGTGGGTACTTTGTTTTCCCCAAAGGGGATTACTATGCATTCTTTCACATTGAGCTTGAGGCCATGATTCTGACACCACACAACTGTCTCATAGAGTCCCTTCTGGAAAATATTAGTGTCATCCGGGGAATCTATTATGGCAAACACTTTACAGTTCCCAGCAAACTTAGTCAACCACAACCCTCCTGTGTTGGCATGTACTTTTGAGAAGTCTATACCAAACAAGAGGGGCCCCAGGACTGAACCCTGGGTGACACCAGTTGTTAATGGTTTAGAGTCTGACATGTAGCCAGCAAATCTTAATTTGTGGATCTATCTGTGAGCCAGTTTGCAATCCATCTTGTGATGTGTGGATTTATGCCCAGGTTGGTGAGTTCATCTATGATACCTGACTGCGGAATGGTGTCAAAGGCCTTAGTGAGGTATAGGTAGGCTGTGTGGAGCTCCTTTCAATCATCTGTAGCCTGGGTAACTGTCTCAAAGAAATTCACCCAGTTCAAGAGGCGTGATCTGCATTTGATGAAGCCAAACTGGGTCTGCTCAACTCTGTGAAGGTTCCCAATGTCTTTATTGTTGACTTCCATTATGATTGGCTCCATTGCCTTGCAGATCAGACTCATCAGGCTCATAGAGCATGAATGCCAAGGGTCTTTTGTGACCCCCACCCCTGTGGAGTGGGAAGAACGTTGCTGTGCAACATTCTATGGGTACATATCCTGTAGAGAGGATGTAGAGAGAGGTGTAGGTATCCTTGTGGAATATGGATACATCCACACCCTATGTGCTATGATCCAGGTTCTGATGCTGGAATGTATGTAATGAGTAGTATCCTGGTAGTGCTGGTGTGCTCTCTGGAGCCTTGAACTAAGTTTCTGTTACTGCACAGATATCAATATTCTCCATACTGAGAAGTGCCTCAAGTGTGTGCATTTGGAGGCTGAGACTTCTGGCAATGAGTAGCATTTAACTCACTTTGTGGTTATTTGTGTTGGTTACGGGGTTTGGTTTGTCCTGAGTGACTTGTGTTCCACACCTGAAGTCAATGCCTCATTGGTCCGATCTGACCATAAGATAATTACCCTACATATCCACATTCTGTCCCCACCCCCCATTAAGGAAACCATGTTAAAAAATTTTCTCTAAAGCCAACTTCATGCTTCTTAAGACAGAAGTGGTGAACTTCATGACACCCATGCAGATGGACAATACAGTTACGAATACTGAATCCTACACAGTTGCACTTTATAAGCACTTACATGAGTGCATGGATCGTGATATCCCAAACAGAACTAAGACGCTATCCTCCAAAAAAAGGAAGCCAATCTGGTGGTCCCCTGCCATAAACAAACTGTACAACAGAAGGAAGAAACTGTTGCAAAAGAGAGTAAAATCCCATGAGTGGAGGAGCTACCTGGTCAGCCTCAGTAAGAAGCTGGGATCCCTGATAAAATCCTCCAAAGCTAGTTATGAAAACAAAATCACCACTGATTCTAAAGACAACCACAAAGCATTCTATAGCTATGTCAAGAATCTCAATGGCAACACTCAGATCTGCTCTGAGTTACAGCACAATGGCACTAAATATACAGACCCAACTGATATTGCCAACATCCTGGCAGATAGGTTCAGTGCTAACTTTACCCCCTCTCACCCATGAAAGAGCCCATCTCTATACCAGAAGAATGCAAAGTTCCTGTAATCACGGCTGCACAGGTAAAAACCACACTCTCCAAAGCCAGGAACACAGCATCCATGGGACCAGACAACATCCCAGGCTGTGTTCTACATGAACCACAGAACAAAATGGCACCCCCACCTAAGTACCATGTTCAATCATAGCCTCACCTCAGGCTTTGTGCCTGCTGAATGGTGCGCAGCGACGGTTATCCCACTACACAAGGGGGGGCCAACATGGATCCCTGGAACTAGCGTCCCATTAGCCTGATGAGCCTGGTCTGCAAGGCCATGGAATGTATCATCATGGAACTTATAAACAAAGACATTGGTAATCTCCAAATTCTGGACCCCAACCAGTTTGGGTTTGTAAAAGGCAGATAATGTCTCCTAAACCTGATAGACTTCTTTGAAGTAGTCAACAAAGCTGTAGACAAGGGTAAGGTGGTTCACACAGCCTATCTAGATCTTGCCAAGGCTTTCAACACCATCCCCCACTCTGGAATTATAGATAAACTCACTAAACTAGGTATAAATCCCTATGTCACAATATGGGTTGCCAACTGGCTCACTGACAGAACCCACACTGTGAAAGTAGCAGACTCCAAATCCGACTTCAGACCAGTGACAATTGGAGTACAACAGGGTTCAGTCCTGGGTTTTGTCCTGTTTGGTATCTACTTCGCAGAAGTACAGGCTAACACAGAAGGTCTGTGGCTAATGAAGTTCACAGATTACTGCAATCTAGGAGCCATAATCAAAACTACTAATGATGTGGTCATCCTACAAAAGGGCCTCACTGAGACAGATGCATGGTGTCAAAGCCATGGCCTCAAGCTCAATGCCAAAAAGTGCATTGTCATCCCCTTTGGTAAAAACTCTGTACCCATGAACTACAACATAGGCGGTAGTATACTTAACACTGAAAGTGTGATAAGAGACCTTGGGGCACAGGTAGACAATAGTCTCTCCTTTGATAATAACATTGCCACAGTAGTCAGGAAATCCTTCTATGTGGCACACCTCATCACAAAAGGTTTCTCATGCAGAAAAAAGAGGTCATTGTTCCCCTCTACTCATCACTCATTAGATCCACCCTTTTTGGTATGTACCTCACAAGACATCTACAACAACTGGAAAGGCCGCAGAAATACCTCATAAAGAGGATTACTGGCCTCAAACACATGCCCTATACAGACTGTATCAAAAAACTCCAGCTTTACTCAATCGCATATTGCCTACTCAGAGGTGATCTCTGCCTAACATACAAAGCTATGTCAAACCCAGAGCTGTTGGACATGCTCCACTTAAAGAAATCCCAATCCCTCTGAGCTACACGCTCTAGGCACCTAAATCTTGTCACCACAATAAACAGAACATGCCAGAGGGATAGATTCCTGTCCCAGAGACTTCCCATACTCCAGAATAAACTACCTATCTATATCAAACAAAGCTCCTCATTAGCACTCTTCAAGAAAAATCTTGATGATTGGATGGGAAATAGGAAATTTACCCCGGGGATCACTTCTGTGTCTCTGCTCAGCAGTGGCACAGGAAAATAAATTTCTTGAGTGGCAAAAGCCAGGGTACCTTTTTGGCTGGGCTGATAGCCTAGTATCTAACTATGAACCTATAAACCTTTGAGCCTTGCCTAAAAAAGGTAATATGGGGATAGCAAGAGCCTTGGCCAGTATTCAGAAGCATAGGGGTAACAGGTGCAAACATTCTGTAGCGAAGCAACGAAGCTTGTCTATCATGACATCAGAGGCAGACAGAGACTGGATCCCCTTTGAATGACACCAGAAGCTCAGCCAATTGTTCAAGTTTATTGTCTTTCTGTTACATTTCAGTATCATGTAGGTGAAGGTAAGATGCTACTCAGGGTCAGGGTCATACCAGCCTGGGCTACATGATCATAGAGCTACTATATATCTCTTGTCATGTTGTCCTGGGAGGTATGTCTCAGATCATTCACACTGACATGTACAAAGAACACGTCATATATGTACCTGTTCTGGAGTGATGTAAGTGCTTGTGTTATGTGGCGGATCATAGCTCCTGACAGACAACTGACAGTAACCGTCCCCTTGTCCAGCCGAGTGAGTGGAACATCTGTGTGTCTATGGAGTCACCTATTACTAGTGTGTTGGGTATGTTGTTTTGCCTTAGGGCCTGTTGTGAGGCACACTGCTTTGGTGTATTATGTGTTTTCTGGCGTGTGCTTGGAGGTGCATGTCGCTTGCTTGTCTGCTTAGGAGGACACTCTCTTTTTCAGATTAATATTTGTATTCTCTGAGTATGGTAATGTGTATTTATGTGTGTGTTTTGCTGGTGCTTGTATTGTAGGTCTATGTGAGACTGTTGGTGTTGTGGTTGTATGACCCTACTCCTCTTGACTGTATTGTCCAGTATTGGGCTGACAGAGCTTAGCCAGCAGTTTGACCCTGTGTGTGCCAGCATGTGGTGCATCAACCCATATATGATATGGTCATGGCCTATGCATACAATACACTCACAATACACCTAGTATGATAAGCCTGCTGTGGTTAGCAAATATGAAAAAAACCTTTGGGCAAACTGTCAGCATGTAATGTCTGTATTGCACCCTGCAACTCCATATTGCTTCCTGAAGTGTAAAGATGTACTTAGTTTGGATTAAGAACCCCGCACTTGCCGACTGTATGTGTGTGTGTGTGTGTGTGTGTGTGTGTGTGTGTGTGTGTGTGTGTGTGTGTCTGTCTGTCTCTCCCTGGGAAGAGAGCAACCTTTTTGGAGACTACTCACAGCCCTTAAAAGTGGTATACACATCTTTGTCAAGTCTGATGATGTCACCATCCTACAAATATACCAAATATACCTGTGGAAAGGTGAAATCCCAGTAATGTGTGTAGCATGTCGTGGAAATGCGTACAGCTGTATTATCATAATGTAGTTAGGTAGAGATTTGATTCATGCACTTGCCAACTGGGTGTGTCTCGGCAGCAACCATTTTGGAGACTACTCACACCCCTTAAAAGTGGTATACTCATCTTTGTCAAGTCTAATGTCACCATCCTACAAATATACCTGTGGAAAGGTGAAATCCTGTCAATGTCTATAGCATGTCATGTAAATGCATATTGCTATAATATCATAATGTAGTTAGATAGGGGTTTGATTCCTGCATGTGCCAATTGTGTGTGTGTTTCTCTGGAAAAAGCATCCTTGTTGGAGACTACTCACACCCCTTAAAAGTGGTATACTCATCTTTGTCAAGTCTGATGATGTCACCATCCTAAAAATATACCTGTGGAAAGGTGCAACCCCAGTAATGTGTATAGTGTGTCGTGTAAATGCATACTACTGTAGTATCATAATGTAATTCTGAACAAGTTTGAATCTCACACTTGCTGACTGTGTGTGTGTGTGTTCCAGATGTATGAGAGTGTGTGACACTGTTGATCAATGTAGAGTTGGTTTTGACTTTTCTAGTGTATGACATATCACAATGACAACTGTATGTGCATTACACATGTAAGGTAGCTGTGGGGCAAAGCCATATACATACATGTGGCCTAAATTATTTCATAGGTGGGTACTCTGCTTTCTCCATGAAAGCATCTGTTATCTTTGCCAGAGCATGCTGGTGCTTTCCAGACCTTAGGTCACTTCTGTATGCTCGTGACAAGTTTAGCCACTGCAGTGATCTCTGGGCTACGTCTTCTGTTTCACATCCACTCATCACTGTTTCTATTGAAGAGTGTGAGTGAGGGTTTATGCTTGAGGTATATTTGAATTATGTTCCAAAGCAAGCAAAGTCTGGCAAAGATGACTAATCATTATAGGTGTGCAACAACCTCTGTGGATCTGCATGCAAACCCTTTATTGCTTATGTGCTCCACAGAGGGATTTCCAAAACCCTCTGGTAATGTCATTATCAAAGGAGAGATGACTAAACACATGGATCTATGTATACATTAGTACCTGTTCCACATTTTGGGGGCTACTACCTATGTGGTACTCTGGGGATACTTTGTTTTCTAAAAGTGGATAACTATGCTTTCTTTGGCTTATAGCTTTACAGCATGGGTTTGACACCAGGTATCTGTCTCTATGACACCCTGTTGGAGGATGTGTGTGTCATCTGGAGAATAGAGTATAGCCCACAGTATGCATTTTCATCAAACGTGGGCAGACATATCCCTACTGTGTTTGCATGTACCTAAGAAAGATATATGCCAAACAGGAATCGTCCCAGGACTGAGTGCAGGTGAATACCACTTGTTACTGACATAAAATTGTACATGGAGGCTGCAAACGTTACTGTGTGTCCTACATCTGTGCATCAGTTATCAATCCATCATCTAACAATCGTTTATAGTCAGTCTGTTGAGGTTATATATAATACCAGAAAGTGGGATGGGTATGAATTGCTGGTGAGCTATAGCTTGGCTGTGTGGACCTCCCCTCCCTCACCTATAGCCTTGTTAACTGGTTTGAAGTCTACTAGGTGTAGGAGCCAAGATCTGGCATTTAGAGAACCTAAGTGGGTATGGTGCAGTGTTTGCAGGTTCATAATGTCTCTGTTAATGAGTTCCATAATGCTGTGCTCCATAACCTTCCAGATAACATTTGTCTGGCTTATAGGGTGGGAGTTTCCAAGATCTGTTGTAGTTCTACCCTTAATCAATTTATGTTAACATTTGCACTGGGTGTGACAAGGGTGGACAGGATTAGGAATAAGTATATTAGAGGGACAGCCCAGGTTTGAAGGTTAATAGACCAAGCCAGATAGGCAGGATTACATTGGTTTGTACATGTGCTGAGGAGGGATGCATAGTATATTGTGAAATAGATGCTAAGGATGAAGCCGTCAGGTAACAGGAAAAGAGGAATGCACAAGATGAGGCTTATGGCTTTGGTGAGAGAGGACATGCAAGTGGATGGTGTGACAGCGCAAGATGCAGAGGGCAGGAAGAAATGGAAACAGTTGATCTACTGTGGCAACCCCTAATGGTAGCATCTGAAAGGTGAAGAAGAAGACGTTGTAGCTCAACCCTTGTGTACTGTGAACACCATTACCGTGCGTCATTCCACAAGTCTGTAACCTGTATAGAGGCTGCATCTAGACAGATTGTTTAGGTGAGTGGTGACTTCATATGTCAGCTTGTGTATGACACAGCCAGGGACACTGTCCAGTACCATTGCAACTGTGTTTAGACTTTGGTAAAGAGATGTTTTAACTAGAGTGTCTGTGAATCATCAGGTTTTACATTCTTCAGGTCTGGAAATGCGGCCCTTGTGTAACGACAGGGTGATGAAATCCACATTCAAACTGTCTGACAAGAAATTGATAATGTCAGTCAGATAAGTGTACTTTGTGACCATTTACATTAACTATGACCCAATCTGAGATTTCCCCTGTAGATTATAAACAACACTAAAGAAAGATTTAGTGTTGTCTTTGGAATCCTTGCCATTTTGTATTTTGAAGCTTGCCTTGTATGTTTAATGAGGGCTTGTATTTTCCCAATGATACTGACCAGAGAAGTTATCCCTTCTTGGTATATAACTCTTTTTTGGTACGACTTCACACCTTCAATTATATATTTAGTTTATGGCAGGGGTCCATGAGACTAATGCACTTTTACTGTATAAGTGAGAATTTCTTGTGTTTGTGATAGCACGGTCCATGCAACCCTGTAGGTGAACAGTGTGCATTACTAAAGGATAATGCAGCTGGGACAGTGTTAACCTTAGTAATGCAAACCAATGACAGCAACAACAGCATCACCTACAGCACAATGTCAACCCGTGTCATACACACACATGCGTACTCAAGTTCCAAAATGTGTGTAGTACAAAGCATACTGGCCACCAATAGAAACTATGGAGTGTTAACACTGGCCAATACAGGGCATGTCACCCTGCCCATGTGTCCAATATGCATGTACATGCAGACAATGCACCTCCACCATGTTCACAAATGGACACCTGCAAACATGTGTTGCACACACCCCACACTTACTGTCCACTGTGTAATGTATGCTGACACAACTACACACATCAGCCAAGTGGCATATGGGCAAACAAAACACAATTGGAATAAACACTGGTGAAAACAATACACCATTGCTAATTACAGCTTTAATGCATCATGCCTGCTCAGCTACACCTTCAAGGATATCATTACACTTTACTGCTGACAACATGCTACACATCCAACCATTGCTATACTTTATTAAAGTCACCCTGTGCATCAGCACCATGTTAGCCTGTTCCTGCATCAATGTTACAGATGACAGGAGGTGGTACAGGTTTCATCATAGTGTTGTTTGTTTGCCAGAGGCCTACACTGAGCAATACAATTGACATGTGTGTGTGTGTGTGTGTGTGTGTGTGTGTGTGTGTGTGTGTGTGTGTGTGTGTGTGTGTGTGTGTGTGTGTGTGTGTGTGTGTGTGCGTGTGTGCGTGTGTGCGTGTGTGTGTGTACGCGTGTGTGAGGGCCATGAGTACTGTTATGGGCCAATGTTGATGTCATCTGTGCGGGTATGTGTTTGCCCTAGGTTTCTGGTTTATGTGTGTGTGTGTGTGTCTGCATGCACACAGTTCCACCATGTGGCAGCCATATACAGGGATTTGTGAGACAGCTACAGACTGTACCTGGCAGATTTTACAGATCACCATCTCTGGCCATGGATACGGAACCTGTGCCTGGCAGGGGTGCTACAGACAGTATCAGGTACTAATCCAGATTGGGTACTATCTGAAGAGGTTGACATATGTCCACTGGATCCAGGTCCCTGCTGGGACTGGTCAGAGCCACGTGCACGTGGTCTGCTAGGACGGTCTATGGACAGTCTTCCCAACATTGCTGGGGCTGGTACTGGCACTATGGGAGTGGCTGTGACTTGCTGGACGTCCACGCCAACCTCCAGCTGGTGATGTTGCTGGCATACGTCCATGTTGATGTCTCAACTGTCCTGCACTATCCTGACACATGGACATGACATTGTGGAGGACATCCAATTTCGCACCCCAATGTCTATCAATGACCTCAGTGTAGTTATGTATGTCACCTGCTAGGTCACGGATACTGTCATTTACAGAGGTGTAATGAGCCCTCTGTGCCCTTAGCCCCTGTGTGGTGTACCCCTCCATTCATGTCTGTGCCTCCATGACAGCCTGGAACATGCATGTGGTAGAAAGAGGTGTTGCACATCTGCCAGGGGCATGATGACCAGCAGTGCTCTGACAAGAACCCCTGGGCATCTGCCTACGTGGTACCATTCCAGACATCTGGCTATGGCTGCTGTGCCCTGATACATGTGCCATAGATACCACACTGTCCTGGCCAGTGCCAACCGTACACTGTCCCTCAGCTAAGGGCAATGGTGATGATGGATGTACAGGCAGTATAACTTTGTGCATGGATGGGGTGGATACTTGTCTACTGTCAATTGGTGGCCCAACAACAGACCCTGACAAACCTGCCTGCGCCTCAACACACCTATCCTCATCATCACTGTTTGTCTCAGTGACATCAGGTTCCGTGCTGTACTGAACCAGCCCCACCTCACCACCTGTGAGAGGAAAACAGTAAACACACTTTAAGACCTGAACATGACTTCAGACCACATGCACACATGCACATATGCACACATGCACACATGCACACATGCGCACATGCGCACATGCACACATGCACACACACAAAACTACACTCCTCCCAAAAGCAGACACACACAACACCAGCAATCACAGAACATACACAATAGCCGGTGATGGTAGGGTACAGTATCACAAGCAAAACAGTCATATCACAAATGTCAGCATGCAGGACATGTGTTGCTCAACAGCATGCAGTGCAAGTGTAGTCACTCCTTGTTACTAACAGTATACATGGCTTTGATGTATGTGTTTTGTTATTAGGTGATGGCCCTCCCCCTGGAACACAATGCATACATGGACTCAAAATTGCTGTGCAGGTATTCATAACCCTGTGATGTACTGTGCACCATAACTCACAGGTGTACATACCATTGCTGGATGTGTATCTGTGTGTCAGATAGGTATCCAATGCTGATTATAGCCTCTGTGTCTTTAAAAAATAATTGTGGACACATTTTTAGCACATGCATGATGAGTATTCACACAATATCATTAGTGGTGCATGCATAATTGATGGAACACCATTCGGCCACATACCCAAAGTATGGTACTTATGATGAGTGTAGATCATATTGTGGACATGCCAGTCTCATACATGACATGGCATGCTAAAGCACAACTGCATATTTAAACACTACACATACCCAATATGTATCATATGACCTAGCCACTCAATAGCATCACAAAACATATATGTGTCAGTTGTGCAAATGGTGATTGGTATGCATACTGTTTAGAGGTGCATATGTGTGAACACATGCATCATTATGGTGTGTAGCAATGACAGCTATGTGTAGTACTGTGGTTTCAATAACTGGATGGGGTATAGTACCATAGGCCATCACCATAAAGCATCAGGTGGTTACTCAAGGCTACAAATGTTTCGCAAACCAGCACTAATCATGCTGTGTCGGAACTGTACTACCTTGGCTAAATTCACCATTTCAGAACCAGTTGTTACGTGAGTTTGTAAGGAGGCCAATAAGGAGCATTCCCTGACATGAATGTGTAGTGTGTTGCAGAGTGTTTAAAAGCCCCAGGATAGACCTCTACCCCTCAGGTATATTATGTATAATGTGTGGATGAGATTTTGGATACTGGAGTGTGTCTTTACAGAGGGTTTGTGAATCCTTTATGTGTAGCATGTTAAAATGCTCTGTGTATGACATAGATGTGTATGTTATGTGCATGTTGAGTATCAACTGTGCCTATCCAATGGTCACTACAGTCTAGCCACATTTGTTTGAGATGGTCTGGGTATTGCATGTGTTTAAGGCAGCTAATCACATTAGTGAGATGTGCGTGCTCTTACACCAGACATGCACAGCATGCATTATGGGTAGGTATGTTACATGTGTACATGGCCTACACCTTAACTATGACATGCACTTTTTATTTACAATAATAAATGCAGAACACACTCACCAGCATCTGTCCACTGCCTTGATGTCACCCCAGAGGGACCTACATAGAGATGAGACAGTTTGTCAGTGGCCACAACTGTGGCATTGCTACTGTGTGTTTGCAATCTTACAGTACAACAGTTTACATTCACAGGGCTACAGATTATGTTCCAAATGATCAGTATTGCACAAAAACAGGCTCCACATCTTTTAACGATACACTCCACATCTCACATATGCATGATCTACCAATATAGATAACAGTAGTCTACAGATATGCCATGCTACCTGCATGCTCCATGTGTGCTTGCTGGGTGGCTCCAACCACCATTATGCTGTATGTCTGCTGCTGTTGTTTTTGGGCAGGTGCCACCAGGCTCATGATCAGCTCCTCCACTCTGGTGAGGGGGATGGATATTAACACCACCTCCTGTTGCAAGCTGTTGTCTACGCACATCAGCGGCACGCTGACAGACATGTCTGAGAAGATCACTGCAGTGGTGGTGTATCTACTCATATGTCCAGTAATGTAGGCCTACCTCATTGACCCTGTGGACAACATCTTGCCACATTGCAGTATGCTCCTGCTGGTCCTGACAGGTTCATGAGAACATGAGACGGTAGTGCTGAATCATACTGCTAGTAATGATATCATCTTCAGCACTACTGTAACTCGGGCTCCTGTTGTGGGCCATGATCCCTGGAAGACATAAATACAAAAATATGTCTGAGCAAGTCATATGGCACATTTAACATTATACAGTACAGATATCACTGAACTGCCATAAATAGCAACCTATAAGCTAACCGAGAGTGAAACACTGTAACTGCCACTTATCACTGCTCACCCCACAACTGCTTGAAAGTGCCTTGCTCACTCTCTATCTAATGAATCATGTTCTGCACAGCAACAAAATAAAATCACTATATAAGACTATACAATAGTACCTGGCATACTGTATGCAACACGATGCACCATCTAGCCACAGCAGATATACATCAAGCTGATGTGTAAAGAAATATATCATCCATCACAATCAGTGTAAGGTCCAATATATGTATTACTATTATACCACACAACTTGTTAATGCCAAACCCGTGGCCAAAATATGTGCACAATTGGGAATATAGGTCACATACTGCTGTAGTACACTATGAATGTTGCTAAATATGCAGTTATATGTATTAACACACATATGTCAAAGGACATGTTACAGACATACCCACACACACATCAGACATAATTACAGGACACAAAGGTATGACAACCCAGATAAGCTTTCAGTGTGTACTATACAGTACTGTGTGTCAGTACTTACACAACCTTAATCTTGAGAAATGTAATCCGTGATGAATACAGGGACCACACAAAACAGTGAATGCAAGCAATGTGGACATACACCATACTTTGCTGTACAGGCCCAGAGCTTCAATTAGTACTACAGTACACACAGGATTTGCATTTAACATCGGTACCAATCAATAATCATAGATGTACTGCTTTAGCCTCCAATGACACACCCTAGTTAAAACCAAGAGACTTAATCACACTGTATGCAATAGCACTTGTTCTGCCTAGCAACAGAATACACAGCGTTTGCTAGGATCAAAGCAAGGACCTATAATACCATAACATAAACAGTTTCCCACTAAGCTATCCCACATATACATATCTTTGACGTATTCACAAACATATTGACTATCATCACAGTCAGTCAATAGTACAGAGAATCTATTGTATGTATATATATATATATATATATATATATATATATATATATATATATATATATATATATACACATGTGCACATCCATTTGTCTACATATACATATATATGTAGGCACATATACATTTCACCCTTCATAGTGAGAATATCAATTATACAAAGGATATAAGGTGTACAGTAATGTAATAAAATCACACAGTCTTGGGATAAATGCATTGACGTTGTTCACAGCCCAGGTAGCTTTAGCAGGCATTACTGGCTTCAATATTTCAAACTGAACAAACCACCCACAGTGTTTAATCACCACATGTCATATACCAGCACTGTATGCTGTCTTGCTTGCCACACACTAAAACCTACATACAAATATGCGCATACTAACCTTTACCAACATATATATCTCCCCCTTCACAAACAGTTGCAATATGTCCCCTGCTCTATGCACATATACAGATGTGAATATATGTGACACATATATATTTCTCCATATGTGTGTGGCATACACACACATGGTCCACACTGTTGTAAGTCCCTAGACCTCACAGCTGAACTGTTGGGCCTTGCAGCAACACAAACAGGTGTCACATATGAACACAGACTAACATTAGGGGGGTATATATGGCAACAGATGCTAGATAAACATACTATACTGCTACAGTAGTTGCCAGTGCTAAGCTACACTTTACTATGACTATCATGCATGAGTTGTTCTGTCACACCCATGCTTATATAATGTCAGCACTAATCCCCCCAACAGCCATTGGCCACACTACTGTACAGAACACAGATAACATGGATCAGATCTATGACATTTAATGCTGAGCTACACATTTTACAGGTATGTCCGACTGCCCACAGGTACACACAGTATTGTCCATAGCAGTAGTTAAGCAGAACATCTGTGCATAAAGAAGTACTGCTGCCACATATGAATGTTTCACATTATGTGGACTATTCTTCAATAACATCTACTACATGGCAGTAAATACATATGTGTCACATACCTTTCCTTTGTATAATTTGGTAATATTTATTTTTCCTTTTCTCTGTCTCTCTCTCTCTCTGTTTCTCTCTCTGTCAGTCTCTGCAATAGAGTGATTGAGTTTGTTGGCAGAGCTTGCAGCCTGCTTTTGTAGGAATTTGCACATGAGCATGTGATGGCCTCTGCACCAATTAGTGGCCACCATTTGCTAATTGCATGCAGCCTGCTGTGTAGTAATTGCAGTAATCACTGTCATAGCAACCCAGTACTATAAATTGCTGACTCATGTAGGCGTGGCCCTTTCAGCTTTCCAAGATGGAGATCATCCTTGTTTGGTGTGGACATCATTGTTTAAGACAGAAGATTGGTATAGTTCTTATATCAGAAGCCAAGGGTGTAGCCAGAGATTTACATTTTGTACTCAGACCTAATGTTGCTGCTTCCAGTACCCACTTGTCAGTGTAAAAATGTACTCACCCCTCAAAATGCTACCCCAAAATACATGGAAAGATGTACTTTCTTTTCAACTGTTACAATTAACTGCCATACAAAGCTAGTTATAGAGAGGTATTCCTTTGGCACAAGAATTGTTTGTGAACTGCTATACTGTGAATATTCATTTACTCAGTTCTAAACAGTTTGTGCTTTTTTAGTGTTGACATTAGCACAAACTGCTCAGAAAAACTGGACACATTTCAGTACAGTGAGTATGCTTACCTACATCCTTGGTAGACCCTGCACACACAGGTATATTCTACATTTGGGTAGGGTTGCAGAAGTACAGAGAGGGTAAGTAGTATTGTGTGGATTTTATCTTGCTGGACTTACAGGGTTGCTGTGTACATGTTAGTTTATCAAGGCAAGTAGTCTGTCTGCATAACTCCCAGCTGTGGACCTATCCACATGATAGCCAGAAAATAGCCTGTTATTTTTTGTCTGTGCACCACACAGGTCTTTTCAGCAATAGATCAATGGCATTCTTACAGTTGGTTGATGCCAGTACATGGCTACATCCATTTGTATTTCAGTGTTATATTCCTACATAAGGGTATGCTTCCCAAACTCCTTCCAAAGCTATTTGCACAGTGTGTAACAGCAGAAAGGCTAGTGTGCCTCTGTGTTTCTGCCTCTGCCAGACCTCTCAACCAATCAGGTACATATTTGAACAGACTCAAGGAAAAGTCAAGAAAAAGTCAGGGACAATCAGGGACACCTTTAAAATATTAGTGCCATTAAGTTGAAACATTGAGAGAATCAGAGCATATGAATTAATACACCTTTTCTGAAGTAAAAGAAGAGTCTAACTCTTAATTATTGTCATTATTCATTAAGTGTAACTCACCACCTTTCTGGCCAAAGTCAGTAGTTTTAGGAGGGATTCAGAGGGACAGAGCTAAAATTTGTGTCAAAATCAGGGACATCCCTGAAAATTAGGGACAGTTGGGAGGTATGGCCTCTGTCCTAAACAGATATGCCAGTGTTTGTCCTGCTGTGATACTGTGTGGGGTTGTAAAGTGATGGTGTAACATTATTTCCTGCTAGAATGGCTGCTTCTCTTATTGCAGTCATGTAATGTAATCCCAGAACAACTGTTGGTCAACATCCACAGAACAAGTTGTGTGGTATGGTATTCCTAATTTTCCTTTACATTCACTCATTCTGATGCATGATATAATTATTTAAGCACCAATTTGATGTATATCTACCATGGCTTAGTGGTACTTCATGTTGTGTTGTGTGTTCAAGGTCTGGGGTCCGAGACTTGCAGAGGTGTTTTATTTTGCTCCTGAGCAAAACAAGGGCCCTCACATACAGAGTGACTAAGGCACTTTTAAGCAGTTGTAAGTGGGTTTGTACAGGTTTGCGCATTGCTGCACATTGCTTAGCCAAGCGCAAACAAGCGCAAACTCATGCAAACCCACTAACTACTGCTTAATAGTGCTTACTCCCGCTCAACCCGTGCTAATTTCTTTGAAAGAAAAGAAAAATGGGGAGATAGGAAAGTGGTGAAAAAGGGGCACAAAGAGGGAAAGACAGTATGAAAAGTAGCTTGGGATGTGCAGGACGGGTGTAGGGAAGGTCCATAGCTGCCAATTTCTTCAACAGCAACCGCTGTCCATATGCAATACATTTGGAGGTAGATATGAATCCTTCAACCCCGAGAGAGGGGTGAGGACAACAAAGTATGTTGTAATGCCAATTAAATAACATTTCATGTGTCCAGTGGACACGTGCAAAATGGGCAGCTATGTATGGGGCATCATTTTTTCTTGGAGAAGATTGCCTTTTTTTATTTTTTTCAGGCGAGAGTGGAATGTGTGGTAGGGGAAGTAGGTATATTTGGGGAGGTAGATTGGGGAGGTAAACAGACAAGACAAACAAGACGCATACAGGGGTGGTATATGACACATGTGGTGGGTGAACACCTTTGACAGGGAGGGATGTTTGGAAATTGCAAGCCCATGAGCCCCCAGATGGAAACGGTGGGACTGAGGTCCCCACCCATGGGCAGTCACCACTGCACCTTCACGGCCCAGAGAGTGGCTGTGCTGGGGGCCATGTAGGAGGGGCAGGCTGACCCAGGAGTTGCACCATTTGGCCCTCAAGCTGGCGTAGAGGTTCTGTAATAGAACGTTCACTCTGTCTACGCACCACAGCCCGGACCGTTCGAAGGGTGATAGGTGCTCCTCCACCCACGCTTGCATGGGGGGGCCGAGCCCCATCCAGTGCAGCGCTTCCACCTTAAGGTGGCACAAGGCCAATGGAGGAGGAGGTCCCAGGCTGGGCACCAGATCTGCTGGTGCCAGGTGCCATGGCCAGCTGAGGTGGGACAGATGTGTCCACTGGGACCGGCCTTCCCATACGAACTCTGTTTTGGAGTTTAATAAAGATATGGGTTAGTAACAGACAACAGCATTCCCAATTATTTATAACAGCATGCAGAAGTATTCCCATTAAACCAACACACCAGATTTTCAACAGTTGAAAAGCAAGAATAACACATGCATATATAGAACATTAGTGGACATTACAACAGCATGCAGGTTGAGTTGATGGCAACAGGCCACCAATATTGTGGTATTTTAACAGGGCACATACGTAGAAATAAATGAAAATATTTATAAACCAATAGGACATATGCCCCAACAAATGTTTTGAGATTAGACATACCAATTGAAGTGTGGAATTGCATTTTTTTATGCACATACAGTAGGGTGGGAAAAGATAGCTCAATTAACAACTTATATATCCTTCTAGTTTTCACTACATTCCTATTAACTGTAGTTATATGTCCCTTACATGTATTATTACACTACCCAATGTCCTTATATTGTGCAATTGGATTTTGCAAGATCATTATATACATGAGCTGTATCTTACATACAAACTGTCCAAGATTCAGATGTTACTGCAACATATTTTGAGAGGTGCTCACACACACTACTGCTAAGATGGTACACTGACAGATCTACTTTCATATAATTATCTAGATATGTTCAGGTGAAAGTATCTATTATATGTTATCAGCCCCCTACATTTCTGGCAGCACACTGACATTTCTGGGGAACACAATACCAAGCTACTCATGTGCCAGATTAACCTGTACATGCTGGCCATGAACCAACAGTTGAGGGCTGTACATATGCATACAAGATACTGGAACTCCCTCCATCCACGTTATATGGGCCTAACCAAGTGTGGGTTGATACTGCTTAATACAACACTACTATTTGTAGAATGCAACAGTACAGCAACATATCAAAGAAAATGACACAGACGCACTCCATGAATCATACATTTATTAAAGGATTATTACACCTTTATTTATTGGGTTAAAAGACTTTTTGAAGGCTCTCTCATTTATTTTATATAACAGTACATGCAGAATAATTACTAACCTGCCTCATGACACAGCCTTTGCAGCCTATCTTCATGGGCTTGCTGGTTTATAGCCCGGACACCTGCAGCTATGAAGTAAATGCAGTGATATTGAGACATAACTATCCATAGTATAGACAAGCATAGCAATTCTTAACTACTTAATACAATAGCTACTTACTCAGTACTAGGGCATTAGGCATCGTACAAGATTCCTGGATCCACTTGTCCAGTTGATCCTCCCTACATCACTTCAGGTCAGAATAATGGTGCCTGACCTGCTCACCAATCCGAGGAACACCAGTGGCACTGGTGAGATCATGGGCAAGAATGTTCCAGGCCTCCGTGTTATATTGGGTACCGTGGTACTGTCCCCACAGGAGTCTTTCCTCATGATTGTGGACAAGAAGCCAAACCATTACTTTGGACTCCTGGATGCCCCAGCGTTGCACTTTAAATTGAGTGCCTTCTCCAACACCAGCCATGCTGACTTTAGAAGGAAGCTACAACCAATTATAGCAAGTGTTCCCGCCTGTGGAGCTTAAATATGCCTCATTTCCCACACTTATTTGTGATTGGCCAGTTTTGGAAAAACTCAGCTGTAGGCACGCCTGCTTAGCTGATGGTGGCAATGCTTGGTAGATATGTGTCTGTTGAAAGGGCATGTTTGTGAAGTGCTGTCATGGCTTAGTGGTTAAGTACTGTGACTATAGTGCACAGTATCCTGAGTTTGAGCCTTGTCACTGCTTTTTATTTTCCTGCTGAGCAGACCTGACTGATTAAGGAATAGTAAAGCAGATGTGAGCGTGTTTACCCGACTTTGTTCAACTTTGCCCAACGTTGCCCAATGTTGCTCGATGTTGTGCTGGATAGCGCGGTGCGCAGCTACACGGAACTGTATTTAAATATGCTCAATAATGGTAAAATGTACTTAGCAGTGCTTTATATTGCTTAAAATATATGCCTCAGAATGCATAACCATTTCATCTTCAGATATATATATATATATATATATATATATATATATATATATATATATACATATAATTCGTTCACTACTACATTTAACATTTCAATGCTTTTTACAAAACTTATGCATAAAAAATGTCAGGAAATATTTTTGTATACAGATTTCCCACAGAAAATGGAACGTGCAGTAGTGGGACTCAAACCAGGAATGCCTCCTCTTTGCGCGAGGGCTCTAACCACGATGCTATTGCTACTTTGCTTAATTTGCATATATTTTTCATATTATCCTCTTCTTGTGTCTAAGCTGCTAACTGTAGCTAAGTAATGGGCAAACCCATGGAAACTCGTGCAAATACGGGCAGCTATATCGGAAGAAAAAAAAAAGAATTCTTTTTATTTTTAGTTTTGACAGTTGTTTAACATATGGGGGAGTGTAGTGTTACATTGTGCACATGTGAGCGGACTCGCTCATATAACTCGAAATTGCGGCGTTTCTTCGTTGCAGAGGCGTGGATTTTTGGATTGCTTGACAGTCCGACATGCCCCCTACACTCATCCATGCTCCGTGTAAGCTTTAGTGTTGAGGCAGCGCACCCTCATTAATATGCATGGTGCGCTGCCATCATACTCTTACACTGGCGCTTCCGTGTAAGACTAATCTAGTCTTACAAAGAAGATTAGTAAATCCGGGGGACAGTCTCCTGCGGTCTAGGCACTATAGGTGGTAATGCACTCTGAGAATAAAAACATTTTGTGGATACCTCACTGAGTCAGTAAACAGCCTTGCAACATAGCAATATGGATTTAAGAAAAATCAGAATACTTTGGAAATACATTTTAGGTATATCACAGAAATAGGAAGATTTGAATCTATGGACAATCTGCTCCCATATACGTTTATCAGCAAGTAGAGCTGAAACATCTCACATTACTTTTTTTATGGTTTAAAATCTTCTCAGAATGACCAGCAGTTTAATTGGGAATCTATAGAGTACTTGCATTCCTTCATAATATCTGATGTTACTTACATGTTTGTCTAAGATAATTTGTGGATGACTGCAACATGCCTGGTTAAACTTCTATATTTTTTTAATTTCAGATTTTAATTCCAATAAGTGTTCCTTAGTCATATTGATATACACATTGTACACAGCAAGTCATGGCTCTGACCTGTGTGAACTTGCCTGTCCCACTGATTGTGTAGCAACCAGCTATGCATATTACGTGACGTTCAGGAGCACAGATATGGAAAGGTCATAGCAGCACTGGCTGTACAGCATGACAGTGCGGTATCTATTGTATGCTTTGTTGAAAGCCTTGATATGGTGGTGCTAAAGCAGGCTTTAGTACAAACAGTGTGTTATGTTCTCTGTGCGCAAGTGGGAAAAGTTAGCCCTCCTTTTGCTAGACCCACACAAAGTCCTCAGGCATCATTGTCTGTGGTCTAATGTACATGCACATCTACTGTTGGTCAATCAGCTCTGAACCCAGCAGTCTCATTTAGACAGACACATCGCACTACTGTTCCTACCCACATTCTATCCCAAGATGCTAGTGTCACCACATCCACCTCCTCGTTACAGCAATGCAGAGGAAGTGTTTCCAGATGTGGCAGAGGAAAACATGACCACAACATCAGCATATGTGCCCTAGAATACATTGGAGTAACACTGGCAGTTGATCTGATGTGTGCCCTATTGTGTTATTCTGACCTTGTGGCAATGATGACCACTGTGCTGACCATAACCAGTCTATCTGTAGGTGGTTTCTCAAATGTCTGATGCCACAAGGTTTTTCTGATCATTTAGCTGACCTTCAAGTTGTGTCATGTTGTAAATATTTGTCATTATTATATGTTATTTTGGGTCTATATTAGAACAACAAAGTTTTAAAACTTTGAATGTTCTAATATCAATCCCTATTCAGCGAATGCTTAAAATATTGAACATGCAGAACAGCAAATTTTTTCCCAGGGAAAAAAATTTGCTGTTCATAGGTTCATAGGTTGGTACTAGGCTATCGGCCCTAGCCATAACAATTCTCTGGCTATTTCTTCCCACGCTATTTACTTCCCTGGACCCCTGTCTGGCAGGGTGACTGATGTAATCCCTGGGGTGAATTTCCTTTCTCCCATCCAATCATCAAGGTTCCTTTTGAACAGGGCCAAAGAGGTGCTCTGCTTGATATGTATGGGCAGTCTATTCCAGAGTCTGGGGAGTCTCTGGGTCAGGAACCTATCCCTCCAGCATGTTTTGTTTTTTGTGATGACAAAGTTTAGATCCCTGGAGCATGTGGCTCTGTGGAATTAAGACTTCTTTAAGTGTAGCATGTCCAACAGCTCTGAGTTTGACATGGCCTTGTATGTTAAGCAGAGATCGCCTTGGAGTAGACGATATGTGACAGAGTATAGATGGAGTTTTTTAAGGTGGTCAGCATAAGGTATCTGCTTTAGACCTGTGATTTTTTAGTGAGGTATTTCTGCGACCTTTCCAGTTGTTGCAGATGTCTTGAGAGGTACATACCAAATGGGGCATTGTATTCTATAATGGGTCTAACGAGGGATGAGTACAGCGGGATAATGACCTCCTTTTTTCTGGATGAAAAGCCTTTAGTGATGAGGTGTGCCACATAGAAATATTTCCTGACTGTTGTGGCGATGTGGTTATTGAAGGTGAGACCACTGTCCACCTGTGTCCCTAAGTCTTATCACACTTTCGGTGTTTAGTGTACTGCCACCTATGTGGTAATTCATGGGTACATGTTTTTTCCCAAAGGGGATAACTATACATTTATTGGCATTGAGCTTGAGCCCATGGCTCTAGCACCAAGCATCTGTTTTTGTAAGGCCCTTTTGTAGAGTATCAACATCATTTGGGGATTCAATAATGGCTGCCAGTTTGCAGTCATCTGCAAACTTTGTTAGACAGAGTCCCTTAGTGTTGGTCTGAACTTCAGAGAAGTAGATGCCAAACAAGAGAGGTGCCAGGACTGAACCCTGAGGTACTCCACTTGTCACTTCTATGGAGCTGGATTTGGAGTCAGCTACTTTTACAGTGTGGGCTCTGTCAGTAAGCCAGTTAGCAACCCATCGAGTGACGTAGGGATTAATGCGCAGCTTAGTAAGTTTATCTATGATTCCAGAGTGGGGGATGGTGTCAAAGGCCTTGGCGAGGTCCAGATAGGCTGTGTGGACTGCCTTACCCTTGTCCACAGCTCTGGAGACTGATTCTAAGAAGTCAATCAGGTTCAGAAAACAGGATCGGCCCTTCACAAACCCAAACTGGGTGGGGTCCAGTGTTTTAAGGTTGCCAATGTCTTTATAAGTTCCATGATAATACGTTCCATGGCCTTGCAGATCAGGCTTGTCAGACTGATGGGGTTGTAGTTCCCGGGATTCAAGGTGGATCCCCCCTTGTGGAGTGGGATAACTGTAGCTGTGCGCCATTCAGTGGAGATGAAGCCTGAGGTGAGGGTATGATTAAACATGACACTTAGGTGAGGTGCCAGTTCATTTTGTAGTTCATGTAGTACACAGCCCGGGATGTTATTCTTAGCTTTGGAGAGTGTATTTTTTACCTGCGTGGCCTTTATTACCGGAATTTGGCAATCTTCCGGTATTGAGATGGGTCATTTAGGGGGTGAGAGGGGGGTGAAGTTGGCACTGAATCGATCTGCCAAGATATTGACACTATCCTTGGGATCAGTATATTTAATGCCATTCTGTTGTAGCTCAGAGCAGATCTGAGCATTGCCATTTAGATTCCTGACATAGTTATAGAATGCCTTGTGGTTGTCTTTGGAATCTTTGGGAATTTTATTATCATAACTAGCTTTGGAGGATTTTATGAGGGATCTCAGCTACTTATTGAGGCTGGATAGGGAGTTTTTTGCATCCTGGGATTTTCCTCTTTTCTGCAACAGTTTCTTCCTTTTGTTGTAAAGTTTGTTTATGGCAGGGGAACACCAGATTGGCTTCCTTTTTTTTTAGAGGAAAGCATCTTGGTTCTATCTGGGATGGCACAATTCATGCATGAGTGGATGTGCTTGCACAGTGCCTTAGTGTAGGACTCAGTAGTCGAACATATACACACATACACATACACACAACACAAGCACACCAAAAAAAACAGCAATCCACACACATACTCTTAAAATCCTACATCCAACCCTACACTAAACTGTACATACACTATTATCTATCCACTTTCCTTAACCCAAACCCTAACCCTAAGGTCCGTCACTATCACACAGTCACCTCACCCGCACTCTAACCCTAACTCAGCTACCCCGTCCTAACCCTAACATCCGTCACAATCGCACACTTATCTGGCCCGCACCCTAACCCTAACTCACCTAACCCGTGCCCTAACCCTCACATCCACACAATCGCACACTTACCTGAACCCGACCCCTAACTTTCTACCACAGTGCTGAAAATAGCAAAGCCACAGAAATGGCCAACCAAATTCTTTCCCTAGGAAAAAAATTGGTGTTCTGCAGCTTCGCTATTTTCAGTGTTCGCTGAATAGGGGTCGATATTAGAACATTCGAAGTTTCAAGACTTTGATGTTCTAATATAGACCCATTATTTCAGACATTGATGACAACACTGCCCTATGTGACAGTTTCCATGGCTCCATGTTTGTATCTCTTGATTGTTGACATATAGCAAATATTTTCACAATTAACAGCATGTTATCTTAGTTATTCAATATTGATTGTTACATTACACATTTCTGCTATCCCTGCATGCACGGTTATGCCTCTGTATGCAATACTTGTGTCACTTATAGCATTTTACTTAGTGACTGCATATGCCTCACCCTCAGCACTACCAGTAGTAATGCAGACATTTCCCTTTGTTATCCTATTACTGACATGTCTTTCTCATGCATGCCTTCCCATATCTACTTAATTCCACACACATACATACCATATCTCTCAACATCTGAGATCAGGAAATCTGGACAAAGCCATAAATAATGGGGGAACAAAGCCCCAAATATAGGGTCACTTTTTAAATACTGCTCTTACAAACTTAGAAAGTTGAAGGAATAACAGGTATTGCATTACCATGAATTTTCTGAAGGATATGAAGTCTGAAAATCAATTGTCTGCCATTACTTTCTGACTTCAGTCCTCAGTGATGTGTCAGTTATGTGACATACAACCATAATTGTATGAGAAATAGAAAAAAATGTGAGACAAAAGTCTGAGCATTGTGCAAAAATCCGAACAGCTGAGAAGTATGATTATACCTATATTACTGTATTCCAAGCAATGCTGCATGTTCTATGGCTAATATGTACTGACTGTCATTGATGATCTACATGACTGCATGTATTCTTACATCTAATTGAATTGTGTTGCAACAATAACCTAGGCATTATAGTGTTACCTTATATGTGACATTCCATGTCAGGCATGTGATGTGAAACTTATGTGTAGTATGTTTTAATTTTGTTGGTCCTTGACATGTTTGCTATTACTCATGCTACTGCATGCTGTATATTGTGTTGTATGACACTGTTACACATCACTATGTTATGTGTGATGCAAAAATTTTAGTGAATGAACCCTTTAATTAGGTTATAATTGTGTTGATACATTTCCATACACTAAATCGACCTAGATTCATTGTGTTGCTGGCTATTGTACAACTAACTTCACATGCTAGTTATCTGTATAATGATATCCTACCCGAACAGTGACTGCTTCATGCATGCCACACATAGGCCAGTGTGGTCCTCTTTGGTGCTGTACCTGGCAGAGAGTATTGCTATGGTGATGTTTCCTCTGTAGGCATCCAGATGTGTTACTTGCTATGCCTTGCTGTGTTATATGTATAAGGTATTGCAGGTTATTCATATGCTTATCTTATGTATGATGATCAATGAGGACAACTGATAATCTTTTTCTATTAGTAATGTTCAGTGCTGCTGTTATGGGACAACACTTTGTGAGCATCACTGTTTAGTCTGTGTACTTCTTTACATGTTGCTTGTCATGGCACAAAGGTGTGTGTCAGGCACTGCTGTGTTACTGGAGCTAGGACATATGGCCATATCCTCTTTTGCCAATGCCTATCCCTTCTCACCCCCTGTGTCCTCCTGATTATCCTGCAGCAGTTCATTAGCTTGACATCTAATTTCTGGGGTTCCTGCGGTAGGTTGCTCACACCTGCAGCTGTTAGGCCACCATTTTTTGATGTTACTTTGATGTGCAGTGTGGCACACACAGTGATCATCTGTGATCCATTCCCAGATGTGTACTGTAGTGCATCCCCAGATGTCTCCAGACATCTGAGTCTTGCTTTCAGCATGCCAAACACCCACTTGATGGTATTTTGTGTCATAGTGTGTGCTGTGTTGTGTGTATCCTTGACAGGTGTTGATGGAGCTCTGTAATGCATCATAAGCCAAGACTCCAGTGGATAACTGCAGTCACCTGTTTTTTAGGGGCTGTGAAAGAATATTTATTCATAATACTTCCTGTTGCAATGTCTGGCTACTACTTGCAGCATATCTGTGGTCACTTACATACATAGTAGGAGATCCTATGGTATTTAACCATGTTGGAATGCAGCCCTCAAAGCACTTTCCCTCCAAACTGCTGCATCATGCACACCACCGTTGTGTGTTGCCATAATATTGGTATTGAGGCAGTTTGCAGAACACACTACCTGACAATTTAGCAATGCTCACCTTTTATATTGATGTACCTTTTGGCATCAAGTACCTCTTGGGTTTTGAGTGTGATGCAGGTGCGTTCAATTTCAATATGGATGCAGGGGAGGTTGGCAATGGCATAGAAATGTTGCATGACATTTCTGTGTGCATGGCTGTCATTGTGAAGTAGATGTATTCATCCACTTTGACATTACTGCCAGGAACTGTACAAGAATGCAACTGGCAGCTGTCTGGGACACTCGTACAGCATCCTCCATATGCTGTTGAAATGTCCCAGAGGCCAGTATATACAGACTCAAGCACACTTTTGTTTCTACCAGTATTAGGTTACCCCACAGACTACAAGCATATATATGGGGTGCATATGTCCTGCATATAGCCTGCATCAGTTCTCTGTCTAATCTGTATCTATGATTTCTTGCTCAGAGAGGTAACTTAACAGTAGCCTGTTTTATTCCCTTGCTGGTTGCCTTCTGGGATGCATTTGCAGATTGTTCTCTGCTATGGCTTGCAGTATCCCAACCTGCTCTAGTGTATTACATTTTGTTGACATTTTTTTAAGTTACATTTGCTGAATCCACAGGATTGCTTAGAAATTCATAGAATAAAGTAATGTTAAGGGTAAGTACACATGGCCTCCATTGAGTGCTTTCAGACAATTGTCAGCAATTAAATTGCATTGGGCACACCCTTTGTGTTTTGGAGTCCGACAGGCATGCAAATAGTTTGCAGTTATCCTATGCTGAAAAGATAATTACTTGTTCATGTTTTAGCATACATTATGGAATCAAATCTGCTGCCAGTTCGCCGACATCTTCCTTCTGTGTGCTGCACTGCCTGCAACTTTCTATTAGAATCTGTGCCATTGTATTGACAACATAAGACTCACGTAAACATGCTGGTGTGGCAAAGTGACTTAGAAGTTAGGTTCTTCCTCAAAGATTTGTTAAGTGTTTTTGTTTCATTTTGGTGCATTCACAGAACAAGATGGATGAAACAAAATAGCACTGAAATTATTAATCTAAGATGGATTGCAGAGGAGCTATTACCAATTGTCTGTCAGTTGTTATTCATATTTTTATATTTATAGTAATACATTCATAGCAGAATGAGATTTATGTACTTCTGGGGTAGAGTGTGAAATGTCATGATGGAAGACCAAAAATACAGTCTCAATGTGGTATCATATCATGCAGTTTACTGGAGATATTGATAACTATTTGCTAATAATTGTGAAAATAAGCAGTATTTCCATATGTACATCAACATTTCCAAAATAAAAGTGACTTATAAAGTAGTGCAGATCATCAAGTAAAGCCTTGGATGATCTTGAGGAAAACTTTCACTTATATTTGAGCTAGGAGGTGTCTAACTTGTGAGCTATCAAGTTTAATTTACATTGTTCATTTTGCAAATAGGCACTTTTTGAAAGCACAAGTCTGACTGAGCCAATATGTTACTTATATTATGTTTAGGTTGAATAGTTTCTAATGCATGAAAAGTTACTTGCAAAATATAGAGGAAAATATCATTCTGGATTTCTTTGCATTTTAACAATAGAGTATTGTTATAAAGATTGTGAATACATCACTGCAATCATAGTAAAGAAAATGTATTTCTGAAGGTATTCCCATCAGCACCTTTTGAATGCCATTTCCTGTTCATAAGATATTTGCATTTGTTTGCCATATGCTTTTTAACTTAATTTTTCAGAAAACTTTAAGGAATATAGGGATGTGAGTAGGCTGCAGAAGTGTAACATTCCACATCTGCTAAGTGTGAATAAGTTAACCTGTTGATACCCTTAAATGAGATCCAACTTGCTGAACAATTTTGATCCATTATGTCACTTATAATGCCATGTCCTGATTACTTGGGCTCATAGTTTTAAGTGGAATTACGATGGATGAAATAAACAGGCATATTATTTTAAATGAACAAAGCACTCCTTACAGCTGATGATGGTTATTCGACTAGTACATATGCTGATGTGACTGTCATTAGATGATGTTAGTCATCTTGATGGAACGTATTTTTCCCCAATAGATTATTATTAACGACATAAGCATTCTTTATAAGTGTTAATGGCTATGCTTGTGCTCAGATGCATGTTTTTGTTTTTGGCCTTGCTATTCAAAGTATCAGGTCTGTAATTCCAAAAAAATCAACTGATGGAGCATTAACTTACTGGAGCTGAACCAATCAAAAAGATTAGCTGTTTGAAAAAGAATAAGTCAAGACATCATGTTGTGAACTATTGGCTAAAAGTGAATAGATAAAAAAATAACAAATAATAAGTTACCTGCACCTCTTATGTGAAGGGTTGTATCCCCATACCCCCAAACTTATAAATGCTAAACCTGAAACTCCGAACTTCTGTCCCTATGGAGAGAACTCTGATTGTTCTTTTTCTAAGATAATATTTGACAAAACAAGACTTGAAAATGTGCCTGTTTGATGAGTGATAGTCTATGAAAGAAATCTTACTAAGTCTCTTTATGATTTGTCAACAGTAATAAAACAATCTAAACCTCTAATCAAGAGGTCTGTCAAGGTTCAAAACAAGTAGGTGTTATTTTATTTATTTATTCACAAATATATATATGTATGTATGTATATATGCTTGTATATATGGATTTATAAGATCAGCAAGCTGATTAACTTATTAATTTTCATGAAATTGAGAATAGCTCACTGCACCTTATGTACGATGCGTCCTCTCAGCATCTGAGATATATGTGCTGACATGAAGTGTACTGATAATGCATTCAGTCTCGTTACTTTATGAATTAAAAACATACAGATATTCTCTTTTTCAAACTTAGATAATTAATGTATTTATACAGGTGTCACACACTAATATTCATACCTGTAATAATATTATATTGTATATACAATACTAAATACTCATAAACATCCATGAGAGGCTCCATCAGAAAGTTTATAATACACACTAGCTAATGAAGAAAAGCAGTTAAGGCAACAAGGAAATAAGGCACTAGAAGGGAAAATAGGAGTCCATTTCATCTTTTTTTTTTTTTTTCAATAATAAATCTTTATTATTTTCAGTTGTTAATACAATAATACACTACACAAAATAAAATACAGCAATATCAAAAGTAAACCTATAATCACACTACTACACTATATATACATTATCTACATGAATGCTTCCAACAGATAATTAAAATCTTTATACATTAAGATAACATTCTTGACAAGGTATTAAAAGATCTAGTATCAGTATACAGGTTATTGATAACGTTTCCAACTTTAATATGTACACCCCGAGGAACAATATAATTTAATCATTATGCCAATACAATATTAAAGAATTTCTCCCAAATTTTTGGATTATTTATATTTTTCTTGTGATCCTTAGTTAATAATTTATGTGCTAAAATATGTTTTATTGCTACACTTTTAAAATTTTCCCATGACGTCTGCACTGGATTCAACCAGTTTGTAGCTATGTATAACTTCATTAATAAACTGCACAGAATGCAGTCACTCATGCTCAGGAAAACTAATATCACTAGATGCAATGAAGTGTTAAATACGGCAATAAATTGATATGAGTGTCTTTAAAATGTATGGTTTCTTTAGTGTTTGGCATCTCTGCCACCATTCTATTCAGAAAGGTATGTCAAAAAGATGTTTGGTGTCCTTTTACCCAATCAGACACTTAACAAAATGGAATGAAAACTTTTAAATCCTAGTAACTTGCAAATCAAATCAAATCACATTTTACAGTTCTTTGAGATGATGTTGTTTCAACTGCTGACAACTGTGTTAATTGTTTATGTCCTTCCCCACCTTTAAAAAGTAAGCATGATTATCGCTGTATGACATGGCTGCAGGTTCTCAGAGCTAACCAATACTAACATAACAATTTTATTGTCTGTCTGGGCTGCCAAATAATAGAGAATATATTTATCTTTCCAGTCAGTTTCAATTATTGCTACAAGGTGTCTGCCTCCCTTTCACCAGTTGTCACTACTATGGTTATTGCTCAATGTCAGTAAGTGCTGGAAGATGCCACTAAAATAGTCCCATAATAGCCATAGATATAATAACATAACTTAAAACTGACAAATTGTACAACAAGGCTAGACAAATAAGGAACCACTCTTAAATGGGAAGATCAATTCTACAATTCTGACAATGTCTGGGCAACCTATGTTTTATTTTGTGTCTTCTCAGTTCTGGTTTAGTCATTAGAGAGGATGCAATGCTGGGACACTTTTACAGGGAGTGACATGACTGAATGATTGTCAAAAGAAGAATGTTGTATACACCATGGAGTAATGCAAATATTTCAAAGATATTTTTCAAAGCAGGAAGATTGTACTGTCAGTTCCTTTGTGAATACAAATAAAGATAACAACCTTGCATTAAGCTATAAAATAATATTTATAGCTTGAATATGAAATCAGAATTATCTTACCAAAATCATACATTATTATTCTATAAACAGCTGACTACTATTCAAAAAGACAGTATGCTATAAAATATAATTACCTGCACCACTGGAGACTGTGGCTTGCTGAAATTATCCTTTCTCTCAGTTGTTTGTGAAAATTTGTGTAGAAATAAAAAAATGAGTAAATATAGAATAATTTTCAATGGCTAGTAAACACAATGCATGGTAGTACACACTGATTATGAAATGGTAGTTTAAATGTATATTATTGATGGCTGGGAATAAAAACATAGGCCACCTAACATTCTTATTTAATGAACTGTGTGTATTACAAAATTAGCCAGTCCTCTTAAAAACATGCTTACACATTTCTAATATGTTCTTAAACTAATTCAGGGTCATTAACATTGCTATCTCTTCAGCAAAGCCAACAATCACATATGGAGACCAATTCCAAAAGACTTGTTGTCAGTGTAATACACCAGAATAAATCATGGGGGGAATTTAATAAAGCCTACATGGTATTTTTTACTATGTAGACATCGTGGCATGCTGCTTACATGAAAGTAAGCAGCTGTGTGATCCAGCACTGCTGAGTGGCGCACACAAGAGCGCTAACACTGGAAGTTCCATGGCATGCAAATCACCTCATAAAGAGATGAATCTCATGCAAATGAGGCAAGTAGAGCAATCCAGCAAGCAGAAAGGCATCTCTGCATACCCTGTGTTGGTGTCCGTAGTGCACATGGAAAAATTCCTTGTATAGGATTTCAAACAGACAACAGAGGCTGTAAAAATGCAGATAGATAGATAGATAGAAATGGCATAGTACATATAGATATGAGCAAAACTATCCACAGTGTGTCCAAAAACGTAAAGAACATTAGTTAAAATAATTTTATTTTTTACATGATCTGGTCATGTTTATGTATTTATTTTATTTTTTATTTTACATTTGTTTGCCGGGAACGTCTGACTGGACACAGGTCCATTTTCAGCGGATGTCCGGGAAGAAAAGCTCCACATTATAATACATTACATAAGAGTAAAAAGAAGTAGAACATACATACATATGGCATATATACACAGCAGGACAACATGCTGGTGATTAACAAACATACATATAGCATATATACACACAACAGGACATCATGCTAGTGATTAACATTTCTTACAGTAGTGTAAACATGTTTTCATGAAAAAAAAAAAAAAGACTGGAACAACCACAATTAATAGTATGTGACAGAAGAAATGAATTATAGGACCCTATATGGAGTATCTACAATGGTGGAATGGTAATGATGCTAACTAGGTAGGGCCTGGAACCATATAGTTTCCTGGTTGTGTGCATGAATCCCTGTGCAAATGAGGTAGGGTTACTGAATAGCCCAAAAGGGTATCCGTGTCCACATATCCCTTCTGTGTAGGCACAGAACCATGTCAGTGTCCACAAAACAGGTAGCTGACATAAGGAGAGGGTGTGTTTGAGGACTTGTAAGCTCATTGAAGCTCAGCTACACCTGTTTGTGTCAGCAGGGGTATGTGTATACTGGCTGCTAAGCTTTATTTACCTTCGTGGTGCATGTTTCCATGTGTTTGCATGGTGCACCACCATGCTGAGAGTGACCTTTTAGGGGTGTGTGTACAGTGACTGCTAAGCCTTGTTTACCTTCGAGGTGCTTGTTTCCATGTGTTTGCATGGTGTGCCACATTGCTGACAGTATCTGAAATGCAATGATGCAGTAACTATTTGTAACACTTGTTTAACTTAAACTAGGCCCAGTAAATGATGTTAATGATATACTAGGTAGGTGGAATGAATCGTAGGAAGCCAATCACACAGTCAGCACCTACAGTAGAGCACTATAAAGTATGCACATACCCAATGATTTTTCATCCATACTCTGCATCATTAGAGTACAGACTTGGGAATTTTAACTGAAACATGCTAGGGGCTGTGCAGATCTGCTACACCTGTATGTGCTAGATGCCAAAGTCAGTGCTGCTGGCGCTGCTGACAATAAGCCTAGACAGAGAAGGAGAAGAGTGTTCAGGCTGAGGGTAATCTTACAGGAGCTACATGAGCTGGAGATTGTAGAGTGCTACAGGGTGGAGAGGGACATACTACAAGAAATAACTGAG